>NC_141143.1:157854404-158160654 GCF_053477565.2 Lygodium microphyllum
GTAACAAAACTTCTATTTTGAAAAAATCAAAAACTTACTTTACAAAAATATATTAAAATAATACAATTTTAAATTTTTATTATGAATATGAATTTTTAGTTTCTTATAATTGTGATTATGGCATCTTTTACATTATGGCATAAGAGCTTGACTGCTTCACATTAATGACATATTTAGATTGTATGATAATGACAATTGAATCTAAATTCAAATCATAAAAAACTCAAGTGCTCGTCTTTCTTCCCTTCTGTCTTCTTCCTCTTGTCTCTTTGCCTCCTTCATTTTAGCTGTTCTTTTTTCTTCCTTTTTCTTTCCCATATAGAAAAATCCAACCTTCAATAAGGCACCCAAGCTCTCAAATCACATCCATATTAGTGTTTAATTCATTTGAAAATGGTGGAAGATAGATTTCTAATATTATTAGTAAAGGTAGCTAGATCACCATGCAACAATAATAGATGTGAAAAGACAAAGATACATGGACATTGTCATATTTGATTGGAGGGTAGAATAAAACATTTCACACTTGGAGCAAATAAGAACAATGTTAAATAGGTACTAGTACAACACACAAATTTATGCATACAAAGTTATGTTTTGAACCTAGAATCTCAAACCTTCGAATGCACAGAATTAATTGTAATTATTTGATATTTAGTGTCTTTTTTTCTCAAACTTGGTATTAGATTATATTATGACAAAGTTTGTTTTTTTTGTAGTTGTTTATCCATCTAATCTTAAGAAATGGCAACCAATCGAGTCTATTGTTGGTATTATTGACATTGTGCATGGTTCTATGTGAGAAAAAATATACAAAGATTTGAGAAAAATATAGCTTGCAAAGAATGCTGTATTCTTTCTGACCATTCTTATGTTGTCCAAACACAACATTGTCAATGGGAAGCAATACCCCTCCTTTCTTTGCTTGACATTTCAAGCTTTGTGAATGGCCATTGCAAAGCCCAACCACTAGTGAAAACTATAGATATTAAATGTTTTTTGAGATAGAAAGAGCATTAAAACGTAATATCTCAAGCAAGCTAGATCACTTTGTTTATGCCAATTATTGTATTTATTGACTTCATTTCCAATGCTGAGATAAGAAGTTCAAAGGCTATGCTCTAAGTGGCAACACTATTAGGTTGCAATGATTCAACTACTTCTTGTTTTGGTGAATCAAGCTTTGCCATAATTTCTATTCCGTAAGGACTTTGGCAATTTGTGTTGGTTGTTGGTCTTATTTAACTGTAGACTCTAGTGCTTCATTTAAGTTTGATTTTTCTTTGTCAAGGGGGTGTTTGGGCTCTTATATGGTGCGATGAAGGTGGCCCCATAGGTAGTTTACGCAACCAAAACCAATGATTTCCTACATAGTATTCTTAAGTATACAAGGGGGAATTTGGAACCCATTGTTGCATTATGCAAGTTGAGTCCTTTGTTGCTTCATTGTGGTGGTTTTGAAGGTTGTGCATGTATCCTTGGTATCATCCACCAAAATTTTACTTAGTCGAGTTGAGTAATTTCTATGCTGCATTGCATGTTTGAAGTAACCCTTTAAGCTTGCTAGGTATCTCTTTCAAGTCAAGGATTTGCCCCTTACCCTCCCCTTGAGGTTTGGCAAGGTTATCCTTATTGAAGGTTATGATTATATGTACATTTAGCAATGTCAAGTGTATCCTTTATAATATGTAATCAACTTTACATTTGCCTACATGCTTGAAGGTTATTCCAAGGAAGACTTCCTTTCCCATATGTTCTTAGTTTGAAAGCACATAAAAGATAATGGGTATGCTTTTAGTCTCTATGGTCATGATAATTATGCATTTGCCTAGGAGAGAATATAGGCATCCTATGCATGGGTTAATCATTGTGTTGATCTCAATAGATGATCAAATTTTTTGATTTCAGTCCATGTGTCATAGGTTAAGATGTTATAATCTACTTCTTAATCAATGAGAGCATAAATTAAGTGCTCTAATTTCATGTTCAATTCAACCCTAAGATAAGCAAGTGGTATCAACTCTTCATCTTCGAGGTCAATATTCTCGACTTTAGCCCTTGGAATGTCAAGTCTTGGAGACCTAAATGTGGTACTACTTGTATTAGGGGTTAGCCATGTTGAAGATGTTGGTTCTCATCCAATTAGCTAGCCTCTACCTTGGCTCTTGTTCTACTAGCTTTGTCATCTTATCAATCGGCTAGATGGCAATATTCTTGAATCTTGAATTACTCATGTGAAGTTTGAACTCTAGACTTGAGGGGCAAGTCTATGTCTACAAACAGTTCAATGAGATATCGAGTTCTTAATAGCTAAATGAAATTGTCATCGAATGCAATCTTTAACTCTTCGTACAAATAGTTCTCTTTTGTGTGTATTAGGGCTTCCTTGTATGTCCTTGGTGGGTAGTTTTGTTGTTGTTCTTTGGTTGCGTTATCTTTTATGCCTGCTTGTGCCTTGAATCCTTAGGCTCACAAGCACTTCCTCAGTCTCTTCTCAACTCATTCCTTGTTAATAGCTTATATTTCTAAGGTCCTCGACTCTTGTTCTCCATGTTTGATCTTGCATAGTGTTTGCAAACCTTCTTGAGTCTATGCCCTTGTGCTTGGATGATCTACCTATTGTGAATTATGCTCTTCATGGTCATGTGCACTCCTTAAGTGAGGATGTAGTTGTGTGGAACCTAACATGTGGACATATGGTTGTGTGTATGGTCAAAAAAGTTAATGTCCTTAAGGTGAGGAGATTTCCTAGGCCTAGATGTAGAGGGAGCTCACGCTCAACCGCCAAGACCCATAGACCGCTTATTGCTTCAAATGTTTCAAGCGAGCACAAATGGCTATCTGTCACCTAGCCAATGCGCCTTCGATCCTACTGGGTTTTAGTGAGCTTACCTTGATGCCCGAATGAGTACCCTTCTCCTTCAAGTAAGCCGATAGCTCCACGATTTGTGATGCAAGCTCAAGCATCCTCAAGCCTCCAAGAGAAGAGAAGAGAAGAGAAGAGAAGAGAAGAGAAGAGAAGAGAAGAGAAGAGAAGAGAAGAAGAGAGGAGATGATAAAGAGCTTTTTCTCCAAGATTCCTCACCCTCACACACTCACTCCCTCACGCTCTCACACTCCATCTCTCAAGCACACATAAGCAAGCAAGCAAGGAGAGAAGAAGAGAAGAAAAAGAGTCCACTTTAACCACACAGCAAAGAATGAGCTTCTCAATCACTTTTTGAGTTTATATACAAAACTCTTATCCCTTTGGGCACCCATCCCCTTTTTACATGATTGGCCATTGTAGCAAGGTCCTCTTTTCCCATTTCCTTGTAGTCACCCTTTCTCTTTACCTATGCCCTTCTACCTTTTACAATTTGCAGCGGAGGGAGCCTGACGCTCTTTTACAAAAGTTTTAGGGGCGCCTTGCATTTAAAAATGCGCTTTTGCCTTTGACTTAGATTTTGAGGCCACCCTTACATGGTGATGTGATAAATAAAGGGGAGAGATGCACAATGGAGAGTAGTCCACATCAAATATGGAGACTCAAGCATTTATCTTGTTCATCTTCTTCTATCTCACTTCTTCTTCCATTCTCTCCAAGTCAACTACAAGCGGTATCCTCCAGTGATAGATATCCTCAACTTAGGGACACTTTACATATGCTTCTACTTTAGATACATACAACCATAGGATATGACTTAGGATATGTCATTTATTAACACTCCCCCTCAAGCTCAGAATGAGCTTGCACACATAAGACTCCAAGTGCTCTCCTGAAGTACTCAAACTTATCTTTACCTAATGCTTTGGTAAAAATATCAACAACTTGGTCATTTGATTTCAAATGGACCAAGCCAATCTCTCCATCAATGACTTTTTCTCTAATGAAGTGATAGTGCACTTTTATGTGTTTTGTCCTTGCATGGTAGATTGGGTTTTTTGCTAACATAATGCTACTAACATTGTCACAATACATAATGACTCCACCATCAATCTCTATACCCATGTCATATAAGATCAATCTCAGCCATGTCTGCTCACATGTTGCCAATGCAATGCCTCTATACTTTGCTTCAGTGCATGATAGAGTAACTATAGGTTTCTTCTTACTGCTCCAACTTACCATGGCTGAACCAAATGAGAATGCATAGCCACTAGTAGATCTTCTATCCATAGAGCTACTTGTTGCATCTGAGTATCCAAACAATGTAGGCTTGATTCCTTTTTCATACAACAAGCCATAGCCAATTGTCTTCTTCACATACCTAAGAACTCTTCTCACTACATCCAAATGTGATTTGCATGGTTTCTGCATAAACTGACTTATCAATCCAACATCATAACTCAAGTCTGGTCTTATAATGGTCAAGGAGATAAGACTACCAACCATCTTTCTAAACATAGTGACATCCTCAACATAAGATCCATCATCCATCAACTTAACATTTTGATCCAATGGTGTATCAACCGCTTTGCATCTTGTCATGCCATATTTTTTTAACATCTCCAATGCATATTGCCTTTGTATCAGCCATATACCATAAGGGGTGTCAATAACCTCAATAGCCAAGAAATATCTCAACAAACCAAGGTCCTTTATATCAAACTCTTTATGTAACACATGCTTGACTTCAACAATCTCCTTCTCAAGTGTACATGCAATAATGAGATCATCAACATAGATGACAACAACAACCATACCATCTTCTGTATGCCTCACATAAAGTGAATAATTAGGTTTACTTTGCTGAAATCCCATATTGCATAAGAATTTGCTGATTCTATCACACCATGCTCTTGGTGCTTGCTTCAATCCATATAAAGCCTTCTTCAATCTGCATACATAATGTGGGTATTTTGGATCTACATAGCCCTCAGGCTGATCCATGTACACTTCCTCTTCTAAGTTGCCATTCAAAAATGCATTTTTCACATCCATTTGATAAAGCTTCCAACCGTAGATAGAAGCCAAGCAATCACCGATCTCACTGTCGTCATTTTAGCTACTGGACTGAATGTTTCTTCATAGTCCAAACCATAAGTTTGTGCATATCCTTTTGCAACCAGCCTTGCTTTATACCTCTCAAGGAAACCATCCAACTTACATTTGACCTTATAAACCCATTTACATCTAATGGATTTCTTGCCATGAGGTAATTTCACCAAATCCCAAGTCTTGTTTTTCCTTAGTGCATCCATCTCTTCATCCATTGCTTGTCTCCACTCTTTGCTCTCTACTGCTTCTTCAAAGCAAGTAGGCTCCACATGTTGCACATAAGAAACCATGTATGCATAATGCATCTTCATGAACCCATTATAAGAATCTATCAATTGGATACCTGACCCTTTTTGACCTTCTCAATTGAGGTGCACTGCCATGCATCTCAAGTGATCTAGCATGTGGTGGAACATACTTTCCTGCACTTCTAGTGCCAAGTATTTTAATATGCAGAATGCCATACTCATCATCTATAGATTCATCTTTTGAACTTTCAGCCATAGGTCGCAACTTCTACACTCCTTTGTGCACTTTTCAACCTATCACTCCATGGACTGTAACTGCCACTGCTTTCCACATTCTCTTGAGGTCCTGAAGCATCTTCCACATGCTGATTTTTAGCCTTGTTATTTGCTGAAATTTTCCTTCCATAGTCATCATCATCACTGCTTTCATAATAATCAACATCCACTGCAATTTTGGGCTTGTACCATGATTCATATTCACTGAATTTGACATCCCTGCTTATGTACACTTCCTTGTATCCCTTCTTCTCATCAGGATATCCAAGAAAAATGCATTTTATAGCCTTTGGTTCCATCTTCTTTCTCAAATCATTTGGAACATGAACATAACAAACACATCCAAAGACTCTAAAGTATGCAATAGTGGGTGTCTTGCCATACATTTGGTCATATGGTGACATATTATGAGTCAAGGCTGTAGGTGTTCTATTCATAATGTGAACTGCAATATGCACTGCTTTTGCCCAATATGACAATGGCATGTTCATTTGGTTCATCATTGCCCTTGCAACCTCTGCAATGATCCGATTCTTCCTCTCAGCCACAACATTTTGTTGAGGTGTGTACCTACATGTCAATTGCCTTTTGATATCATGATCTCTCAAGAAGTCACAAAACTCATATGACATGTACTCTCCAACATTATCTGATCTCAAATATTTTATGTAGCATCCAAACTGCATTTCAGCCATAGATTTAAATTCCAAGAACTTTTCAAATGCCTCACTTTTATGCTGCATAAAGTACACCCAAGTCATTTTGCTAAAGTCATCAATGAAAGTGATATAGAATCTACATCTTCCACTCATGGAAACATTCTGACATGGGCCCCAAATATCTGAGTACACCATTTCCAAAGGATAGCTGCTTATTCTCCCCCTCTTTGGAAATGGCAATTTGGTCTGCTTGCCAAATTAACAAGCCTCACATACATGATCAAAATTCACATATCGTGGAACCTGATAATATAATGTCAATATAATTACCAAACTGCTGCATCAGTTCATTGCTGTCTTATGCCTTCTTGCTACATTTGTAGTCGTTGATGCAGCTCATCGTGTCCGCACTCCCCTTAAAAAATTGGCCCATCCTGACCTAACGAAGATGCTTCTCAGAGGAAGAAAAGGAGGATGACGAGGATTGAGGGAAGACCAGCCCCACGAGCTCTTCGTAATGAGGCTTTCATCGTAATGCTGTTGAGGCTACTGCAAGAGAGACGTCAAGATACCCCTTACAATAGCGCCCACCATTGCCATAGCCAAGAAGAGCTACTATCACGACTGATGAGGGATAGGATGAGGCTCTTCGGGGAGCAGAAAAGGGATCAGGACTTTTGGGTCGTTGTTGAGCCCCTGTTCCTTGTCCAGTTTCCACACATCACCAAGTGACTTAAGAGACATGCAACTGCCCTTGTCTCTATCGATGCCTTGTGGATAACGTTTATGAAATTGTGGCTTGAACGCGTATTGAGAGGTGAAATCCAAGCAGATTTAGTTGCCGAGTCTTTGAAATAAAATTTTACTAACGAATTTTGAGCTCTGATACCAACTGATAAATAAAGGGGAGAGATGCGCAGTGGAGAGTAGTCCACATCAAATATGGAGGCTCAAGCATTTATCCTGTTCATCTTCTTCTATCTCACTTCTTCTTCCATTCTCTCCAAGTCAACTACAAGTGGTATCCTCCAGTGATAGATACCCTCAACTTAGGGAGACTTTACATATGCTTCTACTTTAGATACACACAACCATAGGATATGACTTAGGATATGTCATATTTATCAACATGATGAAAGCAAGATCGGGGCAAGAAGAGAATTCATCAATGAAGCAGACTATTGAGTCATATAGGTTGTTAGAATATCAGGCTCTTGTTACTCTTTAGTCAGTCTATCTTTATGTGTGTGATCGACATTAGCTGGATACAACTGTACACGTGTGTGACATTCAATCAGTCGCATCGATGTAGTTAGTGACTTAACCACAATTAGTCTTGGTTAGTCAAACCTACGTGTGTAAGTCTCTTTCAGTTAGTATGATGGAAGAATAATGGAAGAAGAACAACAATGAGCTGAGGCTCATCTTCGGCTCCACTCTATCTCTCTCCTTCTCTTTCAACATGGTATCAGAGCTTGAATGCCTGAAGCATGAAGGCTTGGCAGTGGCCATTTGACATCAAGACATCAGATCTGAAGAAAACGTCATCAAAGGAGACTGTGCATGCAGCTCATTTTTTTGCAGAAGCTATATCTTGCTACAAAAATGGGTTTTCGAGAAACGGCTTGTGATTCCTGACCGTTTTGACATGATCTACAACTTTGCAGAAGAAAGTTTTTTCAAATTCCTAACAGATTTTGAGATATTTAGCACAAACCTGTGCAGATTGGTTGTTTACTGCAGTAAACATCAGGTGATTCTAGGGCACTAGTGGCTTTTATCCTAACAATGTATATGCCCTTATTATCATGAATTTGAGCATGATATTGAAGTGTTAAATGCACAGTTTTGGAGCTTATTTGTAGGCTGGAAACAGTGAATTGGTTGCTGTCCTGAATTTGGAAACAATATACCTACAGGGTTGAAGTATCTGTGATGCTTATTTGCTATTAACAAATGCTTGGATCATACCACTTGAGTGGTAGATGCTTTTTGGGATATTGTGAGTGCTGAAAATCCAAAGTTTGGACTGATTTGTTGTTGGTTATACCAGGGTATTGACTGGTTATTGTCTGTAGGAAGGATACCTGTCATCTTCACTTGACGTACATGTAATATATTCTGACCGGTTGGACATGTATCAACTCTTGCATAGAGTGGCAAAACTGAATGAGATATTTTGGGGCTATTTTGAGGTCTGAATGCTCTTGTTTTAATAGAGAATATATTGCTAGTTATAGCAGTGGGCTGGCTGTATTTGGTACTACTACTTGCATACAATACAAACATTGATACTTGTATGGTTATAGTTTATTGTTGGGATGTATTGCCACTACCATAGAATGTTTTGAACTGATTTGATCTTGGTTTATGCTCAGTTGACTGTGTTTTTTCATTGTTGGAATACAGTTTGCAGCAAGAAGGTTGTCAGGAAAACTATCATGAATTGCAAAAAATTGTCCTGAATAGCACAAAACTGGTCCAAAGTTGTAGGAAAAGGAGTCAGATACTTACAGGTTGTATACATCATTAAATACCTAAGTTGCAACTATGGCAAATGCTCAAGGCATTGACAATATCACTCAAATTCTGGGAGAAAAGCTAGACAACAAAAATTTTGCTTTATGGAAGTGCCGTATGAAGATTTTTTTGGTTGGTAGAGGTTATTGGGATTTGTGTATAGTACACGCACTAAGAGAGCATGCAAGGTGTTACATTGGTTTTCCTTATATATATCAGGATGCTATGGTTATATAGATTACTGGATGCAGTTTTCCAAAGGATGAATGGGACATACTCATGAAGAATTATAGAAATGTAACACATGCATAAAAGATTCAGCTGAAGCAACATTTCAATAACATGTCTAGGAATGGCAGAAGCATTCAGGTCTACACTACAGAGATAAAAAACATAGCAGATCAGCTTGCCACCATTGGATCTTCAATGTCTAAGGATGATATGATTGTAGTGACATTGAATGGACTTGGCACAGAGTATAAAGCATTTGATACGTCTATTTCTGTGAGAGCTGAATCCCCTGATTGGGATGAGCTGATTGCTTTGCTACTGCGTGAGAAAGTTAAGCTTGGGCTGAATACATGTTCTAGTACGTCTCAAAGCAGAGACCCTGTTCTTTACTCTAGCTAGCGTGGTAGAGGCGACAGAGACCATGGCTCTTTTCGAGGTCGAGGAGACACTTGAGACACTTATGGACAACATCAGCAGAATGCCTGGCATGGCATAAACACACAGGGCCAGCGTGGATCTGGTGGCTTTAGAGGCAGAGGGAGATCACCCCATGGTAGAGGTGGTGGATCTGGTTCATGGCAGTCAAATGATCAGTCAAACAGAGATAAGGATTGTCATTACTGCGACAGATATGGACACATTGCAAAGGATTGTTACGAGAAGCAAGGAGATATGAAGGCAAAGGGCAAACAACATGGGCACTATGCATCGTCTAGCAGTGCTCATGATGAGCAGGTTGATAGATTGTTTGCCATGCAACATGTGTCTAAGAATGCATCTAGACAGAATAGAGATGAGAGATGTTACATTGATTTAGGGGCTTCAAATCATGTGACACCCCATGGAGAATGGTTTGATGAGATGGTTGCAGGTTCACATGGTTATGTGTGTACTGGGGATGACACCCAACATGACATTCAACACACAGGAATTGTTCCGTTGTTGATGCATGATGGCAAGAAAAAGAGCATGCATGATGTACTACATGTACCTACAATAACCAAGAATCTTTTGTCAATTGGACAGATGGCATAACAGAATCTGTAGGTAAGATTTAATAGAGATGGATGCTTTGTTGAAGAATATGGTAATGACTGCGAATTGATTGCTAGAGGCCGAAGAGATGGCAGAATGTTTACTCTTGATGCATCAATTCCAGAATTGAAAGCATCCATGTTTGCACATGATGATGGTGCTATACGGGATGTTGAGATATGTCATAAGCAGATTGGCCATGTGAATATACAAAAGCTGAAATCTATGCAGCAGAAGGAGATTGTGCTTGGACTGCCTAAGTTCAAGTATCATGACTTTGTACATATATGTGATGCATGTTAGTTTGGAAAGCAAGCACAATTTTCATTTATGAGACATGTACGAAATAGCTCACGACCCTTGCAGTTGGTACATTTAGATGTATGGGGTCTATTTCATAATGCTTCATTTGGTGGTGCTCGTTACTATGCATTCTTCATTGATGATTTCGGTAGGTATACTTGGCTTTACATACTGAAATATAAGGATGATGTGTTTGATGCATTCAAGGACTTCAAAAAGCATGTTGAAAATGAGTTGAGCTGTAAAATTTTATGTCTTAGATAAGATGGAAGTGGAGAATATATCTCTAATTACTTTAACAGGTACCTTGCTAAACATGGGATCAAAAGACACTTAACTTGCAGCTATACACCGTAGCAAAATGGTGTAGCAGAAATGAAAAATAGGGTACTGATGGAATTGGCAAGAGCTATGCTGAATGAGAAGAGTTTGCCAAATGGTTATTGGGCTGAAGCAATAGTGACTGATGTCTATGTGTTGAATAGAACTACAACATGGATTCATGATGTAACTCCATATGAGAGGTTGTATGGTCATAAGCCTGACATTTCACGCTTGAAGGTATTTGACAGTATTACATATGTGCATGTTCCTGATGAAAAGAGGAAGAAATTGGATCCTAAAGCTGTCAAGAGTGTGTTCCTTGGTTATGCACAAGACCGGAAAGCTTACAAGTGTGTTATGTACCATCTACACATGAGGCATTGATTAGCAGATATATTTTTTTTGATAAGCTGGCATTGTGGTATGGTAATCCTGTTGCAGTGGCTACTGATGGATCAACCAGCACTAGTAATGCTGAATATACACCTACAGTGAGTACATCTATGAGTGGTCCTACAGTGTGATGGGTCACCTACAGTAAGTTCTTGGTCAAGACGCTTGCGGAGTCATACTCCTATGTCCACTGACACTGATATGTCAGCGAGGGGGAGATTGGATAAGGGAAAAGAAAAGATGCTTGAGGATGTGATAGGTCCACTTATAGCAGGTTATGAGTCATCTAATAGTGACAGTTTGGATAGTGAGTTGGGCATATTGTCTATTATGACGCTTGGACCAAGGCAGAGTCATTATGTACCATCTCATGAGAGGCAAGCTTAGAGTGAGCCACAGTTACGGAGATCTGAGAGAGTCAAAAAACCAGTTGACAGGTTTACATACACTAGTTATTCAGTTGCCATTATGCATATATGGCTAGTGTGACAGGTTATAAAGAACCTACAAAGTTTGATGATGCAGTTACAGATGTTAACTGGTGTGCTGCCATGGATGAGGAGTATGCAGCCCTGTGATGATGAAGGAAAGGCGGCATGGCAGTAGCGGCAACAGGTCCTGGCGTGGTGGCGATTTGGCGGGCTGCAGCAAGGCACTCTCTGATTTCCCCAAGCTCAAGGGGAGGGTGGTTCATATAGGCTGGGGGGGGGGGGGGGGGGGAGATCCACACATGTGGAGGGCTTTCATGCCTTCCCTCCCTCATGCATCGACTGAGCTCCACTCCCTCTCCCCTGCCATGCATTGACTGAGGGGAGGGGGTAATAATAAAAAAATTTGCACTACTTTAATCATTTATCCATTTGCCTTTATGTAAGGGGTGTTTCTCGTGCGGCTTGTGGGTTTTAACCTCGGCCTTATTTGCACAATGCGGATGGGGTTCATTATTGCGCGTGCGGGATAAGGACTTTGTTACTATCATTATTCCGTTGCGGAAGATGACTTAGCATAGCTTTTGCATGGTGCGTGTTGTGATCAAAGTTCTTTAATATTTCGTGTGGAAATATTACATAAAGAAAACATAGATTACTTATCAATGCAAGTGTCCATCCAAGGAATGAATTACTATTGGGTGAGTCTTGGCAAGTCAAAATAACACTTTTTTTTAATGAGACAATTGAGTGCCATGTCAACCAATCTGATCTTACATTCATGAAAATATTTTTTACTACTTTGCATGCCTTGATTTAATTGACATAGGTCTTGCTTAGATGAATTTGTCAAGGAGTGGATTGGAGAGGAGGAAAGAGAAGAGAGAGACTATAGAAGAGAGAGAAGATGAGGTGTAGAAGAGAGAGTGATGAGGAGAGAGAAATACTAGGAAAGGAGAGAGAAAGATAGAAAGAGAGAGAAGGTAGCCATGAAAGTTGAGAAAGAGAGAAGATGAAGGCAGCTTGTATTATAATAATCATGATCCAAAAAGCAAGTCCCTTACACCTTTTATACCAGCTAGTGTAGCTAGTATTTTACCCTCATTATTTTATTTCCCCTCTCTTACATTCTATCCTCACCCAAAGGTTTTTGCCCTCGAAAACAAGTTGGGCACTTATTACAAAAAGACAAGGTAGGAGCATATCAAAGTACTACTCTATTGTGCAGACATTACAAGGGTTATCTGGTGGAATGATAGGTAATTGTTGATGTATAAAGGGTTATTGATCAAGTATGATATATAGATATGATTGGGAGAAGATAAAATTTAAATCTTGACCCATATTCTCTAAGAAAATGAGTGCTGCTTGACAGTGGATAGCATGACTACATGACCCTATTGTAGTAAATCTGAGATAACTTTCTATAGGGAACTCTCATCAAGGTGTCTAATACATAGAAATGGAGTTCTTAACGATTACTTTCAACCCATGTATGGTACTTAATGTTATCCATAATTTAGAATAAAATTTGGTTCAAAACAATGAGTTGTCTACAATCTTCCATGCACTAAAACATAGCGAGAGATAACCAATCTTCAGCCAAAAGAGCCTACCAAAAAAGAAGAAATTTTTCACAAGATGGATGCTAGTCTAAATGAGATCCCCAAGCAATCCATTAACCTCCTAGATCAAAAGGTATTCTATCATAATGGAGCCCCAAGAGGAACACCAAGGAAAAGGGAATTCTCTTGCAAGAAAATCTATCTTGTAACATCAACAAGCTTGTTTATTAGGTTTTATATGATCACAATGAAAAAAAGAACACCAGGCACAACAAATCTTCATGCAGCATCATGTAGATCTCCCACGGATTTGATAGAATCAACCATATTCTTCAATATCTTCACAAAATCCATCAATAGAACAAAGAAAGCAAAGGAATACACTATCTTTGAATGGAAATACATCACATAGTATTCATCTTCAATATCTTCATAGTCTTCTCTCTCAATCTCTCATATACAATCACTCTGTTTTAGTAGAATTGACTATCTCTCTCTCTCTCTCTCTCTCTCTCTCTCTCTCTCTCTCTCTCTCTCTCTCTCTCTCTCTCTCTCTATCAATAATACATCATATCCTCACTACAATCTCTCATAATGTATCATTTGTAAATGGCCTAAAATATGAATTTATTCTTTGAACATAGGATGTAGTTTTTGAACACAGGTTGTAAATGGCCTAAAATATAACTTTATTCTTTGAATATAGGCTATAGTTTTTGTTTCGTTGTGTATATGTTGTGTCTTATATGTATATTCTCTCATTCTATTTGTGATTTTGTGGGGTCCTATCCATCATTATAGAAATGATTTTGAGAGGCCTTGCTTGCAGATGTGGAAGTATATGCTCATGAGGTCTCCTTTTTTATATCCCATGTGTTTATGTTGCTGATCATAGGCTCGCTTTTGTTTCATTTGGGCTTGTTGTAGATTTCTATGTATAAAAGATTTCAATATGGAATATTTTGAGAATATGTAAGCATAGCAATCAACTACATCAGCATGGTGTGGTTCTATCATTCTAATGCTCAATTTTGGTGGAAAATAGGGAGCTTTGAATGGTCTTACCTTTGTGGAGGTTTGCATTGATGTCCTATATGCCTACATAAGGACTGTCAACCTCTCATCCCAAGTCTATTGCAATGGATCAATGTATATTGCCAATATTTTTTAGGGTTTTATTTATTCTTTCAATCAAGCAATTCTTCATTACTACTTTTAGTGGAATTTGATGTTTGTTTCCTACTCTAGTTGTATTATGCAAAATTTTATTATAGCTTGATGTTCTAATAGCCAATCTTAAACTACTACAATTTGATATACTTGTGTTGTTAGGATGTAGAATTCGTGATCAAAATTTTTATTGCCTATGTTTAAGGTTATGTTTATGACTTGACTTGTGTTATATTTATCTTTACTATTCCTAAATACTATAGTTATTGGTGTTGTTCATTTAATTTTTGTTTCTAGTTTTTTTGCTAATTTATAGCTTATTGAAGATATTACACTTCTTGTTTCTATGAGTGCTTCAATCACTTTGCCTTGAATATTTGTGATGATTGTGCACACTTTGAGTGATGAAGGCTTGCTTGCTATCTAGCATTGGCCTTTGGCATTCATTCACATATTAATATCTCGGCACTACTATGACCTTTACATTATATGCTTTATGTGATGCAATAACCATGAATTCTAGCTAATGATGCATTTATATCACCAGCATATGTCCTTCCATGACCTAATTCCATGTACCATTGTACATCAAACAATATCGTATGGAAACTTTAAAATCAACTTGCATTATGTTTTGTATGAGTGCATGATATTGATACATTTATCACTAGCACATGTTAGCCTAATCTCACTACTATTACACATGATTTGATTCTTTTCAATTTTTACATTGGATCAACAAAGCATGGGACTTGTTCTATTACCAAAATAGACATTCTAAATGAGGAAATAATTTATTAAGCCTTGAGAAATTTTAGAAAATACCAGTACTCTTTTACAAAAATTTTAAAATTACCCCTCAAAATTTAAGAATTACCTAAACACTCCTTGTATATGGTTGAAATTCCCTATATATGATCCCATAGGTGATGCCCTAGTGGTCAGCACTTAGGCTCATAATCATGAGATTGCAACTTCAAGTCTTGCTAGGTGCATCACTTGGTTGGATATCTATGTTTAAATGGTATGTTGGTGTAATTGTGGGATCTTGCACACTCGGGCACTCAATTAGTCATCCTCCTTGATGGCGGAGGATCCCAATGTGATCGAGCTCTATTGCTCATTTCGTTTGCGAGCTATCTTATTTGGGTATAGGAAAATGCAACTGCGGCACTTGCCCACATTCTTGACTAATATTTCAAGAGCCCTTCCATGCGGGAAAAAAGTGTCTTGCATGGACATTGGTTTGTGTGTCTTATCTTAGTACCATACCCATTCAACTTAGTCAAAATTCCCCACATGCAATAAAATTTTTCCCATAATTCTCAATATAACTTTCATACTTTTATGAAAATTACATCATACTTTGCAAGTTTTTGTGAAGATAGTTGTGCTTTGTAAATATGGGATGAAAGGATGATAATTATTTATGTTAAAAAGAGATACAAAAGCTTACGATTTGTGAGGTCATGCCACTATTCTTCAAATTAATATTGTTTAAGACACTCAAAAGAATGTCCTTAATATAGAAAAGAGTAGACTAGCAAATTCAACTAAAGCATATACAAGGGTATTTGTGTAATTTTTAAAGATTGAGGGGTATTTGAGATTTGCACAAACCAGATGGGCATTTGGTCCGTTTTCCATTAAAGATTCCATGAATAATGGTAAAATTATGTGTACATGGAAGAATATGTACATGATATACCTCTTTTGCTATATAATGTCATATAATACTTGCAACGTTGTTGATGATATGCATAGGGCTTAAGATACCATCCATTTAAGCAAGCTATGTAGTGTATATATGACCTTTTCTAGAACCTAGCAAGACACCTTGGGTCTTTGAAGCACATCCTTGACGGTCAAACATCATGCCCAACCTTGATACCATTAAACCTCGGGCACTCATATGGCATATACATCCAAAACCCTCCATTACATCCAACTACATGACATAGTTCTTATAGCACCACCACTCGAGGTGACTTGTAATCTACAAAATATTATTGGCCATGTGGACCACTTATTGATCATCGATGACAATAGCTCAAGTTAACAAGATGTGTTCAAATTCAACATGTATATTGTACAATATTATGGGACTCTCTTCTTTTGTGTCCATATGCAAAATGTTCACATGTTCTTTGTGAACAATATTTGTTTATACAATGCATACATAATTATCACATGCCATTTGAGAGACCACGCAATCATGTAGGGTATTGGCCATTGGATGGAGTTGCATGGATAAAGTTTTTGAGGTTGATACTACCATTGCATGAGAGAGAGAGAGAGAGAGAGAGAGAGAGAGAGAGAGAGAGAGAGAGAGAGAGAGAGAGAGAGAGAGAGAGAGAGAGAGAGAGAACTCATAGTAGGATAACTTAAGAAGCAATAAAGTAATGACATAAGATCCTTACTTTAAAGAGGCATCACAAGGATAAATAGTAGTAAAAGTCTTGGGATAGAGTTGCATATAAGTAGTCACAAAGACTTTATTAGCTAGTTTTATTTGCAAGTTTAGTTCTAGTACACATATCAAAGCCCTTGAAATTTGGTCCATTAGCATACATTATCAATATTCAGTTTGAAAAAGCAATTAGGCACTTACTTCATGAGTTAGATGTGTGTCTAATTTGACACTTGCAAGTGACCATGGTGTGCATGAAGAATATGTATATAGATCTAAACCATGCACAAATGCAATGCTATGCACATATCATGGATTTATGTATGTATGGATATATAAATGTATCTCATATGCATGTGTGTGTGTGTGTGTGTGTGTGTGTGTGTGTATGTGTGTGTGTGTGTGTGTGTGTGCGTGCGCGCATGCGTCTTCCGTGCATAAGAGCCCATATGTATGTATGTATGTCAATAAATAGGTTAATTGTGTGTAAAAGATATGTTAGCATGTATGGTTGTATAAGTCATATATAGTTGTCTAGTTGAGATTAATCAAATGATAAAGCTAGTTTGATAATAGACTTTGTAAGTTTTTTTTTTGGGTTTGAGGGGGGGGGGGGGGGGGGGGGGGGGGGGGGGGGGGGGGTGAGTGAGCGAGTGTGTATGTGTGTACAATTCTTGAAGGTCCTCGAGTCTTCAACAAGTAGTTGACAAATAATAAGATTTTGAAGTAGACATTGAGAAGTTGAGCCTCCCAAGGAAACTTTTTAAGGCTCAACATTTGTGTATATCATGTAGCACATCATCTCTGTATGATTTTAATGCGGCAAAATATATTATCGTGGCATCTCATCTTTGCATGTTTTTTTAAAAAATGTGTTTTTCCATTCAGATAAGTAAAGAAATGTTTACATTGCCCTTTTAGGCGTTTCAGGCCATTGGCCATTGATTGACATACAAAATCAGGGCATTGAGCCTAGCTTTTTGCCAAAAAGCTTGAAGATCCAATGCTCTAATTCTACAGTTCTAAGTATCATAATCAGTTCAATATGAAGGGACTCGGATCAATTGGCTAGGTTGTTAACATATGGGTATTTCTGAAAAGTATACTGTTTCTTTTGCTCCAGATATGCTTCATGACTATTGTTGAGATAAGCAGTATCAATCTCCACATGGCTTCGTCTAGGTTGGCCTTGTCACCAAAGAAAACAGTGGCAAAGCCAAACTTGGCTTTGAGATTTGCACCATTTAGCCACTTCCTCACTTTGTGCCAAAGGGGTTTGATTACCGAGCAATCCCATAGTAAGTGTTTTTCATCCTCTTCATGTCTCTTTTGCACAGTGGGTAACGTGGAGAGATGGGGATCTTTCTAGCCCTTAGGGAAAGCTTCTTGATAAGAAGTCTCCATCTGAAGCAATTGAGCCTATGTAATGGTGTGTTCTTCCACACTCACTTAGCTTGTCATTTCCAGGTGGCAAGAGTGGCCAAGGGGCTGCATTTCTTCCATTTACCTTCAATGTGAGAGGGATGACCATAGAGGGAGGGCTAAAGTCCTTCAAAGACTTGCATTTGATAAGCTGTTTGTCCGCTTGGCTAGTTAGTGCAAGGAGGGGTGGTGAGTTTCTGGACACCAGTGAAGTGGGCCAATCATTTCTGAGCTGTGCAAGAACACTCTGTAACCAGAGTGACTCCTTGGTTGTCAAGCCGAAGCTGGTTCTAACAGAGTCAAAAGGAGACCAATCATTGCGTGTAGGGCCCCAAAGCTGCGACCAGAATCTTAAGCCTTTAGTAGCTAATGCTTTTGCAAGAGATCTATTATGAAGCACAAGTGAGCCCAGAGAATCAAGTCATGGAAAGGGGTTAAGCCGAATTGGCAAGGTTAGGGCCGCATCACCCTACCTGCTATACTTAGGAGACCAGTCAGATTGTGAGATGACAACTTGCCAGCTTCTCACTAAACTTTGGGTTGTTGTTGATTGCGGGATGTGAATCATTTTCTGGTAATTACAGACTACATCGGTCCAAACTACCCCAATCCATGCTCGTTCAGCTTCCTCGGAGGCTGTGATCCATGTCTTCAATATTACTAACCATGGCTGGTTGTCATTCAGCCTTGTGAGTACTCTGAATGCCACACAGTTGGCCTTGTCTGCTAGGGCTTCTATACCAGAACCCCCTTCATCTCTTCTTGAGGTGATTAGGTCCCATGACATTTGGTGCATTGGAGGGCCTTCCTTCTTCTTCCACAAAAACTATCTGAACATCTTTTCGATTTGCCCCCAGGCTGTCTTCCCAAACACAAAGAGGAATGCCATGTACACAGACTCTGAAGAGAGAACATTCTTGATCACGGTGATTCGCCCCGCCAAAGACTCTGCTTGTTCTCGTCATATCCTGGAAAACGTTCAAGCGGAATGTCGGTCGTCTACAACGTCTGAACATTTTACCAAGATTGGAATTTTGTAGCGTGTCTATGGCGTGAGGGATCCATTTCTTTGAGCTTATAATAGCCAATCAAAGACGTTTTATGCATTGTAGCCATGGCTAGATGCAAGAATCAGCAGCCTGGGCCTTGGCTCAGAGAATACTAAGCAAGCCCGTCGATCAAGGAGATGTGGTTATGGAGGTGAAAGCATTGTTGAGAATGTTGAGGCCAGCTTGTAAGCAAACCAGAAGAATACGATTATGCCTGAGTAGGATGATGGGCCTTCTGACAGGATCGTGCTCGACTTAGAGAAGCGATGCGACAAGGTAGTGCTACGTTTCAATAGCAGGGCTATTCCGGTGTCTTTTAACTGGCAAGCCGCCCAAAGCCATGGAGGTGGCAACCTGGTTTAACACAATACTTGACAGGAAAGAAGAGCCGGTGGATCAAATCCTTTACAAGTTACGGGGAAACAGGCTTTCATGATCTGGTGTATGATATTAAGGAAGCAGGACGAAGAGTCGTTTCTCAAGGCTTGTAAAGAGTGTTCCATTGAGCAGGAAAGCCCAGATCTCCCCACTGATCTTTGGAATACGCTCACTGATATCGTTAGGGGCCAGGCAACCGGTTCTTCAAGAACAAGCTTTTCCTTCTAATATGTCGACTTGGACATTCCGCACGTGGACCAAGTTTGCCAAAGTCTGCTTGAACCGGGAGCACACTCTTTATCGGGCGACGGGGAAGGGCCGCTCATTCAAGGTTGAACTGGCCAATGGGATGGGCCAAAATGGAAAAAAATGCGCTCCCTCGTTACACATCGGGGGATCCCGGTCGCAGGAGTCGCGGGGGATATTGAATGCCCCCCCCCCCCCCCCCCCCCCCCCCGGCCTTCTTTCCCTATTCCACAGGGTGGGGGAGTTCCCCCGTCCGATCTCCTCCGTGGGTGAGGTGGGCTCCTCCGTCACTTGTCTATTGGTCGAGCAAGAAGTCCATTGCGCCTGGAGCCGTTGTTGATCATTGCTTGCCATTGTTGTTCGCTGCTCCCTGGGTGATGATCGTCATTGTTTGCTAATGCTACTGTATTAAACGTGAACAGGAGAGATGCCATGCCTGCACAAAGGACATCCTGCAGTGGATCAAGATATGCTTCTCTCTCTCTCTCTCTCTCTCTCTCTCTCTCTCTCTCCACAAGAGAGCAATCCATCATGCATCATCTTCTTCATTGCTCACAGCATGTCCTTCATTGCTCCGATTGGTTCAATTTCTGGTTTAATTTCATGTCCTTCATTTTGCCCTTCTAATTGGTTTAATTTCTGGTTTAAGCAAGCAGTGAACTCTGAATTTCTGGTTTGATTCAAAAGGGTAAAAATGAAAAAAAAGGGGCGCCCCCTGTTACACATCATTTGAATTTCTAGTTTAAACATATATAATCTTCTTCATTGCTCAGCATGTCCTTCATTGCTCTAATTGGTTTAGTTTCTGGTTTGATTTCATGTCCTTCATTTTGGTCTTTCCGATTTGTTTAATTTTTTATTTAAGTAACCTGTGAACTCTAAATTTCTGGTTTAGTTTATCTGTGAACTCCAATTAGAAGGGCAAAAATGCAAAAAAGGGTGCCCCCCGTTACACATCATCTAAATTTCTGGTTTAAATAAACATGCATCATCTTCTTCATTGCTCAATATGTCCTTCATTGTTCCGATTGGTTTAATTTCTAGTTTAATTTCATGTCCTTCATTTTGGCCTTTTCGATTGGTTTGATTTCTGGTTTAAGTAACTTGTGAACTTCAATCAGAAAGGCCAAAATGGAAAAAAAGGTGCCCCCCGTTACACATCATCTGAATTTATGGTTTAATTAAACATGCATCATCTTCTTCATTGCTCAACATGTCCTTCATTGCTCCTTATGTCTGTAACCTATGAACTCTGAAGTTCTGGTTTGATTAAACATGCACCATGATGCATCATGATAATCGTGCTTTAATTATCTTTCTGGAATGATGCATCATGTTTCGGATTTTCTGAAATGATGATCATCTGTATTTCTAAAATGATTAAACTTGTATTGCTAGCGCCATAATCGTTAAATATGCATCATGCATGAATGCTCTCTCTCTCTCTCTCTCTCTCTCTCTCTCTCTCTCTCTCTCTCTCTCTCTCTCTCTCTCTCTCTCTCTCTCTCTCTTCTGCACAAGAGAGCAATGCATCATAATTTTTTGTTTAATTAAACGTGCACTGTGATGCATCATGATAATGGTGCCGTGATTGTGTTTTTGGAATGATACGTCATGGTTTGAATTTCTTGAATGATGATAATTTGAATTTCTAGAACGATTAAACATGTATTTCCTGAGCTATGAATGTGAACTATGCATCATGCATCAATGGCGTCTCTCACTCTCTCTTTTCTGCACTGGCAAGCAATGCATCATCCATCATTCATGAATGGAATATAACCGGTCTAGGATTTTTGGATATCAATACAATGCCACTCCATAACTTCAACATATTTGTAAGGTTTTCATGAGAATGTTGTTAGCCCATTGAGCCATGAATGATTATTTGGTGCATGAAGCTCACAAGACAACTTATTATCACTTACAGTTAAATTTGTTGGTACACACTGGCTATCACAATAACATATTTTTGTAGGATTACGCATTGGCTCTTGTTTTGAATTTAAAGTAGGCAAAAATTTCATGGATACTCTTTTGGTGCGGCCTATGACAAAATTGGCTCTTGTTTTGAATTTAAACTAGGCAAAAAATGACCTTTCAAAACATTAGCCATTATATAAGTGCTCTAAATTGAGGTCAAGCAATATAGATAATCTTATCTTTTATACATAAAAGATGTTTTAGAAGGCATTGAACAACACGGCATACATGTCAAGCGAAGAGGTGCAACCTTGGTAGAAACTATGGGTTAAGGAAAATGGCACCCACAACAAACCTTTTCGAATGATGACTCTAAAGCAAGAATAGATGAAACCTTATGCACGTGTTCATAAGCATGTTCATAATGATGACTCTCGTAAAGTTATGCAAGAATATTGGATAGGTGGCCTCATGGTTTAGCCAAGCTTATAAAACATATTTGCAAAATAAATTATGTTTTTGTAAAAACCTAAGTACATTCTACTTGCTGGATAAGTTTTGACATATTGTACTTAGTTTTCATTAAAGCTATTTTAACTTTACAATTCATAGTTATGGATAGAATAAAGTTATTGAACAATAAATCTATTTGTCCATTTATGTATTGTAAATTATAGATAATTTTTATGCATAAGGTGGAGCTCGATGGATTCTCAAGAGAGCACTCCCATGGAGGAGTTTCAACAATTCATATCTCAAATGAGCCAGGATGCAATATGCAATAAAGACTTTATGTACTTTTCAAGCCAAAGTTTGGGTGTTCCAAGCCACCTTCCAAGCCATAGTGTGGTTGGCAGTATTCCGGTAAATGTGTTTCCAAACCTCCCTCTGATCAATCCTCGTCCTCCTCATTTTGCACCGTTCCAACAACCAAGACATTCAGGTGTAGAGGGACCCACAATAATACACAATCATGTAATTCGTCGTCCAATCGCACATAGTGCTCAACATGGCCCCTCGACACCACCATAACAAGAACGACAAGCAATAAGTTCCTGTGATGCAATCCAGGACACATGTGAAGAGGTTGACTTGGTTCAAACTCAATAACCAATGGTGCCATCTTCCGAGAGTGCCAACAAGCAGCATCCACAACAAACCTCATCTGAGTTCAATGTGCCAAAACCTCCTAAAGCAAAGAGGGTGCAGAAAGAAAAGAATCAGGATGACGGACCTAAGACACAAGATCATTCAACAACCACAAAAAAACCATTTGCGCAGTGGAAGGACACGTGGACAGTACAACTCATTCACATCCGAGGATCCATGAGGCGGAGTTCTCAAAGGCACCAAAGCAAGGAGTGGATATATGGTCGAAGGTAGCCACACAGCTAGCATCACTATTTCTAGAGTTTGACAAAGATGGTGAGGCATGCAGAAAACATTGGGGACGCATTTATGAGTCATATAGAAAGGATAAGGCCCACAATGCCATATCAGGTAATGATCGCAGGATCATTTGTCAATGATATGATCTTGTGGATGAATATATGTGGAATCGTGCAAATGTTGTCAGCGATGCACATGCCTCATCTGTTGGTAGGTTGTCTTCTCCAGAAGTCAACACTACATCTATCTCCAATGATCTATGTGACCACACCCAGGAAGACATTGGATCCAATGAGCCTTCGAAGATTGGGCAAGATCAAACAACTAGCCAAGGAGCACGCAATAAGAAGGGTAGAAAGATAGAGGAGTCTCTTAGTGACATGGCTAGCACCGCTCGATCTATCTTAGCCAATCAAAAATCAAACCTAGAGGAAAAGAAAGCATTTGAAGAGCGCAAGCTCGTTATCATGGATACACTTGCCTCCTCTGTGTTTGTTGGTAATCAAAAGTCTTAAAAAGGAATGATGGTTTGAACTTTAGATGAATTTGGAACTTCAAAAAAAAATTATTTTTTACTCTACCTAAACATCTCTATTCAATTCTCATAGAGTTTCATCAAATCTTTTGACAGGTGAATGGACGATAAAAGTATTTTGATAATGTGTATCATCGATGTTACAGTTGTTGTCATGGCAATGTTTCACCTATTGTTAAGTGATTTGGATGACGGGGATGATGGCAGTATGCAATTGCATACTTTGATGGAGTGCATGGCTCGTGGTTATGTTGCACATCGAGCTAGGATAGGTTAGCAAAGGCACAATCGACAGTCATGTTGGGCCTATCCAAGACCACAAACTTTTATGGAGGAGGGGCTTCTGGGGAGTTATTCAAACCGAATGTTCAAAAGCAGGTTACGAGTTGGCAGGAGTACATTTGAATATATCGTCGCAAAGCTAGCACCACAAATGCGATGCAAGAACACGAACTATCGAAGAGCAATACCTGTGGAGAAGCGGGTTTGTGTGGCTCTGCATCGCTTGGCGAGTGGCTCAAATTTGGGACTCATGGCTGATTTGTACGAAGTCTCAACTTCTTTTACACATATAGCTATTCTGGACTTTTGCGATGCACTGGCCGCATGTGGATTGCATGCTATGTACATAAAGTGGCCAACATCACAACAAATGTAAAAAAATGTAGATGCATTTCAGGCCCTTCGAGGTATACCCTATGTTGTTGGTGCAATAGATGGTAGTCATATTCCCATCATTGCCCCAAGAGAGAACCATAAAGATTATTTTAATAGGAAGGGCTTCCACTTCTACAGATAAGTGTGGCAACCAATTGTGTTGTTTGGGACTATGACATTGGCTGGGCAGGTTCTATGCACAACTGGAATGTTTTTCAATGTTCAAACCTAGGAAAACAATACATAAACAAAGCTTTGGGACAATATTGTCTACTAGGTGATTATGCTTATCGTGCACGCTTTTGGATGCTTCCTCCTTTCAAGGGTGGTAAGGATGGACTATCTTCAGAACACTATCATTGGAATTACATACAATCAAGTACTCGTATGCCAGTTGAAAGGGTATTTAGCATCCTTAAAGCGTGATTTCGTATTTTGTTGAAGAGATGTGATATGCTTTTACAAAATGTCCTGAAGATGATGGCAGCATGCCTTGTTCTACATAATATATGCATTGTGCATGGAGATAGTTTTAATGATGCATGGATATGTGAAGCGACAGCGAAACTTGAGAGAGAAAGTAATGCACCTCGTCAAGATATGGACCAGCAAAATAGTTTGAGGAATGGATTAGCAGAGGTTGCTACGCTAACTAACACAGGTACCACGCAAGCAATATACAAAGAGCTCAAGCAACGGAGCCAACACTAGAGGCAAGCCTTTTCGGGGTCGGGGGGGGGGGGGGGGGGGGGGCATCTCGAAGAGACAACATTGCTCGAGCCATGTTTCGAGAGAGGGAGAACGCAAATGTGAGAACAGTCTTTGGTGATTTTGACTCTACAGAGGAAATCGACGACGAAGACAATAGTGAGTAAACTTCAGTAGCGTCTGCAGTGCAAGTGGAAAGGTGGAAAGAGAGGTGGAGTGCTAAAAAATTTATGCAGAGAGCTGGGTAGAGCCATGTCTCAATAGCATGGTGAAGGGGTTCAACTCCCCCGCTCTCTTTTTCATTACTAATTTACGTTAGTGTTATAAGCCGTTTTTTTAAAGTTTGTAATGCTTTTAATTCTATTAGTCGCTTTTTATAGTTTTGTAACGCTTTTAGTTTTATGAATCACTTTTTTTCAATTTTAATAGTCATTTTTTAAATCTAGCATCAATGATTGTGTTTAAATAGATATTCAAATAGTAATTATTATATTAATAATGATCAACATCCATAGCATCCCTTCATTCACACGAGTCGAGAAGTGTCTGGTGCATAGGTGGTGGCTGGTGTGTAAACGATTACGAACAAAAGATGGATAGACTTAATGACCACGAGAAGTGTCCGCCACCCAGTGTGTAAGCAGGTGACGGACAAGTGACCGCCCAGGTCAATTTTTCTTGTGCCCACCAACTGGGCACAAATTAGGCAGGCAATGGCTGTGTGTAACCAGCCTTATATTGGGTAGTGCCCAAACATTCCAAAACACCGACGTGGACTAAGGTGGCCAAAGCTACTCAACATGTGGGCAACACTCAAGTGCAGATATTTACCCCAAAGATGATGAAGAGGAGCCTGGCTGGCAAGTTGTCAAGAATAACAAAGATAAGCTTGAGATTTCCTAGCAACATCCAATGGTTCCAGAGGGGACTTTGGCAGCAACCCCCGTGGCAAGTCACGAATTTCTAGCCCAAAGCTTCCATACCTCAAAATAGCTGTGGTAGAGCCAATGTTTTCGCTTATCTTAATAAAGTCCGTCTTGAGCACTTGGATATGGACTATCTCCGCATGGATGTAACATTTCAGATGACCACAAGAAGAGGGTACATATCAATATGATTGTAGGAATCAAAGTTGGTTCATAACACAATATAAAATATGATACATTGTGACTATTGGAGATACAAGATGTAGAAGCTCCAATAGTCACAATGTGTGATAGGTCTTTCATTATTCAAATGTCACTGAAAAAATAAAGAATGAATTTGATAGTGATGGGTGCTTGCCACCTGCAATGTACAGATGTGCAGGTACTGTCACTATAATGAATACACGGGCAGTTAGGCACAAGCACCTTTACCTCCAACACATCAATTGTGCAAGGCCATGTCTACTTGGATGTATAGTAATAGGAGGCTCCTCTTGAAAGATCACCTTGCATACCTTAACTAACTACTCAAGCTACTTAATATTATCTTCTCCTCATGGAAAACAGCATCATAGCTGCAGATAACCTTCCAAGTCTATGGATCCCATAGGCAATAGTCCATGTGTGCAAGAACACAAGGTGCATGAATAGAGTGGGTCTGAGTTCACCTATGAGGATTATGTTTGTATAATAGGCGGATTGAAATGCCAAAACTCAGGCTGCATGATGCTGATCAAAGCTTCCAGGGAGCCACGCTGCATACATTATAGATCTGAGGATGGAAAATTTTGGGTTGTCTCCATCAAGTGGGAAGATAGGCGCATTGAGTTGATCAATACATCTGGTCACAATGATAGTAAAACTCAAGTGAAATCAGTGGTTGCAGTTACACCTTATTCAATGTGAGAAAGGCCTCCTGGGAGGGAGATTTTAACATGGTCCTGAGCCATACTAAAGCCTCTTCTCCATCCTCTAGAAATTCTGGTATGGAGTTAGATTCATTTTGCCATAATGGATACTGGGCCAGTTCAGATAGATGGTACTACTGCTATGAAGGAGATTGGCTGCCAACCGTCCCCACGCTAGAAGTTGACTTTAACTGTTTGTTGTTGGATCATGCTCCTAGGGAGTAAGGCTTAAGCATGAAAGCAGTAGATTATCACCAGATTGAAGGAACTCACAAATGGCTCACTGCAGATGTTAGTCATTAATATAAATAAGCTGCTTTTAAGTACATGACGAGGGAAACTGGACAATGACATCAGGCAGCACACTGATTCGTGGGATGTTTTTTCAGTTACCCTTCAGCATTCCATCAACCCATAAGGATCTTGGCTTTGCAAAAAGGCCCAAGGACGGAGTTGAACTGGGCAAACAAGCTATTCCAAAATGTTTCTATGATAGCCAAAGTTTTAGAAGTTTCACTGATGAGGAATTGACCCTCCTTAATGAAGCTCAATGCAGCAAGCTTCACTATCAATTATAAGAACTCATCACTGATAAGCGTTTGAGAGGACAATTAAGAAAGCCTCCAATGGAAAGGGAAAATAACCAACAGAGGGTCCAAATCTTTAGACGTTTGGGTTTTAAGGTTGGCATAGAAGTAAATCTGGTAAATCTTTAGATGTTTGGGCTTTCTGGTCGGCATAGAAGTAAAATAATCAGATAGAACCCATCAATGGGTTCTTGAGAGAATCAAAAGTTTAAAAATTGGAGCTTGACAATTGACCCTTGCATGTCAAACTCCCAGTACTTAAACTATTCATTTATCTTGCTGTTTCTTTTTACCTACGTCTCATATGCTGGAACACATGCATGCAAAAGGAATGGGACTGCATGGTACTATGGGGATGCCTATGGAGAAAGGGGGGTACGAGCAGTATGTGGCTCTTGTGTCAATGCATTCTTTCAAGAAATCTAAGAGCAAGGAAGGGCTGCAACTACTAATTTCAGAAGAAGAAGGTGATGCCTCGAGAGAAAATTTTGCTAAAGAGATTCCAGACTCTAAAGACTTCTTGGACCGACATGCTTTTGTATTTGTTGGTTCCGAAGGACTCAGCCCAGCTTCCCGTCAACACTACCACAGTACTCAGCCCAGCTTCCCGTCACTACAGCCAAACGACTTAGCACAGCCTCAGTCATTTCAATAGTCAACCCGTATCAGCACACACACACACACTCTCTCTCTCTCTCTCTCTCTCTCAATAAAAAGAATCGTGAATCAAGCTTACAAACAATCTAGTCGCCATGTTCATTTGTTAGCTTCTGTATACATGCAAATACCATCAACGTGCCTCTATTGAATCTTGTCAATTGCGAAGGGTATGAAGGAAAGGCTTATTATCCTTGATACAAGATGTATCCATACATTTTTGTCAAATAACCTTCTATCTTTACTAAAGGTTATATCAACATTAACCTTGGTGCAAGATGTGAACATTGGATTTTGTCGAACAATTAAGAATTTAAGAAGAGACAAGAATAGCTAGGAAAAACAGAAGCCATTATTAGTTTTACAATATAACATGCAAAGACCTTTAATAAGAATGTTTGAGCGTTGAAGTAGAGACCAAAAGCATAAATATAGGAGCAACTCTCTCGTTCCCCAAAACCGGAAATTAGTTTTGGGGCCAGTTTCTAGCTTCTAAAAATATGATCTGGTTTCCATAAACTAGCTCTAACATTTAACAATACTCTTTTATCTTATGATTTTCCAAAAAAGTACTATCCTACAACTTTGGGACCCTTTACGATTCCTGCCCTTTTACCATTATCATTAATTATGAATTATTACTCATCATTAATCAATTGTTTATTTGTTGGCCACACCATCGTAGATTGGTGTCCAAGCTAAGACATCATTAAACCCATGTTCCTCATTGAGAATAATTGACTTGAAAACAAAAAGCCACCTGGTATACCCTACAATTGTTTTTAATTTCTATTGAAATTTCTGAAACCTAGTTTCTGAAAACCAACTCACATAAAGCGCTCCATGGTTTGATCTCTCCTTTGACGCAACCAACCAATGCAAAAAGCTTTTGTGGGTTTGATCCTTGCATGATTACCACAAGATCAAACTTATTAAGGCTCTTGTTTCACGTACTAGATTGCAAGCATCCAAACACAAAGTGAGCCTTTCAATTCCTCAACATGTCAACATCAAGGATAAAGTACTATATATCAAATCCAACGAGTGCTAGCCATGTTTATGAACAAATATCCCAGATCTTCGAAAGTTTGCTACATCTCACTCTTATCAGAAAAAGAAGATCACAAGTCTTGCTATCACTTTATTGCCTGCCCACAGAGGGAGTCCATAGCCATTGCTTAGGTGACCCCGCCCCAGTTCTTGCCATTATAGTCCCAATCTCACATGCGCATGTGCACACAAGACCGATGACAACATGAACCCGCGCGCGAACACACATGCACATCTCACGTGCCCACCTGCCATAATCGTCTCAAACATGCATGCAGGTGAACACACGTTAACAACACAAGGGCTAAAACAGCCTAGCATACATATGATAAATACAAACCAACATCCAACCAATGAGAATTTTGAAACATTCTGATTCCAGAATTTTCAAACAAAAAGGAACTACAGCTTGACACAAGGCCAAAAAGAAATGGTAGTTAGATACTCTGTAAAACATCACAGAAATGGATGAAATGATGTTTTCTGAGACATATAATGGAATCTTCCTAGTTCTCAACCCGTACCTGCTGCCCAATTCAGCATCAGACTACATCAACCAGTGATGCTCTCAGGATCAGTACAAAATGTACAAAAAAATAAGATATTTTTCTGACTAGAGGTTTGAACTGCTGTCCACAACCCAGGTGCCACAATAATATCATCAAGACAAGATACAGATTGTGACGAAATTTGAAATTAAATTACATGCACTAGATATGTACAAATTCAAAGAGATATGGGGCCAACTCTGCTACAGACCACCCAAGGCCTGCGTACTGTATTAGCCTAATTCCTGTATCAATATCACAAGATTCTCCTGCTGAAAACAGCATTGAGGTTAACCTTCTTGCTCCAAAAACCATTGTGTCTTGGCTTTTGCCATCATCTTTCAGGGGGGTATCTTGCTGATGCACAACAACATTGTAGGTAGATGATTTTACAGGAAGGCCAAAGCAAGCGCATATGGTTGGAAGTAAAAGTTTGGCTAGCTCCTTGAACATCACTTTTACTCCTAGGACAAGGGGATAACCAATAATCAGCCGCTTAACTAGTTGATTTAGTCCAGACTCCAAACTAATCAGATTAGCCACTCCCTCGTGGTGGTACTGAGAAAATGTACGGTGCACACCCATTACCTGCAAGAGCGACAGATTAGAACTACCTTGTAATCCAGATCATGAAGTTCATAGTTCAGCAGAAACATTGCAGCTACAATCCACTGGCATGTAAGACTTACCACCCCCAAAGCAACACCATCAAATGCTGTATGGAATTCAAAACTTGGTGTAGGCATCTCAGGGGTTGGGTATGCAAATAGTAGCAGAAATGAAATGCTTCCCCAGAAAGATTCAACTGGAATCATAAGAAGCACAAGGTAAAATGAGCCAACTGAACTGAGAGAGCATCGAACTTTCAAGTATGTGCAGCTTCCTTACCATTACTTCCTTTGGTGATGAAAGAGTCTAAAGATTCATCAATACAAGACCAAAATGCTAGCAATGAAGTACCAATGAGTACCCCAGCAAGAATGTCAATAGGAGTATGCATGCCCAAGTAAAGTCTTCCTGTTAGAACATTCGAACAGATTCAACAAATTAGCATCTTCCTCAAAATACCCACGCAAAGGGTGAGTTAGTTACTTTACGACAAATACAACTACCAAACATGTAAAACACTAAACCCAGTTCCCCATAAAAGCTGTGTATACTTTCCTTCACATACAAAAGGTGCTCAACTTCTCCAACAAAAGTTAATCTGCCAGCACACCATACAACTTCAGACCCCCTCTCTCAGCTCCAAGCATACAGAATTGACTCCAAGTCCAAGTTCCATGTCACCATCTTTAATATTTACATCTACCCAGACTGAGTAATACAACTATGATGAAACCACCGCAGACTGAGTAAAGTCCATCGGTCCAGCTCATTGAATAATGCCACAAAATAATTGCTCTTGCAAAACAACAATGATATTTTTACATGTCTTTTGTGCTCGACTGGAAGAATTGGGTTTGAGAAAAAGTAATCTTAGATTAACATGAGTTAAGGAATCTTGACTATGGAAGCTGAATACTGTACTGAAGGCTGCATTTTACACATCGTGTTCAGAAATGTCCAAGCAATTCTCTTAGAGGTTCAGAGCCTGTTCATGTCAGTTATGCACAGTCAGTTCTGGACAGGGTGGCAGACAGGCTGCATGTTGCATTTCAGGACATTATTTTATTGCTTTTGTCATTATTTGCAGCAGATTTACCCGTTTTCAGGATCCAGCCTGACAGCTGGTACGCTGTATTTATTGCCTGCACAAGTATGGTTTGTCTATTTAGACAGTTTCAGAGATATTCAGTCGGTCGGTGTGAGGTACTCACTGTGAGATGCATGCACACACACTCTTGTAAAATCTGCATTCCATTTTCTGATCAGCCTGTGCATTGACCTCCTCATTGCAGCACTCTGACATGCTGTCACAGCTGCGGGCTGCTATAAAGGAGTGCAGACCTGATGACAGAGTTTCTTCGTTACATCCAGATTGAGAGCACCATCAAAACAAAGGGAGGTGGTGAGGAGATGACCTTGTTGGATTAGTGTAGGAAGGGCAATCAATGTCCAAAGAGCATTGGCAAATATTACAACTCGTCTCATTATCATGCAATACTGCATTGGCAAGTATCATAAATCGCCTCATTATCATGCAATAATGCAACATCTATGTGCTCCAAAAAAGCATAAGTAGACAACACACTGTTATGAGGCTCAACACCAGAGCTTGAGACTTGTAGAGACAGGTATACTATAAAGCCAAGTTTAGACTTTTACCCATACATCACTGATAGATCAACAAGAGGAGGTAAGGTCTGAGCCTATTTCACAAGCAAGAGGGAATGATACAGAGAAATATAGGGAGCACACACAACAACCACCAAAGAGTTGCACTTGGAAGGAAGAAAAGAGACTTCAAGCAATCAGGAACCTGAGGCTACTAATCATGGCAAACCAACAATGGCAAGGGTCTACTCTAGAAGCACCTTGTCGTGCGCACCCCAGACCTGGCAAAGCACAGCCTCGATTTGGGCTTTTGTGTTTGCTATGGGATTGGTGGTTTGGGAAGTTAGCAGCCGCCCCACTGCACTATAGTGCAGCCTCTGACATAGCAAGTCCCTCTCTATGTTGCACCCTGATGGCCTGTCAATCAGAAGCTGAAATAAACCCAACCTGTTGCTTTGAATAGCAACTATTTTAGTAGCAGCTGTTGTTTCCATGGCCTGCTCATCACACAATGGCCTGCTCTAATATCATATTGGTAATCAGCCCAAATGTGTGTGTGGGGGAGAGAGAGAGAGAGAGGAGAGTTTGCACAGTATGAAAAGTTGAATAATAGATTGAGTGATTTGATATGAAAGTACAATAGCTAGGGTGTCAATATACAGGCCAAAGTACACACCCAAACCTTTAGGCTTTGACCCTTATTAAATGCTCGGTGGTGTAGAAGGCATCCACACTTGCACACACTTTAACAATAATGTGTTCACACGTGAGAGCTACGAAATATCTAACAATGGGGAAAACAGAAACTCATGAATGACAACCTTTAAAGAAGAGAGAATACCCACCAAGAGAGCTGAAGAGGAGATCTAAGATTGGGGCTGTTGTGAAGGGAGGGGAACAATAACACAATCTACCAAAAATAGGAACCAAAGGTGGCCTTCCGATGCTGAGTAGTGTCAGAAGTGGATGTGCTTTAATAAACTGCTGAACACAAGACAAAAGAGAAAGGAAAGAAAGAGCATTGAAGAACACAATACAGATGAGAAATCTGATGTATGCTCGGGAAATGGAATCCATATATCCAACACGAGACAATTGCATACAACAGTGAGTCACTGGCTGTGGGCACCGGCACTGGCTCCTCTCCCCAACAAAATATCCACAAGTGTGATGGTGAATGACTGACTAGCTAAGGAGGAGGAGCTTGAATAAATAAGACAAAAATATGTCCTCAATATGATCAGGTCAGCCAGCATTTAATGCTGGTCGGCCAACAATAAATGCCAAATATGACCGAAATGAATACCATAAAAATACCTAAAATAAACTAAATAATGCCCAGCCCTAAAGCATGCGCAGACTCATGTGAGTTGACATATCAGCTAACACCCTCTCTTAGATCATGGGTTGGATCTTATACAATATAATAATACAATGATAATGAATCATAAACCATACAACATAGAACCACCAAGTAGAACCATGGATACTCAAGTAGTGGATGCACAAGCCACCACCAAGGTGCCTCAGAGAGAAGTTAATGTCAATGTCGATCGCATCAGCACTTGAAAATAGAGATCATAGCATATCTTTGTGTTTGTCCCAATCTCTCTCAGTAACCCACATGAACATCTTGCCAAAAATGCCTCTAGAACATACGTGACTATGGATTCCCCACCTTTGGCCAAACCGCCAAAGTGTCCCCTCGTGTGAACTCATGACTAGGAACCAATCCCATTCTTTGTCAAACAACCCATCATGAACCTGGATATCAATATCTAGCTCGGGGCCTTCGCTGTGGCCGAAGGATCAAAGGCAAAGTTTGAGGCAGAGAATGATGCGTTGAAAGAGGCTGCATCTCGCTTTGTCTACTTCTCCTTTTGCTTCCTAGAAGCCACTAACTCTCTACAGTCCCGTAAATGACATTTCTTCCCACAACGATAACACTAGGGCTTCTTCTTCGAACCCCTCTCTGAAGCTACAAAAGCCTCACGGGAACCTCCATAAGATGACGAAAGCCGCTCCTATAACCGCAAAGACGCCTCATGCTCAAGTAGCATCGAGGTCATATGCGTAAAACTAACAAGAGTGAATGATGTATGCGCCATCAAAGCATTCGCCATTCCATTAAACACCTAAGGGAGATTGGAGAATACAAGTCCAATCAGACGAGCCTCTAGAAGGAAAAACTGCATTTGCCGAAGCTGGTCTTGGGTCTAGGTCACACAAAGTAGAAAAGACTGGACAAAATCTTTGACCTCGAACGTAATTTGCTAGAATTGGCCATAAAGAGTGACTGCCCTCATAGGGGAAGGTGCTATGTATAACAGCTGCAACTTCAGCCATACTTTAGAAGATGTTCGACAAGAGATAACCGTCGGGAGGAATTCTTTAGAAATACACCGAAGCAAGGCCGAATAGGCACGAGCATCATCCAAATCACATGTAGGCACCACTTCCTCATGGTTGTCTTTATCAAAAGCATCCGATGTTGGAGTAAGATGCTGAGGACCAAGAATAGCTCCACATACAATGTACCATAACTGCTTTTGCACAAACCAAGCTTTCACCACAGCACTCCAAGTGAGATAGTCAAGTTCATGTAATTTATCATCAGTGGATGTGCACAGAGAAGCCATCAATAGAGGATAAAAGATAAGGAGATAAAAGAAGATATTTGGAGAGGGAACATAACCAAACCACAAGCACACTGCAAAAAATGAGAGTTCACATGCAATATTCACCAAAATTTGACCAAAACAAGAAGAAATTTGCCTAAAAGTCAAAAAAACAGCCAGAAGCTGCCTAAAACAGCAAAAAACGGCTTGATAATGCAACTGCCCAACTAGGAAGAGAGGCAAAGACACCAAAACGCAAGCTGGAACTGACATGCAAGTAGGAGGAGAGACAGCGATACCAAAGCACAGGCTAGAACTAACACGTAGGTAGTAGAGGTGCTGATGCAGGCTATATAGATGCTGACGTCAGCACAAAAAGCAAGTAAACAAGGCGCCTAGTTGAAACAACAATCGCCTAATCAATAATGGTCAAAAAGTCCCAAAATCAACAAAGAAAACATGATAGGAGCACAAAAACTGAGTTTTGATACCATGTTAGAAGTGGATGTAGCAATGGAAGCATAAACATGTGCTGTAATAAACTACTAACACAAGACAAAAGAGAAAGCAAAGAAGGAACACTATGCTTGAGAAATGGAATCCATATATCCAACACGAAACAGTCGCATACAATAGTGAGTCACGGGCTGTGGACACCGGCACTAGCTCCTCTCCCAGTGAAATATCCACAAAGTGTGATGGTGACTAACTAACTGACTGAGAAGGAGGAACCTAAATAAATAGGACAAAAATATATCCTCATTATGATCGGGTCGACCAACATTCAATATTGGTCGGCTAGAAATAAATGCTAAATATAACCAAAATGAAGACCATAAAAAATGCCTAAAATAATCTAAATAATGTCCAACCTAAAGCATGCACCAACTCACACATGAGCTATCATGAGGACATATATTTTTGAAACCTCACTTAACATGTGGATTAATTTTTAATCACATGGTTAAGTGAATGTTGCACATGTGAAGTGTAACTAGGGTTAGAGTAAATTTACGAGCCCGATTCCGGAGGAAATCATGGGATATCAAAGGCAAAAGTTATTATTGTTGGGTGTAAACTTCCGCGTTTATAAACTTGCAGGTGTGAATACACCCTTTACTTGTACCCTAACATATAAATACATTTTTATTATTTGTGTACCATGCAACACACCGGTACACTCTAACACGATTCTCTAAGCTCTCTGCTCTATCTCTACTCACTTTGAGCTAGCATTCTAGTCAGCACTCAAGTGCAACAAACTGGTATCAAAGTTGACGGTGCAAGGCGGTAGCCACTGGAAACAGTGTTCTCTCTTCATCATTGGGATCAATAGTCAACAGCTGAGGTAACGCCCACTGCAGGCATAACAATCTAGCGGGCTGTTGAAGAGTAGGCGACACAACTGCAGGTCAATCAAAGCCTACAAAACAGGACAAGCGCGTGGGGCTGACAGCCAACGTAGGCGAGAGCAAACAAACGTGAGGCAGGTAGTCGACGAGGACCAGCGTAACAGGCGCTAAGCGTAATTGACCAGGCGACGGGACTAATGAGTGACGGGCGCCAGGCGTAACTGACCAATGCACAAGAACTCTACACAACGAAGATGAGGGCGACGGGCATTGTTGTGCTCCAGGTTAGCGCACAGGCGACACGAGGCGTGCGTAGCGTGCGACTGGCGGACGACTAGAGGCATGCGTATCAAGCGACTGGAGTACGTGGCGTGTGTGGTGGATAGGTCAATGGCCCCCAGCAAATCAAAAAAAAAATCCTTTTTTTTTATTTCTCCCCTTCCGGGCGTTCACACATAAAAGCACAGATCGTAAATCTGTGCAAATTTGCTCCTTAAAATTTGGGCTTTTCCTAGATTTGGTGCCAAACACATGATTCATTGAATTCTGAACCATAAATTGCAAACATTGAGTGCACAAGTCTCAAAAATTTTGGGGATTTTCAATTCAAGTAAAATTTTTGCTTGGTTGAGCCAATTTTTGAAAATTTGTGCACTCTTGGACCCCAAAATTCATGGCTTTTGCAGAATTCGGGAAATTTCTGCAACATTTGCATACACTTGATGCTCGGGATGTATTGATGCAATCGGTTCAAATTTGTCAGTAAAATTTTGGGGCTTCTATTGAAATTTGAAAATTTTGGCAAAAACAATATCTAAAATGTACATTGGAAACATTGCTGATGCAATCATGGTGCTGTAAGTAGTGAGATTCATTCCCCACTTGTGAAATATTGAAGAAATTGCAGAGAATCTTGGTTTCTTTTGTGTATCAGTACTCAGTTACATATGTATGCAATACATATGTTGGGCAACTTCCATTGAGTTGATGTATTGCTGAACATTCATTTTGCAGCAGTCTTAGTGATCACTTGCAGATCTAGGATTTATTGCAGATGTACTTTTGGTGATACTGCTGAAGTGGGAGTCACCTGGCAGTGATGTATGCTTTGAGTATGTGCTGAAATTTCAGTTATACTGCTGAAAGTCATCAGTCCTACTGCTGTACATGTACTTGGATTAAACCTTGCTCTCATTGCCTGAAAATTTGGGCTGATATTGACTGAATATTCAGCTCATTGTTTACTGTTATAAATTGCAGTTTTTTTTTGGGTTCATTGCTGAACAATGGCTGCAAATGCTTCAAGCAACAGTGACACAAAATCCCTTCTTGAAATCAAGAGATTTGATGGCATTGGCTTTGATTTGTGGAAGGGCCTGCAGGATACAAGGCATTTTGTTTCTCAAAGATTGTTATGATGCTCTCTTGGAAGTCAAGCTTGCAGCTATGACAGATGAGGATTGTGCTAGACTCAACAAGAAGGCCATTGCATACATTAAAATGGTTGTATCTGATGATGTACTTACGGATATTAAGCGTCTTGATACAGCTTATGCAATATGGAAAAAGTTGATGAACACTTATGAAAATACAACTCCAATAAATCAAGTTCACCTTATGCGCAAGCTTGTAAACATGGAGTTGGATGAGTCTAAGCCCGCATCGGAGCATCCGAGTGCTTTCACAAGGATTTTGAGCCAATTATACGACTCTAGTTTGCAACTCTTGAATGATAAATTGAAGGCCATTTTCTTGTTGATGACTTTGCACGATAGCTGGGAGCCCTTGGTTGTTTCACCTAGCAACAATCCTGCTTTAACCTTCGATGGTGTTAGGGGCTCTATTCTCAATGAAGAGATTAGAAGAAAGTCCAGTGGAGAAAGCAACGGTTTAACTTATCATCTGAGAGGCAAGTCAGAAAAGAAGAGTAATGCAAGAAATAAATGCAAAAGCAGGAGTAAAAGCAAGGGCAAACAACAAGATGTCACTTGCTATCAATGTGGACGTTAAGGCCATAAAAAGCCCGATTCTCGCTACTACAAGAAAGAGCAAGAAAGAAAGAAACAGCAAGGAAAGAAAAAGAAGAATGACAAGAAAGATTATGACAGCTCTCCCTCAAAAGAAGTTGCAAAAGCAAATGTTGCATCTAGTGTGGTTATTGAAGAACTCCCTGACACTGGAGAGATACTTGTTACAACCTCATGTAATGATGGAGATATTATGGCAGCAGCAGGTGATATGCACATCACTAAAAAGGAGGTGATTGATGCCTTACTTTCAACTCATGATGGGCTATCTCAATCATGGATAGGGGACAACGGTGCCTCTTTTAGTATTACTCCCTCTTTGGAGTCATTTTCTGAATACATTTCAAGTTGCCTAGGCAAGGTTTACTTGGACAACAACTATGCATATGAGATAGAGGGTGTAGGTACCATTCAGTTGGCTCTTGAAAATGGCCAAGGACGAGAGGCACAGTCATGTGAAAACAAGAGAAAGTGAAAGCTTGCTATGCAAGAAGAGATGAAATCTATGTATGCAAATAACACATGGGAGCTTATATCTTTGCCCAAGGATAGGAAAGCTATCCCTAATAAATGGGTTTACAAGGTGAAACGTATCGATGGGAAGCCCAAGTACAAGGCACGGTTGGTTGCTAAGGGCTATACACAGAAGGAAGGCATAGACTTCCAGGAGGTCTTTTCACCAGTGGTAAAGATGACTACGCTTCGTGTTTTGTTTGCTCTCACTGTATTCTTGAATTTAGAATTGTAAACAATGGTACAAAAAGTTTTATACCTTCATGCTCAGCCATGGTTTTAAACGCAGTCATGCAGATCATTGCTTACACATTAAAAAGGCTGATGATGGAAGCCGTATTATGCTGGTCTTATCTGTGGATGACATGCTGATTGCAGGAAAGCATAAGAGTACTTTGAATGCTCTTAAAAAGCAGCTAGGTTCAGCCTTCTCAATGAAAGAATTGGAGGCAGCTAAACACATTTTGGGAACACAATTTGGGCATGCGCATTAAAAGAGATCGAGGGAAGCACTTGTTGTTTCTCTCACAAGACAAGTACATTAGCAAAGTACTTGACAAGTCTCATATGGCTGATGCTAAGCCTCTTGGTCTGCCTTTACCACCATATACAAAGCTTAGCAAAGCTAATTGCCCAAAAGATGATGCAGCTGCTACTGCGATGAAAGGCAAGCCTTATGCATCAGCTTGTGGTTCTTTGATGTATGCCATGGTTGCGACTCGTCCAGACATTGCCCATGCAATGGGAGTTGTTAGTAGATTCATGTCTAGCCCTGCAAACCACATTGGGAAGCAGTGGAATGTATCTCAAGATACTTAAAAGGTACAAAAGATAAATGTATATGCTATGGAAAGGGTACACTAGAGCTGCAGGGGTTTTTATGATTCGAACATGGCAGGAGATCTTGACACTAGAAAGTCTACCAGTGGGTATGTATTTACTTTGGCTGATGGAGCTATTTCTTGGTGTTTAAGATTGCAGAAAATTGTAGGACTGAGTACTACAAAGGCTGAATATATTTCAGCCACAAAAGCTTCTAAGGAAGCTATTTGGCTTGGCCGTTTGGTCAAGGATTTTGGTCTTTCTTCTCGTGCTCCAGTGCTTGGTTGTGATAGCCAGAGTGCAGTATGTCCGACTAAAAATGCCATGTTTCATACTCATACCAAACACATAGATGTTCAGTATCATTTCACTTGACAGGTCTTGGATGATGGCCTTGTCACACTGACTAAGGTCAAACCCAAGATAACCCTGCAGATATTCTCACTAAAAGTATTGCAAAGATGCCGCATGAGCATTGCATTCGACTAGTGGGAGTTGGATAGTTTACCAGCACCACTTTGGGCCTTTAAGTGGGAGGTGTTGGGTGTAAAGCCCCTTCGGGTGTAAACTCCCGCATGTATAAACTTACGGGTGTGAACACACCCTTTACTTGTACCCTAGCATATAAATACATTTTTATTCTTTGTGTACCATGCAACACACTAGTACACTCTAACATGATTCTCTAAGCTCTCTGCTCTATCTCTACTCACTCTAAGCTCGCATTGTAGTCAACACTCAAGTGCAACAATTATAAGTTATGCCGCACATGTACTTGGTGGTATTTGGTGCCAGTTGTTGGCCTAGGTCATTCATTTGGTCATAAGTGCCAGTTAGTGACACTAGAGAAGTGTTGTTTAATGGTACTTAACGCCAATCTGATGATCAAAGATGACATAGAGACACTCAGGAATTGAAGTTGCCTAGCCAATTCAATTATTGGCCAATCAAATTATTTTTAAAGGAACCGAAATAATTATTAAATTAATTTTCAGTATTTAAAGACTGAAAATTAATATTTAATTATAGATAATACTAGAAAAACCATTTGGAAAAGGCTGCCACTAGTCAAAAATGCCCATGCAAGACTGAAAAACGTCTTTAGAGGCTCGAGAGAGGCATTTTAGTGTATTCAACCTGCAAGAGAGGGGGAGGAGATGCTATTGAAGGGCCTTCTGAGGCAGCCATTGGAGGACCTTTTGAGGCAACCAAGGGTAGAAGAAGACCAATCAACAGCAGGTGACAGCATGTACATGCTGTTAAGGCAGGGCAGCAGCAGTAAATGACTAATTTTCTATCATGAGGACATGTATTTTTGAAACCTCACTTAACAAGTGGCTTAATTTTTAATCACATGGTTAAGTGAATTTGCACATATGAGGTGTAACTAGAGTAAGAGTAAATTTACGAGCCCAAGACCCAAGGAAATCACGAGATGTCAAAGGCAAAAGTTGCTATCAGTTATACCGCACAGGTACTTGGTGGTATTTGGTGCCAATTGTTGGCCCAAGTCATTCATTTGGCCATAACTATCAGTTGATGACACTAGAGAAGTGGCGTTTAATGGTACTTAATGCCAATCTGATGGTCAAAGATAACGTAGAGATACTCGAGAATGGAAGTTGCTTAACCAATTTAATTATTGGCTAGTCATATTATTTTTCGAGACACCAAAATTATTATTAAATTAATTTTTAATATTTAAAGACTAAATTAATATTTAATTATGAATAATGCTGAAAAAAACATTTGAGAAGGCTGCCACTTGTCAAAAATGCCAATGTAAGACTGAAAAACGTCGTTTAGAGGCTGAAGAGAGGCATTTTAGTATATTCAGCTTGCAAGAGAGGAGGAGATATTATTGGAGGACCTTCTGAGGCAGCCAGGGATAGAAACAAACCAATCAACAACAGATGACAACACCTATAGGCTTTTGAAATAGGGCAGCAACACTAAATGACTGATTTTCTTCAGTTCTTTACATCTACAAGTTGTTGAGATAAGGCAGCAATACTAAATGACAAATTTTCTTTAGTTCTTCGCGAAGAAGTCTGAATTTTCTCTCTCCTCAACATTCTCTCATCTCCCAACCTTTATATAGCCTTGCTCCGAAGATTACAACTTGAGATCACAAAAAGGTTGAGAAATTTAAGATTTCTCTGTTGTAAACCCCAATCTGCAGGGCAGAAATTAGGGTTTAGCAATAGCCTTGGGAAGCATTCCAAAAATTGGAAGCTTCAAGACTTGGATTCAATAGGACTGAAGCTCCTTTTAGTCAAATTCAGGTGAAGGAACCAGCAAATCAATGAATTTGGGGCATTTTCCATCTCCATCAAAGCAGATGAAGGTCAATTAACTACCCGAATCAAGGGGTAAATCAGATTGAAGACTTGCTAGTCATTTTGGACAACAAGGAGAGTTGGAATACCAAAAGGGATTGGGAGAATCCCATTGTACATCAACTTCTTCTTCAATTAAAGTTAAATAAATACCAAAAGGGGCGTCAATTTTGGGGCCAACAGGGTATCCAATGTCCAAGATTATATGGTAAAGTGTGAATTTCAGTTTTGTGAATTTGTTAATTGCTATAAATAATGCTTAATCAAGTTATTTACCATCCTATCCGAGGAGGAAGGCTGGTTTCATGAACTGATATATCTGCTAACAAGTAGAAGAGGGATGGAAAGAAGGGCCATCAGTGATCACAAATTACCTTTGAGTCATACAAGGGAGAAGGAATGTGCAGCTCCTAGAAGCCGTGGGTGCATAACAGCCTCTATCTCTTAACGAGGCACATTGTGGAGCCAAAGGTGGCAAACAATCACTCTCTCTTGATGAAGCGAACTCGAAAGCCAAAAGTCAAGGAAGCTACTAAACCCAAAAACTAGGGGGGAAACCTCTGTAGCTTGTTGAGGCAACCTCCAAGAGGACTTATCTCCTCGCAAAGTCTCATTGGCTCTACGGTGCGGAAAGGCACTTAGCGCACATTGTAGACACTCCTCATTTAGGAGTGTAACACGTGCTTCCATGGAGAGAGGGAGATTGGAGGCACTATGGCTGATCATTAGAGTGTTGGTTATCCTATTGCTATTGCACTTGTTCTTGTGCTTTCATTTATGGATTCTATTGACCCTTCACGTATTCTCTCTAAGTTCACTGTTCTTTCTTGTTCACGCTGTTCAATGTGTTATATTTGTACCTTTTGTTTATTGTTTCTGCTTTGATTGTGCACTCTCACATGGCATCAAGGATGATCAAACGTCTAGCTTGCTAGATCCTTGCAATGATAAGAGGAGGAAGAACAAGCACAAGAGTAATATATAGAAGAGGAAGAGAAACTCACTTCTAAATGATACATATATAATAGTTAAAGAAACTACCTTTGTTTTATAGATTGAGAAAGATCATGGTTGTGTATCTATACTTGGCAAGAAGACAAAAATTTGGACACATTCTATGCATACAATAGAAAAGAGAAAATTACTAGTGCAAACTTGAATGAAGTAAAAAATCATATTCAAGAAAAGACACGTTGGGATACTTAACGGTGCAGCGGTGCGGAAGCGTAGGACTGAGAGAGAGAGAACGCAGAGAGAGAAGAGAGAGAAAGAGATAGTGGACGATGAAGATCTGCTGTATAAAGTGTGCTGAATACAAAGATATGCAGATATATACACGGGCACAGTGCGCTGGACTGCGTGTCTCCACCTCGACGATGCAACCTGCTGTTCACCTCGAAGTCCGCTGCAGTCTGCACTGTCTCCTGTCTGAAATCTGCAAACAGAGACGGAATCTGCGCGTGTCACCGGTCTGTAATCTGCGAGCAAAGAAGTGTGGCAGACTGCTGAGAATGTCGGCTATAAATAGCCAGAGACAGCCAGGAAATAGGGCGCCAGAAATGCCCAGTCGGCTGCAGTGGGTCGGACTGCCACGTGGCAGTCCCACTGCATGCAGTCCGACTGCACCAGGCTGAAGTCTGCTGCCTGGCTGTGATCTCTCTAACACCCCCTCTCAGAGCCTGGGCAGGGCAGAAGCCTGAGGGATCTGGAATGTCTCCGAAGTGGGGCCTGGGGAAGTGCCTTCGTAAACAAATCCGCAAGATTGTCCTCCGTCTTGCAGTACTCCACAGTGATGGTCTCATCCAGAAGCTTCTCTCGGATGAAGTGGTACTGGATCTCTATGTGCTTCGTCCGGGCATGAAAAACAGGGTTCCGTGCCAAGGCAATGCAACTCTCATTGTCACATCGCAGCAAAGTAGGATGAGTCTGGGGGCACCCAAGCTCCTCCAATAATCTCTGAAGCCACACAGCCTCACATGTGGTAGAAGACGCGGCCCGATACTCCGCCTCAGTAGACGAAAGGGCTACCGTGGGCTACTTCTTGCTACTCCATGAAATAACACCTGCACCCAAGGTAAAACAGTAACCTGTAGTAGACCGCATGTGGTCCACATCACCGGCCCAATCCGAGTCGCTCCAACCTGCAAGTACAAGATCTGAACCATCTGTGCCTGCGGGGTAATGAATCCCTAAATCAGACGTCCCCATCAAATACCGAAGTATCCTCTGAGTAGCCTGCCAATGTACCGTCTGAGGTTCACTCATGAGCCCTACCAAGAGCCCAACAGCAAAACATAGATCAACCCTAGTGTTGAGAAGCCAAATCAAGGACCCAATCAACTAGCGATAGCGGGACGCATCCGCCAAAGGAGAAGCTGAATGGGAAGTGGCCTTCCAGTTCGAATCCATAGGAGTAGGCCCGACAATCCTCCATCTCAAAAGACACCAAGAGCTCCTGTACATATCTCTGTTGAGAGATGAAGATCCCCCTTTGAGACTGATAAATCTCATGGCCCAAAAAGAAATGGAGTAGACCCAAGTCCGTCATCTCGAACGTCCGATGTAAAGCTGACTTCGTCTCTTGGACCTGCTGTGCATCATCACCTGTGATAATCAAATCATCAACATATAAGACAAAAAGCACACAACCATCCTCGGAAGTGTGAACATACAGCTGCTGATTCGCCTTGGACCACCGATATCCCAACTGAGATTGGAAGAACGAATCAATCTTCTCGTTCCATGCACGCGGAGCCTGCTTGAGGCCATACAAGGCCTTCTTCAACCTGTAGACTTTCCCATCTGAAGATCCAAAGCCAGGAGGCTGCTCAACATAGATCTCCTCCTTCAAATCACCATTGAGGAAGGCCGACTTCACATCCAACTGGTAAACAGGCCATCTCCTATGGCCAGCCAAAGCAAGAACAGCTCTAATGGTCGCTATACGAGCTGTGGGGGCAAAAGTATCATGACAGTCAATCCCTGGGCGCTGTGCAAAACCTTTAGCAACAAGACGAGCCTTGTGCTTATCCAAAGAACCGTCGCTAAGGTATTTGGTCTTGAAGACCCACTTGACTCCAATCACCTTCTTATTCGGGGGGGGGGGGGAGGGGCACGAGTGACCAAGTGCCATTCCTCTCAATAGCCTCCAACTCGGCTTCCATAGCTTTCTTCCATGGTGCGGACTGTAAAGCCTCCTTCACGGAGGTGGACTCTCAATCCTGCATAACACGGGTCATCAAACAATAGTTGGAGCAAACAAGCTCCGTAGAATGTGCCTGGTGCCGCCGTGACCGCCACGGACCATCCTACGGCCTCCACTCCTCAGGAACCCCCTCGATCCCTGAATCACGGAGTGTGTCACGGGCCCAGCAAGGAGGAGGCCGAACCTCCCCTCGTCTTTCTCCATCAGCAGAAGACTCTCGAATATCCACCTGTGGTAACTCCTCAGAGGTGTCCGGTGGAACAATAGACTCTATGTCAGAAACCGAATCATAATCAAAAGGCACGGGCTCCAGTGGAACTATAGAAGGAGCCCAACTCTCCCCTAGATCTCCAAGAACGGGATGCTCCTCACCCGTTGAAGTAGCCAGAACCTCCACAAACCGCACATCACGGCTAGTGTACACATCCCGCTTGACGGGATCATACAGTCGGTAGCCTTGGGACTGGGAGCTGTAGCCAACAAATTCCTGTTTGCGGGAAGCTGCTTCAAATTTATCACGCCGAGCCTTGGGAATGTGAACATAGGTATCACACCCAAAGACCCGGAAGTAAGAAACATCTGGCTTCCTCCCAAAATAAGCCTCAAACAGGGTCATCCCTTCCACGGCCGAAGTAGGGGATCGATTAAGGTCTGCAGTAGCCACAGCCTCGGCCCACAGAACTTGAGGGGTCTGTCGGTGCTCCATCATGGTGCGCGCCATCTCAATCACACTGCGGTTCTTCCGTTCAAGAATGCCATTTTCTTGAGGAGTGTTGGTATTGGCAAACTCCTAGTGAATTCCTCTATCTGCACAAAACCGACCAAACTCATTAGAAACAAATTCACCTCCCTTATCGGATCGCAAGGTCTTCAATTTCCGGCCCGATCGGTTCTCCTCAAAGAGAAGCCAATCCTTGAAGTGCAAGAAAGCTTCTGACTTTAATGCCAAAAAATAGGCCCATGTCATCCTGCTGTAGTCATCCACGATCAACATGAAGTAGAGCTCCCACGCAAGGACTCATTCCTCATAGGGCCACATAGATCCGTAGATACTAGCTCCATCGGTGAAGTAGACCGCCGCGAAGCTGTGTGGGGAATGGCATCCCTATGCTGCTTCCCCCGAATGCAAGAGACACATGGCTGCTGGCTCACCACTATATCCGGCAACCCTCGAACAAGCTGTCCACGTGACGCCCTCCGAAGATAGTCATAGTTCAGGTGACCAAACTGAGCATGCCATAACTCTGACTGTGACTGAGAGGTAAGAAGAAGAGTAGAGAGGGCGGTGGAAGACTTCAGTTTGTAAATGCCGTTCTCCTCATATCCGGATGAGAGAACCTTCCTCGATCCATGATCAAGGACTCACACCGTAGTATTGTCAAACTCCACCAGAAGGCCAAGGGAGCAAATCTTATGAACTAAAAGGAGATGGTACCCTAATCCTGGTACATGCAAAACCTCTGGGGTATGGGTACCACCTCGTCCATCGGAAATAAGCTGCATCTTATCCCGACCTGCAATAGATACTGAAGAGCTGTCTCCAATGAGAATCTGCCCACGCGAGGGTCGCAACTGGGCAACACCATCTGATGAAGGAGTCATGTGCCGTGAGGCACCACTATCAACGATCAACTCTCGAGCCTCGGGAGCCGTCATCGCAGCATCAAAAGCGTTCGGTGAAGCGTCCTCAATGACAGCTAGATGAAGAAATGCAGCTGATGAGGGTGCAGCCACCGCTCCAGAATCCTTGGTGTCCTTCTTCTTGGTGTCCTTCGTGTCTTTGTCAAGGCAATCATTCTTCCAATGGCCAGTCTTTCCACAAATATGGCATGTGGAGTCTTTGTCCTTGTCCTTCTTGGACTTGTTATCCCCCTTCTTCCTCTTTTGGTCCTTCCCCTTCTTCTGAGAGGCTTGACCTGTCAGTGCCTCCAACTTGGAAGCATTCTGTCCCTTTAACTGTTCCTCTCGGTCCAAGACCATAGGAACTAACTCTTCCCACCGAAGAGTAGACTCTCGCCCCGAAGCAATAAGGGCAGAATAAAATGTACCGAATCGTGGCGGCAACTAAGACAAAAGTGTGATCGCCATGTCTTCGAAGGAAATCGGCTTCCCCACATTTTGAACCTACATCTGAAGCTGTCTTAGCTTGTTAATGTACTCCCGTAGCGAAGAAGACTTATTTACGGATAAGGTCCGTATCTGTACCTCCAAAAAAACCCGCTTCATAAGGGTCATCCAATTGTACATCTGATCAAGCTCCAGCCATATCTCCCAAGCCACCGTCAAGTGCTCAATGTGAGCAATCACGGCTGTAGTGCATGATAGAAAGAGAAAGGAACGAATCCTGGCATTCAGTTTGTCCCAATGAGACTGGGCCTTGGCCAACTCCGCACAAGCATAGGAAGAGAGTTTGGACTCATCTCTTACCGAAGGCCGGTCAATCTCCTCATGTACCAGCTCCGCCAAATCATAGGACTCAAGGATGGCCGACATCATGACTCGCCAAATGCGGTAGTTGTCGCCGTCGAGCTTCTGATCTACAGGAAGAGCCGGTAAGACAGGCACCTTCCGGTCCATAATCTCCTGGAACTCCAAGTCAATCTCTGTAGACATCTTCACCTGTAATGCCTTCACAAACACAAAAGCAGCCCCCTCTGATTGGGAAAACTCAGCCTGCTAAGGCTCTTCCGCGTCCTGAACCTTCTTCACCCGCCGGAGGCGATGAAAAAGCAAAACTTGCACTTGTAGGCTGAAAACTCAAACTTCCTCCGCGTCAAACAGCAGCAAATCCACCACCTGGACTCCTTTCCTATGCGCCCACACTCGTTTCAGCCTTGTTCCAAGGCGCAGCCCTCCTGTCTGCCCTTAAACGCAAAAACGCAAATTTGTGTCGCGATGGAACCTCCTCTTCAGGTTGATTCTGCACTCAGTCAGCCTCAAACACTGCTCTGATACCATGTCAAAGTGCAGCGGTGCGGAAGCGTAGGACTGAGAGAGAGAACGCAGAGAGAGAGAGAAGAGAGAGAAAGAGACAGTGGACGATGAAGATCTGCTGTATAAAGTGTGCTGAATACAAAGATATGCAGATATATACACGGGCGCAGTGCGCTGGACTGCGTGTCTCCACCTCGACGATGCAACCTGTTGTTCACCTCGAAGTCCGCTGCAGTCTGCACTGTCTCCTGTTTGAAATCTGCGAACAGAGACGGAATCTGCGCGTGTCACCGGTCTGTAATCTGCGAGCAGAGAAGTGTGGCAGACTGCTGAGAATGTCGGCTATAAATAGCCAGAGACAGCCAGGAAATAGGGCGCCAGAAATGCCCGCCTGCCTGCAGTGGGTCGGACTGCCACGTGGCAGTCCGACTGCACCAGGCTGAAGTCTGCTGCCTGGCTGTGATCTCTCTAACAATACTTTGGTAGATTCTTTTTTTGTTTATGCTTATCTTGCCAAGTCATAGAACACAAAAGTTATTGTGGAAGAAAAGAGAAAAAATGATTATGGAAATCCAAGTACTTCAAAGAGGCTAGCTAAGGAGACTAGTAGATTTGACTTCAAATTGTCTTTGCATTTTGCTAGACCATCATCAAAGCATACTATGCAAGATGTTTCAAAAGAAAAGAAGCAAGAAAATGCTAAAGCAAAGGGGAAAAAAACAAGATATAAATTGCAATTAGGCATAGAAACTATCATTAACTTAAAAAAGGTCTTGGAAGAACTCATTTTGAATACTGAAGTGGAATTTACTCTAGGAGAGATTCTTGGAATTGCCAAGAGAGAGTTCCATGAAGAGATCATTGAAGTCACTAAGAGAAAAAACAAAAATTTGGAGATTTGACACATGCTATGGTTCAAGTAGAGGAAGAGCCTAAGTTCATGGTATTCAGGAAGTGAATGATGATGATGAAGGTGCTAGAGCTGAATTTGCTAATGCTGAAAATGTAATTGTTGATGGTAGAAAAGTAGGTGTTAAGGATGAAAATGTAGTGATTTGTAGCTATAGACCAAAGGGAGTGCATGAGGAGTGCATCAAATGCATTATAGTGATGAAGCTCTTCTGGCTTTCTTTTGGTTGACTGCAGTTTATTAACTGCTGAGGTTATTAACGGGCTGTATTTTCTCATCCTGAGGTGATAAACTTCTGCATTTTAATTGGCTAGAGCTGCTGTCAATTGTGTTTCATCTTTCCTATCATTGCATCAAGCTGGGCAGCCTGTTTTTGGTGGCTGCAACAGCCTTGACCGTGCCTATCCATCTAAATAAGCTGCCAAACCTGCGCTTCTGCTGCGCATGCTGACACCTTTCTGATTGGACTAACATTTGGGCTCCCTATGCTGTTAATAATTACTTTTTGCTGCTGATGTCATGTTTGACCTGGGTGATCTGTTGTGATTGTTAAATTTCAACTTTAGAGAGGGTTTTCATGTCAGTCATCATTTTAGTCACTAGCTTCTCTACATTGATGTTCCTATCTCTTATATGCTATGATTGAACCATGTGATTGAATTGTTGAACCTTTTGATTGTTTGGATTAGTTGACCGTGAGTACCCCAAGTATCTCTTACTCTCTCTGTTCTCCATTATTGTCTTGCATATCACCGATCTGATGGCCTAACCTTGATCCTTTGAGGCTTTCTTTTTGAGCTTGGAGGATGCTTGGATTTGGTTCATAGCTGTAGGTTCTTCATCTTCAACTTTGACACAATACCGAGCTTTGCATATTCACTCTGTAGACATAGTTTGGCATTCACATCCATAATGGGAGGGTTCAACAATAAGTTGTTTTTGCTCATAGTTAGTCCTGCATGGAGAAATACTTTGGTGGTCTGGTTGAAGGAGGGTAATATATGGTTATGATGTTCTTCTACATGGTAGTTCATGACAAATAGAGTTCCAATTATTTCCACTCTCTCTTATCAAGGTTAACCATAATCAACATCAACTCAAGTGCTTTCTCCACGGTGCTAAACTGTCCATGGTGCATTTTATTGAGCAACCAAAATCATGGCATGCATTAAAGATAAATTGTGGAGCATTAATGCCTAATTTTGCTCTTCATCACTAGCAACTACTTAAAGGCTTTATTTGTATATCTGGTTTTTATTTTATATGATAGGACAAATGCCTACAACTTGGCATAGGTTCTGTTAGAGATCATAGCCAGGCTGGGCAGGAGTGCAGTGTGCAGTCGGACAGGCAGTCGGACTGCACAGTGGCAGTCCGACCAGTGCAGTCAGTCGGCTGCATTTAATGCAGCCGACAGGCTATTTTCTGGAGCCCTGTTTTTTGGCAGCTTCTGGCTATAAATAGCCGACATCCCTAGCAGTCTCCTACACTTCTCTGCTCGCAGATTACAGACCGGTGACACGCGCAGATTCCGTCTCTGTTCGCAGATTTCAGACAGGAGACAGTGCAGACTGCAGCGGACTTCAAGGTGAACAGCAGGTTGCATCGTCGAAGTGGAGACACGCAGTCCAGCGCACTACGCCCGTGTATATATCTGCATATCTTTGTATTCAGCACACTTTATACAGCAGATCTTCATCTTCCACGGTCTCTTTCTCTCTCTTCTCTCTCTGCGTTCTCTCTCTCTCAGTCCTACGCTTCCGCACCACTGCACTGACATGGTATCAGAGCAGTGTTAGAGGGCTGACTGAGCGCAGAATCAACCTGAAGAGGAGTTTCCATCGCGACACAAATTTGCGTTTTTTGCGTTTGAGGGCAGACAGGAGGGCTGCGCCTTGGAACAAGGCTGAAGTGAGTGTGAGCGCGCAGGAAAGGAGTCCAGGTGGTGGATTTGCTGCTGTTTACTGCTGTTTGACGCGGAGGAAGTTTAAGTTTTCAGCCTACAAGTGCAAGTTTTGCTTTTTCATTGCCTCCGGCGGGTGAAGAAGTTTCAGGACGCGGAAGAGCCTTAGCAGGCTGAGTTTTCACAGTCAGAGGGGGCTTCTTTTGCATTTGTGAAGGCATTACAGGTGAAGATGTCTACAGAGGTTGACTTGGAGTTCCAGTCGATTATGGACCGGAAGGTGCCTGTCTTACCGGCTCTTCCTGCAAATCAGAAGCTCGACAGCGACAACTACCGCATTTGGCGCGTCATGATGTTGGCCATCCTTGAGTCCTATGATTTGGGGGAGCTGGTACAGGAGGAGATCGACCGGCCCTCGGTAAGAGATGAGTCCAAACTCTCTTCCGATGCTCGTGCGGAGTTGGCCAAGGCTCAGTCTCATTGGGACAAACTGAATGCCAGGATTCGTTCCTTTCTTTTTCTATCATGTACTACAGCCGTGATCGCTCACATTGAGCACTTGACGGTGGCTCGAGAGATATGGCTGGAGCTTGATCAGATGTACAATCGGATGACCCTTATGAAGCGGGTTTCTTTGGAGGTACAGATGCGGACCTTGTCCGTAAACAAGTCTTCTTTGCTGCGGGAGCACATTAACAAGCTAAGGCAGCTTCAGATGCAGGTTCAAAATGCGGGGAAGCCGATTTCCTCTAAAGACATGGCGATCACACTTTTGTCCCAGTTGCCGCCACGATTCGGTACATTTTACTCTGCCCTTATTGCTTCAGGGCGAGAGTCTACTCTTCGGTGGGAAGAGTTGGTTCCTATGGTCTTGGACCAAGAGGAACAGTTAAAGGGACAGAATGCTTCCAAGTCGGAGGCGCTGACAGGTCAAGCCTCTCAGAAGAAGGGGAAGGAGCAAAAGAAGAAGAAGGGGGATAACAAGTCCAAGAAGGACAAGGAGAAGGACAAGGACAAAGACTCCACATGCCATATTTGTGGAAAGACTAGCCATTGGAAGAAGGATTGCCCTGACAAAGACAAGAAGGACACCAACAAGAAGGACACCAAGGATTCTGAAGCGGTGGCTGCACCCTCATCAGCTGCATTTCTTCATCTAGCTGTCATTGAGGACGCTTCACCGAATGCTTCTGATGGTGCGATGACGGCTCCCCAGGCTCGAGAGTGGATCGTTGATAGTGGTGCCTCCCGGCACATGACTCCTTCATCAGACGTTGCCCAGTTGCGACCCTCGCGTGGGCAGATTCTCATTGGAGACAGCTCTTTAGTATCTATTGCAGGTCGGGGTAAGATGCAGCTTATTCCAGATGGACGAGGTGGTACCCATACCTCAAAGGTTTTGCATGTACTAGGCTTAGGGTACCATCTCCTGTCAGTTCATAAGATTTGTTCCCTTGGCCTTTTAGTGGAGTTTGACAGTTCTACGGTGCGAGTCCTTGATCGTGGATCGAGAAAGGTTATATCATCTGGATATGAGGAGAACGGCATTTATAAATTGAAGTCTTCCACCGCCCTCTCTACTCTTCTTCTTACCTCTCAGTCACAGTCAGAGTTATGGCATGCTCGGTTTGGTCACCTGAACTATGATTATCTTCGGAGGGCGTCATGTGAACAGCTTGTTCAAGGGTTGCCGGATATAGTGGTGAGCCAGTAGCCATGTGTCTCCTGTATTCGGGGGAAGCAGCATAGGGATGCCATTCCCCACACAGCTTCGCGGCGGTCTACTTCACCGATGGAGCTTGTATCTACGGATCTATGTGGCCCTATGAGGAATGAGTCCTTGCGTGGGAGCTCGTACTTCATGCTGATCGTGGATGACTACAGCAGGATGACATGGGCCTACTTTTTGGCATTAAAGTCAGAAACTTTCTCACACTTCAAGGATTGGCTTCTCTTTGAGGAGAACCGATCGGGCCGAAAGTTGAAGACCTTGCGATCCGACAAGGGCGGTGAATTTGTTTCTAATGAGTTTGCTCAGTTTTGTGTAGATAAAGGAATTCACCAGGAGTTTGCCAATACCAACACTCCTCAAGAAAATGGCATTCTTGAACAGCTTGAAGAACCGCAGTGTGATCGAGATGGCGCGCACCATGATGGAGCACCGACAGACCCCTCAGGTTCTGTGGGCCGAGGCTGTGGCTACTACAGTCCACATCCTTAATCGATCCCCTACTTCGGCCGTGGAAGGGATGACCCTGTTTGAGGCTTATTTTGGGACGAAGCCAGATGTTTCTTACTTCCGGGTCTTTGGGTGTGATGCCTATGTTCACATTCCCAAGGCTTACCGTAATAAATTTGAAGCAGCTTTCTGAAGACAGGTATTTGTTGGCTACAGCTCCCAGTCCCAAGGCTACCAATTGTATGATCCCGTCAAGCAGGATGTGTACACTAGCCGCGATGTACGGTTTGTGGAGGTTCCGGCTATCTCACCGGGTGAGAAGCATCCCGTTCTTGGAGATCCAGGGAAGAGTTGGGCTCCTTCTACATTTCCATTGGAGCCCGTGCCTTTTGATTATGATTCTGTTTCTGACACAGAGTCTACTGTTCCACCGGTCACCCCTGAGGAGATACCACCGGTGGATATTCCGAGTCTTCTGCTAATGGAGAGAGACGAGGGGAGGTTCGGCCTCCTCCTCGCTGGGCCTGTGATACACTCCGTGATTCAGGGATCGAGGGGATTCCTGAGGAGTGGGGACCGCAGGATGGTCCGCGGCGGTCACGGCGGCACCAGGCACATTCTACGGAGCTTGTTTGCTCTAACTATTGTTTGATGACCCATGTTATGCAGGATCGAGAGCCCACCTCTGTGAAGGAGGCTTTACCATCCGCACCATGGAAGAAAGCTATGGAAACCGAGTTGGAGGCTATTGAGAGGAATGGCACTTGGTCACTCGTGCCCCGCCCCCCCCGAAGAAGAAGGTGATTGGCGTCAAGTGGGTCTTCAAGTCCAAATACCTTAGCGACAGTTCTTTGGATAAGCACAAGGCTCGCCTTGTTGCTAAAGGTTTTGCACAGCGCCCAGGGATTGACTGTCATGATACTTTTGCCCCCACAGCTCGTATGGCGACCATTAGAGCTGTTCTTGCTTTGGCTGGCCATAGAAGATGGCATGTTTACCAGTTGGATGTGAAGTCGGCCTTCCTCAATGGTGATTTGAAGGAGGAGATCTATGTTGAGCAGCCTCCTGGTTTTGGATCTTCAGATGGAAAAGTCTACAGGTTGAAGAAGGCCTTGTATGGCCTCAAGCACGCACCGCGTGCATGGAACGAGAAGATTGATTCGTTCTTCCAGTCTCAGTTGGGATTTCGGCGTTCCAAGGCCGATCCGCAGCTTTATGTTCACACTTCCGAGGATGGTTGTGTGCTTTTTGTTCTATATGTTGATGATTTAATTGTCACAGGTGATGATGCACAGCAGGTCCAAGAGACGAAGTCAGCTTTACATTGGACGTTCGAGATGATGGACTTGGGTCTACTCCATTTCTTTTTGGGCCATGAGATTTATCAGTCTCAGAGGGGGATCTTCATCTCTCAACAGAGATATGTACAGGAGCTCTTGGTGTCTTTTGAGATGGAGGATTGTCGGGCCCTTTCTACTCCTATGGATCCAAACTAGAAGGCCACTTCCCATTTAGCTTCTCCTTTGGCGGATGCTTCCCGCTATCGTCAGTTGATTGGGTCCTTGATTTGGCTTCTCAACACTAGGGTTGATCTTTGTTTTGCTGTTGGGCTCTTGGCAGGGTTCATGAGTGAACCTAAGACGGTGCATTGGCAGGCTGCTCAGAGGATACTTCGGTATTTGAGGGGGACGTCTGATTTAGGGATTCATTACCCCGCAGGCACAGATGGTTCAGATCTTGTACTTGCAAGTTGGAGCGACTCGGATTGGGCCGGTGATGTGGACCACAGGCGGTCTACTACAAATTACTGTTTTACCTTGGGTGCAGGTGTTATCTCATGGAGTAGCAAGAAGCAGCCCACGGTAGCCCTTTCGTCTACTGAGGCAGAGTATCGGGCCGCGTCTTCCACCACATGTGAGGCTGTGTGGCTTCGAAGATTATTGGAGGAGCTTGGGTGCCCCAAGACTCCTCCTACTTTGCTGCAATGTGACAATGAGAGTTGCATTGCCTTGGCACGGAACCCTGTTTTTCATGCTCGGATGAAGCACATAGAGATCCAGTACCACTTCATCCGAAAGAAGCTTCTGGATGAGACCATCACTGTGGAGTACTGCAAGACGGAGGACAATCTTGCAGATTTGTTTACAAAGGCACTTCCCCAGGCTCTACTTCGGAGACATTCCAGATCCCTCAGGCTTCTGCCCTGCCCCGGCTCTAAGAGGGGGTGTTAGAGATCATAGTCAGGCTAGGCAGGAGTGTAGTGTGCAGTCGAACAGGCAGTCGGACTGCCACGTGGCAGTCCGACCAGTGCAGTCAATCGGCTGCATTTAGGCTATTTTCTGGCGCCCTGTTTTTTGGCAGATTCTGGCTATAAATAGCCGACATCCCCAACAGTCTCCTACACTTCTCTGTTCGCAGATTACAGACCGGTGACACGCGCAGATTTCGTCTCTGTTCGCAAATTTCAGACAGGAGACAGTGCAGACTGCAGCAGACTTCGAGGTGAACAGCAAGTTGCATCGTCGAGGTGGAGACACGTAGTCCAGCGCACTGCGCCCGTGTATATATCTGCATATCTTTGTATTCAGCACACTTTATACAGCAGATCTTCATCTTCCACTCTCTTTCTCTCTCCTCTCTCTGCGTTCTCTCTCTCTCAGTCCTACGCTTCCGCACCGCTGCACTCTGGCAGGTTCTGCATGAACTAGTTTAGGTGCCTAAAACCAATCTTTCTTCTCAGATAGGGTGGTAAATAACCTGATTTAACACTAATTACAAAAAGCATAAATTCACATAAACTGAAAATACACACTTTACCACTTTAATCTTGGACACTGGATACCCAATTGGCCCCAAAACTGGTGCCCCTTGCAGTATTTATTTACCTTATACTGCAAATGGAAGGAGTACAACTAAGATCCTCTAATCTCCTCTACTAATCCAATCGTCTCTTGCTATCAAAACTGACCAGCGAGCCTCCAAACCAACTTACCCCTTGGTTTGCTCAGGAATTGATCTTCACCCTACTCCTTAAAAGACAAATTCACCCCTAAATCTAATATTGGTTGGATGGCCTCCTGAATCTCCCTGAAATTTCTTAATTCCAATTGTTGGAATTCAAATCCTAGGCCCTCAATTCTGAATAACATCCCGAGGCAGCTGTCAAAACCCTAATTTCTGCTGTAAATTAATGTTTACAACAGAGATTGACTGAAATCTCTACCTCTAATGGCTCAAACTGCTAGAATATGTTGAGATTACATGAGAGATAGCTAGGGTATAAGAGATAATACTGTAGAGAGGGAAAATTTCAGAGTTTCATTGCAAGATACGCTGAAAAGTATCCTTGAGTAGTTATTGACCCTTAGACTGGAATTATTTAATTAATTAATGCCTAGTCTCTAATGTCGCCACCACTGACATTAGTGGCCAATAAATTGGTCTAGGCCAAAATCTGACACTGGGTACTACCTAGTACGTATCAAATATAACTTTTGCCTTTGGCACCCACTGCATCCTCGAGATCCTTGGCTTGTTACCATGAAATAATTGCAATGTGCATCACATGTGCTAAAAACCTTGCACATTTGATTAATATCTTAGTCAAATGTTATTAGCAATATTAAAGCATCTTAAAATTTCACATCCCCGTGATAGTGCCCAAATATCATCACGATCTCCAAGAATAGGGTGCTCCTCATTCCCCTCTACACAACTGAAAACTTCATAAGCCGCACATCTTGTCTCGTATAGACATCCCATGAGATGGAATCATAAATCCTATGCTCCTATCACTAAGAGCTATAGCCAATAAACACTTGTTTCTTTTAGCTAGCTCGAACTTGTCCCGCTACTTCTTTGGAATTTGAACACAAGCATCATACCCAAACACCCTAAAGTAAGAAACAACCTGCTTTAGTCCAAAATACACCTCAACAAAAGTCATACCAACAACAGCAATGTGGGTGACCAATTGAGGATATGAATTGTGGTGGCCATTGCTTTAGCCAAAGACATTGAGGTTTTCGCTAATGCTCCACCATAGTCCAAGCCATTTTCGATCACACTCCTATTCTTCCACTTCAAAATGTCATTCTCTTAAAAAGTGTTAGTATTAGTAAACTCTTGATAAATCCCTTGATCCACAAAGAACCAAGCTAATTCATTGGAGACAAACTCTCTACCCTTGTCAAATCTCACAATCTTAAGCTTCCTCCTTGAACGGTTTTCCTAGAGGATGAGCCAATCCTTAAAAGTGTGAGAAAGCTTCTAATTTTTATGCCACAAAATACACCCATGTCATCCTGTTGCAATCATCCACAAGAAACTTTCCTTTAGGGACTCCATCCACATTGGTCCACACAAAGTTGTAGAAACACTCCTATTGGTATTGTACTCATTTTCATGCTTCCATTTCTGGATTCCATTGGCCATTCATGAGTTTTCTCTAAGTTTATTATTATTTCCTATTCATTGTTCATATTGTGGTGTTCAACCTTACTTTAGCTTCCATTTTAGTGTTAATGCCTTGTATATATTGCTTTAACTTCCATTCTGCACTCTCAAACTTCAAAGATCTTTATATGAAGCTAAGGACAGTGACCATCCAAACTCATATACTCAAAGAGTGTTAGAGTAGGTGGTAACATACAAGTCATCGAGACTTTTATGAGGTACGGCTTTATAAGCTCATCTAGTGCAACAAATTCACACTCAAAAAGATGGTCCACTCAAAGAACCAAAGTATGATAATGACTATATTCTCCTTTGTGATAGGGATTCCAATCACACCTCTCAAGCTTCCTTTAGTGAGTATGAGTCTCTTGCTAGGAGCAGATTAAGAATTCTATGTGATTGAACTACTTACTTCTTAAGATTTTATCTTTTGTGTTCCATAGTCCACTTTCATACAAGTTTACAAATTGAACACATTGTACAAATCATAAAAGACTTCCTTTGCAAAGGAGCCATTCATGTCATATGCCTTGATCACATTTTGGCCATCCCAATGGGTACTACTCATGTCTTCCTTGCCTAGATAGCCATCACATCTCAAGGCTTTGTCTTGTCCTCTCACAGGGCCATCTATCAACTACCAATTGGCTACTCATCCTTTGTTTTTCCCATGCCCCAACATCCTCCTTACACTTATGCACCTAGATGTGTGTTGACTATGTATCTTATTGCCATGCTAGTGGATACAAGTGGTTTCTAAAGATAAGAAAGTGATGAACTCATTAGCCCTCTATACCAGAATCATGAAGACTCCAGCACGCACAGATGTGTTTGGAATGAAGCGGACTGTCATTTTTAGTCTAGATGCTGAAAACCCAATAGAACCTAACCACCATGGCACCCAAGTTAATCGAATGTTAAAGCATTGAAGAGCACCAGTATACTGATGGCCAAGAATGAAATTTGGGCTGGCTTTATATAGCACAGGGATTAGTTTGCTTCCTGACCAACTGATCTGCCACAAGACAGATCAAATGCCTATTCCTACACTACTTACAGCCATGTTAGTCAAGGTTGGTTTGCATTGTACATATCCTAGGTTGTAGAGCTCATAGCCAGAGCACATTTCCATTCTGAGTCGAGCATTTGATGCTGGCTGACTGCATTTCGGGCCACATTTAATGCTGGTGGTCCTGCTCAATTTGATGTATTTCTTCAGCCTATAGGTCACTCCTCCTCCACTGTTTATCACTCAGTCATACAAGCACACTACTACTTATCAGAGAGAGGGAGACTGCAGCACTCTAATGGTTGCCCACAGCCCATGCCTTTGTACTTGAGCCTTGGTATATGGATTTCATTTCCCAATTCATTCTCTTTGAGTTCATGCATTCTACTCTTCTTTTCAGTTCTTCGTGTTTACAGCGGTTCTATCAGCTCTCTCTTTGCTCCTGCCACTCCACACCATTCTGACACGGTCTTGAGTCCTATGCACATTATTGTCATTCTGCATCCACTAAACTTTTGCTTGTAGCCATGCTGGTCATAGACCCCAAGTCCTATCCACAATACTACCATTGTGCAGTCGCTGAGCTTTGGTGCACACCAATGTATAGAAATCTGTCTACATTATATACAGAGCATGGCCCCTGACTGGAATCACATATGAGCAGACAAGTTACTCATATCTCTCAACTTATGAATATCACCATTCAAAACAATTCTGATTTAGTAAAGTGAAAGTTCCTGCATAAACACAGTTAGCTAAATATTGTACTTTCATGCATGTATAGGCCTTTTGTTTAGTCTGAAGCAATGATGTTCATCTAGATTCAAACCAAGAATCAATGCAACAGTGCCTCTACTACCAAAAAGGTTTTGGAGGGGGGGAGAGAGATGGACAACATCAAATCACAAGATTGTAATACATGAGTACGTGGAAGTCACTTACCCACAATGGTGATCACCGAGATGCTGACAAAAAATAACACCAACAGGACTACATAGATGCCTCTCAAATCCAAGACCCTCAACATGTGCATGAGCAGATAGCTGAAGAAAATCAAGAGACTCAGAATCGGTTCTAGAAGAACAACTCATGAAGCTTTCACTTGATGAGCACACGCTTTTACCCTGACAAGCAGATAGTGTTGATGGTATGTGATGAGGGCAAACCATATTCTAGAGCAAAATCCTTTTCACTTCCCGTTGCAGTAAATCGTCTAACTGGAGGACAAGGTGGCCTTGGTGCTGAAACCGTATCCTAATATAAGAGACCACTTCAGAGTTTCAGCTAAACTAGTTTATTGCCTATAATTAGTCACTGCCCTGCAATCGAATGAGCAAAGAGATGAAGAACCTTGACACAGTTTCCAATGTAAATGCTGAAAGCCATGAGCAACGTCATTTGTCTTGCAAGCCTGCCATTTCCAGACTGGAAACAACATTCAAAAAGCAAATCAGCTTGGTATATAGCACAGTACAGTAAGTACCACGACTCTGTGCATTACATACCCAAAAGAGGAAAGGTAGAAAAATCGTATAAAACTCCTTCGAGACTAGTACAGTAAAGAGACCGAAAATTGCATCCAGAGAACGATGCTGGAATCTCTGCAGATATGAGCACGAGAAGCGCTATTACTGAGGAGACGATTTGAAGAATCAAGGGGTATCCGTGCTCTCAAGGCACTGCTTGAAGAGCAGAGATATGTAGACAAGCAAATAGAGCGCTAAAATTGTGCAGCGGATGAGAAATTTACCTGGAGGAGAAGCACTGTCTGGACGCCGTTCTCCACTTGCTTGGCGACGAAAGGCTGCAGAGAGGAGCGGAGGCGAGAGGCCAGAAGCGAGGCACGAGCTAGAGCCACCCATACCACCATCACCGTGATAGACAGCATTTGCCATGAAGGCAAAGCCACACTCGATGTAATCATTCTCGAAAAATCTCGAGCGAGCGGGCAAAAACAGAGAGAGAGCGAGAGGGAGAGAGAAACACACACACACACACACACACACAACGATTATAAGCGGGGCGATGGCTTCTCTCTTCCTCCTGAGTCCTGCTCTTCCTCCTCCTTATTCTTCTTCTTCTGACTGCTTCTGTCTTCTTCCTGCGGATCCCGCCGTCGCCTGTCGGCCGCCTTTGGTTCTTCTTCTTCTTCTTCGCCTTCGGCCATATACGCGGCTACGCAGGGCCCCCCTTCCCATTTTCTTCCTTTTTTCATTATTTTTCTTTAACAGGTTGGAAGGTTTGGAAGGACTTGTCCACAAAACGTCCGTCTCCTTCGTTGTTGTAACTTGCCTCGGCCTGCACTTTTGGTGTGTAACTGCATAAACTGATGAAAAGTATTTCGTTATCGTCGCATGCTTTGTGGACAGTGACAAGTTGATTAAGGGCCAGGTCACGCACGGATCAATTGATCTGCCCAAGTCGCCATAGTCGATGTTGAGCTGCACATGTCCTATTAGTGCACAACATAACCCGAATTCCATAGAGTGGATAGAGCAACTCCAAATATAGAGAAGCTTCAATTTACTCCATAGACTTCGTTGACGTGGAGATTTCTGAGTAGCTTGCTCTTCCTTTCTCTCACAACCTCTGCTTTCTCTCTCTTATCTCTATGTTTATCTCTCCTCTACTTGTAGGCAATGGATCCTAGTCCTGAATATTGACTTGTGTGTGGCTTGGTATCTTCCTCCGCCTCCTTGCTAACGTGTAGGTTGCAAGTCAATTGATCGACCTGTTGTAGGGCCCTTAGTTTTCTACTTAAACGCCCTCAACTAGTTGTAGGCAAATGCCCAAATTCGATTGTTGCCACACCTGTCTTTAGGTATTCTCCCATCAAAACAACTCAAATTTGTACATCTATCAAGCATGTCTTGTTCTAAATATTATTAGTTATTTTTCATTGATATTGCATAAGATACTTAGATTTAGAAATAATTTGAGGCTTAATCCAGATAAATAAAAAGTACTTCAAACAACTTAGTTATCACATGAAATATTGCGCATCATGTGATATTTAGGCCTTTGTTGAAGGTTTTAGCATACGACAAGTTATACTATCCTTTATCATTAGCTTAAGCACTTGTATTATCATATTTTGTCATCCTCGTTACCTTTGGATAAGGCTTTCCTCTGTGTTTTGTTGTATTGATAGCTTACACTCATGGCATGCATTTGGAGAGACCTATTTATTGTTGTGCTCAATTTACTAGTGTATTGCATCTGTGTGTTGCCACACTTCTCTATGTGTGTGTGTGTGTGTGTGTGTGTGTGTGTGTGTTTTTTTAAAGAGGGTTCAACAATCCCAAGATGGTTCAAGGATTGGCACATGTGATGTCTCTTCTTCCCTTGCCTCCATGCAAGAAAAAGACCACCCATCACCCAAGAGATTAGGAAGTTATGTGTGGCAAGAGATTGGAAAGTTATGCCAAGCTAGTGAGGATGTGGAATGGCCACATCATCCTATGTAGAGTAAGTTAAACGTCCCTTTTATGATGCAAATGCCATCTTCCAAGCCATGGTGAATGACCTTGAGGGCATTTATGATTGACCATCATCACTCTTTGGGTGAAGATGAGCATACTCACAAAGCCATAATCTCCTTGGCTATGGAGTCAATTGTGCAACAATTACTTTGACTATGCAAAGGATAGGTTCTCCATGTATTTCATGGGTAAGATTCCATTTGAAGATGAGTTTCCCCCCGCTGGTCTATCCAGGCATTCCAAGCATCACTTAGCCAAAGAAAGGGATTGGCTCCTTACCTACTCCTAGGGTGAACTTGTGCATTGCCGATTGTGGTTGATGGGCTTGGATGGCATTCTTCTATTTGAATGTCCAATCTAGGTTTCATTCTCGAAACTACACACATTTTGGAGAATGAACACTAGTTGCATCTTTGGGTCAGATTCCTTACACAATTCTCATGCAGTTAATCCTAGGGGGGAAAGAAAGGCATGTATTCAACGTGATTGTAGGGTGGAGCTGCCAAAGGCCTTGGAGCTAGAAGATGCCTCCAGCATTGAGATTGTACATACTGTCAAATCACCCCCTTCCTTGATGCATGCTATGCATGCAAGGAGAATGGTTGTTTTGCATAGAACTGCCCAAAGAAGATTGGCAAGCTACTAGAAAAACCAAAAGAGAGGATGAATCTAATAAACCTCAGAAGGTGCAAGAAGGTTCGATAGATAAAGCTCAAAAAGTGGACGAAGGCATAGATGGTGGTGGATTCATTAGCATGCAAAAACCTCAAACAAGAAGGATGCTCAAAGCCCTCAAGGCAAATAAGTGGAGAAAGGATCTACCTTAGCTACTATTGTTCTAACTATGCCAAGCAAAAAGGAGGTGATGTGATCATAAGGAGAATGTCTCTCCCCCTCATAAAGAAGCTAGTACCTAAATTTGGTAATGTTGATTTTGCAAAATCTACTAAGGGAAATATCCCCCTCAGAAAGGAGCTAGTATCTCTAAACCTGATAATGCTGATTTTGCAAAATCTAATCATGGAAATGTTAGCTCTCTCAAGAATTTGGTATAGAAAGAACAAACATTTGTCAATGCCTATGGGCATTTGGGTGAACTAGATTCCAATGTGTAATCTCTACATGAAGTCTCTAAATTTACATTCTTGGAATATCAGGGGCCTTGGCACACCTCCCAAGCAATAAGCAATTGTAGAGATGATTAAAGTTAGAAAGGTGGATGTCCTTGCTTTACAAGAAGTGAAGTGTGGTGAAGATCTCCCCCTCATGCTTAGGGATTTTCAATCCTTTGCTTACACTTCTAAGAAAGGTTCTAGTAGGTCTATCATCTTCTACAAATGATTCCTTAAAGGTCATGTTGTTGCCATTTGGGTACCTTTGAAAGATATGTCGATGTGGTACCAGCCTCTATATGTGCTCCCAACACCTCTTATGAGAGGGCTCAAGTGTGGGATTTGTTAGCTCAACAAGATTTTGTTTGTTCCATATGTATTCTTATGGGTGATTGGAATATGATCATGTCCCCTTTTGTTAGATCACATGAATTTGTAACTAAATTATGGGAAGAGATTCAAGAGTGGGAAAAGCTAGTACTTGTATATGATCTCATTGACCTTGCAAAGATGGATAGAAGTACAAACCTTAAGGAATTCACTTGAAGAAATAAGCATTCTGATGATTGCATCCGACCTCTTCTTTTGGATTGATAAAAGAATCCTCCATCTCTAAAGCCATTTCCCTATTTTCCCATCTCTACACATTCTCAAGGAAAGAAATCATAGAGCCAACCCCCCTCTATCTAAGATTAACACCTATTTTCTTACAAATGACAAGTTCGAAAATCATATTGCCAAGATCTAGCTCAATTCACCACAATTGTGTGACCCAATAGAATGATGGGATAGAAATATTAGGGACTCCATAGAAGTGGCAAAGAAGTTTGGGAGGAAGAATGCTAGTAGCCTCAAGTATATAGATTAAGTGGCATTTGATGCTAACAACAATACGTTGCCTATTACTAAGGAGTGTCCTAAAGATGGGATTGCTCAAGCTCTTATTTTTGCAATTGAGAATTCCCTTCAAAGTCAAGAGGATGTGATGATGGAAGGTGCTTGAATTCAAAATAGATTTCGATGGCTCTAGGTCAATGATTGTCTAGCTTCCTTATTCAACTGTTTAAAACAAAGGAAGCTATAGGAGAAATCTATGGAGGTGATAGACCGTGATGGTGTTAAACATATAGCAGAAGAGGGGTACTACTATTGCTTTTTGTAACTATCTTTCTAAATATGGTTGGAGAATTAGCCTCGAGTGGATAATAATTACTATAAGAAGGCTTTTGAGTTCTTTGCTCTTATCTCCTCATTCCTTCCACTAGAGAAAATACTCCTACTAAATATATCTTTTTTTATTGATAAAATAAAGGATGTGGTTTTTGAGAATGAGGAAGGAGCTCGGAAGGAGAAAGCTCTTAGAAGTGATGGTCTCCGCATAGATTTTGAGAGAGAGGGAGGGAGGGAGGGAGGGAGGGAGAGAGAGAGAGCCCTCTTTCAATTTGGCCCCTTTCTCACACATCTCTCTCACATACACGTCGATGGAGAGAAATCTCTCTCTCTCTCGTGCACATAGCCAAGGCAAGTGGTAGGTGAGTATGCAGTAGGCGGGCACCACAAGTGGCATGCAACTCTCTCTCTTCCTCATTGATGCATGGCCTCTCTCTCTCTCTCTCTCTCTCTCTCTCTCTCTCTCTCTCATGCACATAGCCAAGGCAAGCGGTTGGTGAGTAGGCAGTAGGTGGGCACCACAAGTGGCATGCAACTCTCTCTCTTTCTCATTGATGCATGGCCTCTCTCTCTCTCTCTCTCTCTCTCTCTCATGCCTTGGCAATCGACTTGGTCTTGTGGAAATCTGCCTCCTCGCAGTAGATGACCGCGTTAGTGTTCTCTCTCTGTCTCTATCTCTCTATGTGAGGCCCGTTGCAATCACCCCGCTCTCACCTAGGACCCTGTCATTGAGTATGGCATCTTGTTCTCACCCAAGACCATACCATCGAGTATGGCATTTGAGAGGCAGACCTACTGATCCTTAGGGGAGGGTAGGCAGTGGCGGACATGCTAATCCTTCGAGGAGGGGCAGGCAGACATGGTAGGAGTATCTACGGTAGAGGTAGATGCGACAAGGGAGGGTAGGATGAGTGGTTATGGCAAGGGAGGGAAATGATAGCACGTACCGGAGGCTGCAGGTAACATATGCCTCAACAAAAACGAGTGGGGTAGAAGCTGGATGTGCGGATCCTATTGTGGCAATAGCAAGCAAGAGGTATTGTAGAAGTGGTGAGTGAAAAGAAAAAAGAGAAATATTTCCGTTCATTAATTCAATGAGAGAGAGAGAGAGAGAGATCTTAGTTATTTCTTCATGCGTGTTTACATGCATGCATAGGCTATGTGTACCTCCATGAGTTACTTGCTTAGAGGCGCTTTGCAAATGGTTGAGCTTTGTAGATTGTTATGAATCCTGCAATGTAGAAAATGATCCCCTCTGTAGAAAAAGTTTGCAAAGTCCAGGCTTTGTTTATTTGATAAGTATAAATTTACTATAATAGTTAATGCAAAAAGGCCAAGTTCTCCTTCTTTGTGCAAAGCTCCTCTTATGCATTATAAAATACAAAAAAAAAAAATCATCTATTGCTGCAGAGTATGAAGCTTGGATATGTGTATATAAGCATTTGTATCATTGCATAGAGTTAAAAGTATTTGTAAGATGTCCAAGCTTCATAGTAATATCCTAAATAGCGCGTGATGAGCTAGACAATAAAGAGGTTGTGGATGTAGATGCACGTTGGTGTAGACAGTCTAAGGATATAGACGTTAACGCTCATGGACGTGCTTTGATGGATATGGTTAATGGTTTGCACATGTTGATATTGAATGGTATGAATTGTTTTCCTAATACTAAAGGATACACGTGCTACTCAGCTAGTGGAGATTCTAGTGTGGTAGACTTATGCAATGGTACACATGAATGATTTATGCATGATCAGAGAGTTCTAGTTAGGTGCAAAATATCCATAATCAGATCATATAGCTTTGGGCTTGACACTTGATATTTGCCACTATGTAGGACATGTAAGGGACACAGTAGGTATTGGTGCATTCTGTATTGATGTAGACAAGAAACAAGCATATGTTGGTCACTTGTATAGTCTTATGAGCAATCTTACTAGGAGCACATGGGCTGATCTAAGAGATGCAATGTTAAATACGGCTATAGAGGTTTTTGGGAAACCAAAGAGCAATCACAAAAATGTCAAAGGATTGCCATGCAAGAAATGGTTTGATGATGAATGTAAGGCTGCATATAGAAAGTTGAAAATCCTCCCTAAGGGACAAGAATGAAGTGAGGCGGAAAAACGATATAATGCTCTCACGTGTGAAAAGTGACAATGATATGTAGTGGCCAAAGAAAGTGAAGATGCTAGGGAGTTTGAGAAATGTCCAAGGCAAGCATGGAGAATTTTGCAAACCAAATGGATCTATGCATGGGAATTTACAGGATATATGAACGAGTGGTGTGCCGCCTCAGAGGTCGCAATGGGTTGTCACAAGTATTTGAGAGTAATATGGGAGTCAAACAAGGTTACCCGCTCTCCCCTACATTATTTGGTTTATTCATTGATAAGCTAGAGGAAATACTTCTCATGGCTATGAATGAAGAGGAAGCCAAAAGCCCGCATATTGGTATGTTTGCCATCTTGCTCCTGCTTTATGCAGATGATGTGGTCTTCTTTACATATACTGGGGAATGTATGCAATAGTTCATGGGGATTCTTGAACGGTTTTGTCAAGATAGTGGTTTGACGATGAATGTATCAAAAACAAAGCTAATGGCTGTGCACACTAAGCAATCAAAGACCCCACCAAAAGTACATTATGCAGGACGGTCTATAGAGGTAGTATCTACTTTCAAATACTTAGGGATTGAGATACATGCAGACCATAGATGACATACATGTGTGGAGCAGTGATTAGTGGTAGGAAAAAGCAAGTATTATCACTTTGAAAATGACTACAATCATACAGATACTAAATATTGGAAAATATGTTATATGATTTTTGATGCATGTGTTCTACAAACTGTATTATATGGAGTGGAAGTGTGGAGGGGAAGCATCTCCTCATCTACATGGAACGACATTGAGAAGCTACAAAAAGCTTTTATTCGTAGACATTTGGGCATCAAAAGCACCACACCATATGTACTTATGCTTTTGGAAACTGGCCATCGGCCAATTTAAGTACATGCTATGATCTGAGTACTGAGATATGCCACTTGAGTACATTAAATGGATGATAGTAGGCTCCCCAAATGGGCATGGGATGCTAGCACACACCTACAGTTAACATGGAAAAGTGAAGTGCTTTCAAGAGGATGGGTGTTGGATATATTAAAATGGTTTAAAGGGAGAGGGAGAGAGAGAGAGAGAGAGAGAGAGAGAGGGAAGGACGTTGGAGCTCCAGGGGAGAGAGAGATCTATCGGTCACACTGGATGCAAGTCATAAAGAGAGAGAGAGGGTAGGTCGTAGGTCACAACATGCTGGAGCTTGAGGGGAGAGAGATATATATTGGTCATTGGATGACACAAGTCACATAAAGAGAGAGAGGGTAGGTCACAGGTCACAACACATTGGGGCTCGAGGGTAGATCATAGGTCGTAGCACTAGCGCAGTGGTGAAGTGACTCGAGGGGACAGAGAGGAGATGGCACATTGGCGCAACATTGGAGCGAGAGAGAGAGAGAGGCTGTGGGAGCTTTCGCTCAACCGCCAAGACCCACGGACCACTTATTGCTTCAAGTGTTTCAAGCGAGCTCTAATGGCTATCTTGATGCTAGCTCAAGCATCCTCAAGTCTCCTCCATCTCCAAGCTCCATCCTCCATAGCCGCGCGCGCAAGAGAAGAGAAGAGAAGAGAAGAAGAGAAGAGGAGATGGTGAAGAGCTTCACCCTCTTGATCCCTCACTCCCACACACACTCACTCCCTCACACTCTCACACTCCCTCTCTCAAGAGCACACACAAGGAAGAAGGAGAGAAGAAGAGAAAAAGATGAAGACTCCTTTTGCCACACACCAAAAGAATGAGCTTCTCATTCACTTTTCAACTTTATATACAAAACCCTAAATCCCTTTTGGGTTGTCATCCCCTTTTCCCCTTTTTTACATGGCCGGCCGTAGCCTAGGCTCTTTTTCCCATTGTCCTTCTATCTTCTTAGCTTCCTTTCCACTGCCCGTCTACCTTTACAAATTGCACGGATGAGAGCCTGGCGCTCCTTGAATTAAACCATGATGCGCTTGCGCTCTTTTACAATAGTTTTGACTTGCGCTTTTCCTTGTGCGCCTTTGTCTTCCGTTTCTCTTTGCCTTGGCCTTTATCTTTATCTTCTGTTTTAGCTTTCCGGATTTTCCACCGCCTGGCACTCTTTTACAAGATTTTAGGGTGCGCCTTTGTATTTTAAAATGCACCTTTCTCCTTTTGCATTTGCCTTGGACTTTTTAAGGTTGCCCTTGCACTTTTGGCCTTTTCTCATCCTCTTTCTTCAGTTGAGCTACATTTTTTCCGCCTTTGCCCTGTATCTTTTTTATTTTCTTTTGCTTTCTTCGTGTTGGGGTTAACAGAGGCAATGGTGCAACACTAATGCATAGTAGCACAGTGGCTTGAGAGAGAGAGAAAGAAAGAAAGAAAGTTATATTAACGTCTTCGAAAGACCAAAACTAGCCTATGAGAAAAACTGTGATACAACTGATGAGGTCCAGCTATCCAAAATAAAAGTGCTGAATGAAAAGCTAAAAACTGGAAACTGAAAATACGGTGCTGTGAGTGTGATAAGTGTCGTGTATGTGTATGTGCGTATATAGCTCTGGTACTCCAGATAATGGCTACAAAAGGGGAACAAATGTCGGCTGTGATAGGGGAACAACTGTCGGCTGTGATAAAGTGGTGCGATGTGTATATGTAATAGATGCAGGGAGATATACTATCCTGGGATGTAGTAGCAGTCGTCGAAGTCGCTAATAGCAGGTGATCCCTCCTGGATGCAGGATGTGGTACATCGGCGGTGGAGAAAGAGCAAACTGGAGATCTGAGATCCAATGTGTCAAGTGTCGTCGAATCTCAGTCTACTGTCGATGTAGATCAAGAATCCTCCGGATCTCCTATCGGTGTGGCTGTGGGGTCCGAAACCCACGGATCCTCGTGCAACGTCGGGTATGCTGGTCCTCAGCCTGCTGTAGTGTGAGCCCGGAGGTCTGGCTGGAGGCTGGTACAGTAGCTCTCACTCTGTCTGTCTGAAAGAACTGTGTAATAGTCGTCTGGGTGGGCCCCTCTCTGACTAGGACCCGCTGTGTGCTCTGCTCTCTGATGTGCCATGCCTCTCCCAAAAAACGGCCAAATGATCTCTGATCCATATCAGTCATACATCCCTGAAGTGAGCTGCTCAATGTGTATCTAGATCTCAACTCCGAGTATGCCGGGCATCTGAGAACAAAATGCTCCTCACTCTCCACCTCTGATCTGCAAAGGGGGCATATCCTCTCCTCCCGTAGGATGCCACTGGCTCTGTCACTCTCAATCATAAGCTGATGTGATGATACCCTGAGCTGTCCAATAAGAACTCTCAATCGATGTGGCATATAGATCTGCATATATCTCGGAATCTCTATGAATCCCTGCTCTGATATGCTCAAGAACTGTGTATAATAATGTGCCATCTTCGATAGCAGTGGCTGTGCAGGGCTGACCCATGTCCTCTGTATATAAATATGCCATATCTCCTGTTTGATGACTCTGTTCCTCTCAGAGAGAGAGAGGGTGTAAGTGGGAGCCTGAGTATCATATAGAAGAGGCGGGAGTCTATCAATGTCCAGCCCATGTCTGTCAAACCAAGCTCTAGTCTATGCATACCATGATGTGGTATCCCCCGCACGAGCCATCTCCTGAGATGCCATATATGCTCTGTATGCAATGCGATCTCTGTCCATATCCTGAAATCTGTGTAGGAAGCAGACTGTCTGAAATAATGCCTCGACTAGCATGGGCGGTGTGGCAAGCTCTGCTCGCACAATGTCATGTGGGACTGAGGCCTTGCTACGAATCAATCTAGATATCATGATCACCTGAGGTCTCTCCATTAATGTCCATACATAATCGGCAAGTCCTGGCCCCCATATAGCTACTCCATATATCAGTGCTGGAGTGACTAGAGTATTAAAGAGCCACCCCTTGGTGCGGGGCCCCTAGAAATGTGCCTGATGACACTGTCGCTCCATAAGAGCCAATGCTGAGTATCCTCTAGTGAGGCGGTCACGAGCTGCCTGTGTCATCGAGAAAGTCCCTGAAGCTGCTGTAAAGGTGACTCCCAAATATACATATGATCCAATGACCTCAATACTCCCTCCTGCTGCCATGAAAATACTCTATCTGCGTATCTGAGCTGATGTATGGAATATAAGAGCCTTGGTTTTACCAAGGTTCACTGTCATGCCTCTCTGTATGCAAAAATCATCCAATGCTAATAAATGCTGTTGTAATCCCTGAGCTGAATTTGAGACCAACACAATGTCATCTGCATATAGTAAGATATGAACTGTGGCTCCACTGAGATCTATACCTCCACCGGCTCGCTGTTGAATAAACTCTGATATCTCATCAATGTATAGCCCAAATAGAGTCGGTGAGAGTGGGCATCCTTGTTTCACACCAATGGTGCTCACAAGGGGATCTGATATACCTCCCGGACATCTGACTCTGCCAGTAACCCGCTCATATAGTGCATAAATGCCCCACATCATGTCATCATCCACCCCCAGATCAAGTAGGCGTCTGAAAAGCCTCTCTCTCGGAACCATGTCAAAGGCTTTGCGAAAATCCACAAAGCAACAATACAATCTCTGTTTCTTCACTCGTGTCTGGTCGATCAGACAACGGAGAGTGAAGATGTGGTCTATGGTAGAAAATGCCCGTCTGAACCCTGCCTGTCCGGGTGTGCACATGCACTCTCTCTCTACCAGCATGCTGAGCTCCTCCTCCATCACCGTGCCATAAAGTTTGGCCAAAACTGGCCCAATCATGATGGTCCTATATGTGTTAGGATCCATAGGATCCCCTGACTTGTGGATAGGTACAATGGTGTGCTCTGTCCACGAGTCAGGGAACCCCTCAGACAATGCACGGTTGAAGAGGTGAGCAATGAGTGGAGCCAATGTGTCTCTGCCATATATAATATGCTATGCCTGAAGATCAAACTGGTCTCGAGTGCGGCCATGCTGTAATCGTGAGATAGCATGTTTCACCATACTAGTGGTGAAAAAGGATGAAATACCCGGTCTCGGTGTACATGGTGTGGGTATCAGCGACTGTGCGGGTACATGATATAAACTCTGTGCGTATCCATGCCATACTGCAGGATCATGTATCGGTGTGGGTGAGCGTGGTTCCCTGATTTGCCTCCATGCCTTTGCACAATCTCTGCTCATAAGAAGGTGGTATATATCCCAATATCTCTCCTCCTCCCATTCCCGCTTTTTACGGTGGGTCAAGTGGTGCATGCGTCTCTGCGCCTGTCTGTGTGTGATCTCTCCTTTGGCCTCCAAATCACGTAGCTGTCGACGTAGATCTCTGCACTCATCATCATACCACCTGTTCTGTGGCATGGTACTGGTCCGAGGGGGGTGCGTGTATGTGTGATGTGGAAAACTGAGTGTAGCAGAATCATGCAGAATGCGTGTGATATCAGTGGTCAATGTATCAAGGGGTGTGTATAGATCAAGTGACGTGATGTGCTCCTCCACATGCTGAGTAAACATGTGAGAGCTTATGAGTGAAGTGTATGGTAGTATGCATATGGGGTATGATATCTGCAGGTGGTGATGGTAATGAGATGAGGAGTGAGAAACTGAGAAAGGTGTGATCGGCACCGAGTGGAAGTCTCCCAAGGCCGAAGGACTCGATAGTATGCATCCCATCGATCGGTCCGAGCAGATAATCTACAGTACTCTCGCCCCCCCCCCATGTGGGAAGCATGTAAGACCTCCTGAATATGGCCATCGTGCCATCCCATTATAAATAACGAGATGATGTCTACTACCAAGCTCAAGTAAATGCCCTCCATACCCTGTGGCGTCTGGCCCAGTATCTGCTGACTCCTGACTGATCCCCAACTCCTCAGGGTCTAATGCTCTCATGATCTCTGGCTGCTCCATATCAAAACTCTCACACTGTTGGCTTTGTGTGCGCCCGTTGAAGTCCCCCATAAGGAAGACCTCACCCAAACTAGAATACATAATAATGTCCTCTGAGAGCTGTGAATAAGGGGAGGGGGAATCTCTGGCCTGAATATCACCCTGCGTAGTAGCATATCTGGACCCTCGTGGTGAAAAGTAGCATACTGCCATATAGATCCATCTCTCATCTGATATTTGCACTCTGATCCATATGTAACTGGCCTCCTCATCTCGTCTCACTAACTGGATATGTCTCTGTATCCCCTGACGGAATAGAACTGCCACCCCTCCTGAGCCCCTAGATGTACTCTGCCTAGTAGTAGCTCGGTATGCAGATACCCACTCAAATCCTGTAATGCGTGGAAGCCCTCTCTCTGGGCTCTCACGTGTCTCTGTGAGGCATATAACATCATGGTCGGGTAAAATCTCCTCAAGTCTGTCCGATCGTGACCATAGGGAGCCGTTGTAGTTCCAAACTGCCACATGTATCGGGGTCTCCTGTACAGTCCTCTGCCCCGTCTCATAGGCCATGGCCCCTATTTGGTGGGGCGTCCATCTATAAAAATCCGGCCATCTCGATAGAAGGCCTTACGGCCTTCTCTACGTGCTTGGAGTATCTGTGGTATGCATGCTCGTCTGTGTGCAATCTGCATCTGAGTCAGGTCCTCATCCATGAAGATGGGAGCCCCAGTCATCCCTCGGAGCAAAATCCGCTTCCGAAAGAAAGTAGCTCTATCCTCCAGTGTGCTCATATGTAATATCAGAGCTCTGACCCTGGTAGTATCTCGTCCTGCATGCCATGCCTGAGTAAAGGGCATGCTCGTGTACCCTAGTCGAGTGCATAGCCTGCGTGCGTCCTCCTCCGGAGAGGCCCCTTCGGGGAGCCCGATAATACGCACGTTCAATCTACGCGCGTTCCTGAGCCTCTCCTCCTCTAAGGTCTCATGAACCCGGACTACCTCCTCCTTTTTATTTTCTTCCTGGACCTCCTTCTTAATGTTCTTCTTCACTACGTCAATCCACCCCTCCTTATTCCCTTCTAATTCTTCCTTCATGTTTGCTTTGATTTTTTCCTCCCATCCCTCTCTCGAAGCCTCAACTTCAGTTTTAATGCATACCTGGAGGTCCTCTCGGCATTCCTTCGTGATAGCCTCTCGGAGGTCCGCTTTGAAATCCGCATCCTCTCTTGCCTCCCGTAGATGTGACACTTCCGTTTGTAGCTTGTCCAGGTCGGTTTTGAGATCCCTCTTCTCTTCCGTGAGTGTCTTCACCATCTCCTCCAGTCGCTGGATCCTCTCATGGAGCCGGCGGGTTTCTTGGTTGAAGGAATTATCCACATCCTTCTTGAAATCTTTATTCGCCTCCTTGATAGCCTGGTTGATTAGGAGCTCCACATTATGGAGCTCGAGTGGCATGTCGCCTCACGGGGAAAAAGCCCCCTTCTGGTTCAAGGATCGTGGAGATTTTGCGGGATTGGGGGGACTGTGGCAGCGGGTCTGTGGGGGGTTGCGAGCAGAGCAGGCGCAGGGGGGGCAAGGGTCACATGCAATGGGGTAGGCAAGGCTGTGTGACAGGCAACAGACCGGGCAAGGCTCTGGCGGAGAGAGAGAGAGAGAGAGAGAGAGAGAGAGAGAGAGAGAGAGAGAGAGAGAGAGAGAGAGAGAGAGAGAGAGAGAGAGAGAGAGAGAGAGAGAGAGAGAGGGAGGGAGGGAGGGAGGGAGGGAGGGAGGGAGGGAGGAGAGGAGAGTAGAGTAGTTTATTATGGTCTATGGAAGGCCAAATTATGACCCATAGGACCTTTCTAGATATACAATGATTGTCCTCCACCATGGTAGGAAAGGGTAGCTATGGTGAAAGAACGATTTATGCAGCATGGTTCTCTTGAGAGCGTAACATGTGGGTGATGAGATTCCCTAACTTCAATATAGGAGTAGTGGTCAGAAATTGGTGAAGTGCCCTCTGTAAAGGGATATCAAAGTCAGCCCATATGTGTGCATATGCTGGGCATGTCATAATTATGTGCTCCTCAGATTCTACACTATGTAGTCCACACAGCTTATATAACCTCGTCTCTCTTGCCTACCCACTCCATGCACCTGTCTCTATCAATAAAGTGTGTGATTGAGTTTGAACTCGTGCAATACTCTGTCTAAATACCACTAAGAGTGGGTTGGCTCTGTATGGTTGTGTGTGTGCCTCTGCCTGCATGTAGGATTTCCAACATGAAGGATAGATATGCATATTGTAATAAGAAAGTTTTCCATTTGCTCCCTTGCTTTGATGTTTTACTTGATACGCTCGTAAGAGGTCTGATTGAAATGTATCCATGCATATATCTTCGGATGCCATATCTAGATATCTATCCACTCCCCACCATTTAAACCATTTTCACATATCCAGCACCCATTCTATTGAAAGCACTTTACTTTTCCATATTTTCTGTAGGTGTGTGCTAGCATCCCATGCCCATTTGGGGAGCCTACTATCATCCATTTACTCGTGTGGCATATCTCAGTACTTGGATTATAGCATGTACCTCAATTGGCCAACGACCAGTTTCCAAAAGCATAAGTACATATGGTGTGGTTCTTTTGATGCCCAAACGTCTACGAATAAAAGCTTTTTGCAGCTTCTCAATGTCGTTCCATGCAGATGAGGAGATGCTTCTCCCCCACCCCCCCCCCCCTCCCCCCCCCACACTTCCACTCCATATATTACCATCTGTAGAACATATGCATCAAAAATTATATAGTGTATTTTCCAGCATTTAGTATCTGTACGACTGTAATCATTTTCAAAGTGATAGTACTTGCTTTTCCCTACCGCTAATTGCCGCTCCACACATGTATGCCATCTGTGGTCTGCAGGTATCTCAATCCCCAAGTATTTGGAAGTAGATACTACCTCTATAGACTGTCTTCCATAATGTACTTTTGGTGGGGTCTTTGATTGCTTGGTGCACACATCCATTAGCTTTGTTTTTGATACATTCATTCATTGCAAGTTGGTTATGGGTTAGTTATGAGAGAGAGAGAGAGAGGGTAGGTATGATATTAGTTAGTTGGTTAGCGATTAGTAGGTTCTCTCTCTCTCATTTCTTTTCTCTCTATCTTATACACACACACACACACTCTCTCTCTCTCCTCTCATTCTTCTTATTCTTCTATCTCTCTCTTCTCCTTCTTCTTCCTCTTCTCTCCCTCTCTCTCTCCCTCTCTCTCCTTCTCTTTCTTCCTTTCTCCGTCTTCTTCTTCTCTCTCTCTCTCTTCTTCTTCTTCTTTTTCTCTCCCTCTCTCTCTCTCTCACGAGTTTTATGGGTTGGTTAATTGGGTAGAAAGAGAGAGAGATAGAGGGAGAGGGAGAGAGAGAAAGGAGGAGATGAGAGAGAGAAGTAGGTTAATTACGTTAATTAGTTAGTTGGTTAAGTAAGGGGAGAGAGAGAGAGAGAGAGAGAGAGAGAGAGAGAGAGAGAGAGAGAGGGAAATTAGGTTGACTATGTTGATTTCGTTACTTACTTGGTGAGTTGGTAAGTAAGTTAGTTAGTTAGGCAGAGAGAATGGTTTATATATCTCTCAAGGTTAATACGTGCTTTTTGTCCAGTATGGAGGCTTGTACAGCAGCAACGAACAAGAATGTGTGTATACAAAATGTTATATGCAAAATGAAAGAGGCCATAAGAAAGACGGCAATTCGTCATGTGCTCAAGTGTATTGGAGGGCACAATAGTTCTGGTGGTTTCTTGAGGATCATTCGTCGCTTGGATGGGATTGAAAAGCAAGTGAAGACATTGTCTCGGTGTCAAAAAGCTTCAATTTCTCTTAGTGAGAACATCGGTGCTTGTCTATTGAGGATCAAGAGAATATTGGAACAGAAGTATGAAGGGAACCTTGCTGATGATGGACTAACGATATAAGGGGAGTTAGAAGAGATCAAGGATTATATAGGTGACATTTATGAACACACCCAGAAAAATTGGTGGTTGCATGCTAGATCTTTGGATGATTAGGATGAGAAGTTGAAGGACATTATTAACAATGTAGGTCGTATAGAGGATGGAGTGTGTGAATTAATTGCCCAAAAGAATGAGAGCTTGGTTACACCAAAAAACATTGCTCATGATGTGCAGCTTACTTTTTTGAAGGTAGATTTTCGGCAATGTTAATGTGGATGAATTAATGCATAGGTCCATCGCCATAGTTTGCTTAATATATGCAATCTCAGTACGACTTTTGGAAGGAGTTTTTGTTGAAAATCTCCATTTTGAAGCACATTGTTTGACTCTTGTAGATTATAATATTGTTTTTTAGCCATCCTGATAGTGCATTTTTTCCTCTGTGTCACTCTCGATTTGCTGATGTTGTGACTTGGCCTCGAAGTTCTTTCGTGTATTAATGCTCCATTGTTTCTTTTAACCAATGTACCTCGGGGCTTATGTGGCAACAAATGGTTTCCTTAAATCAAACATGGTGGATGCAATTCAACTAAAGTACTCCCATTACTTGGTACATAAAATAGTTGAAGCTTAAAGGTATTGGGACACAAAAATGACTTCATAGTTTTTTTTTTTTTTTGTGGGTGGAAAAGTGATATCACCGTTGAAAAGTGGGCTCTTAGTATGCATCTTGCTTCTTTGAAAGTTTATGTTAATAGATTTTCGGCAATGTTAATGTAGATGAATCGTCGTGTAGGCTCATCACCATAGTTTGCTTGATATATGTAGCCTCTACACGACATTTGAAATGAGTTTTTTATGAAAAACTCCATTCTAAAGAACATTGTTTAACTCTTACAGGTTATAATATTATTTTTAAGACATTTTAATAGTGCATTTTTTTCTTTGTCTCACTCTTGGTTGTTGATGTTGTGACTTGGCCTTGAAGTGCCTTTGTGCATTGATGCTTCATTGTTTCTTTTAACCAATGTACCTTGGGGCTTATATTGCAATAAATGGTTTCCTTAAATCAAACATGGTGAATGAAATTTAATTAAAGTGCTCCCATTACTTGGTTTAGATACATAAAATAGTTGAAGCTTAAAGGTGTTGGGACACAAACATGACTTCGTAGCATGTTTTTGTATGGAAAAGTGATGTCATCATTGAAAAGTGGGATCAAGATTTGCAATTGAATTTGAACGAGTCTCTAGGTGTTTTGGAGGTGCATAATTATACAACCATGGGCTTATGATATTCTCGCTTAATGTAGGTCATGTAGAGGATGAAGTGTGTGAGTTGATTGTTCGGATATTGGTTGCATTGGAGAACATTGCTCTTGATGTGCAGCGTACTTCTTTGAAAGTTTGTCTTGACAGATTTTCGGCAATGCTAACACAAGTGAGTCGCCACGTAGGCTCATCGCCATGTCGCTCATGCAATGGAGATTTGGAAATCTCCATTTTGAAGCACATTGTTTAACTCTTGTGAATTATAATACTATTTTAGGCCATTTTGATAGTGCATTCTTTCCTTTTTCTCACTCTTGATTGTTATAACTTGGCCTTGAAGTTCCTTCGTGTGTTCATGCTCCATTGCTTCTTTTAACCAATGTACCTTGGGACTTATGTGGCAATAAATAGTTTCGCAACCTTCTTGCAATTTTGAGACTTTGACACTTTTCCATCTAAGGCACACTCTTTTTTCTCAATAATGTATCTTTGTACATGTGTAGATGAATGTACATCCATTGGCAAGGCCTTTGGGCAATGCTTGGCTAGCCATATATGCATATGTTCATGCATTTAAGGTTTGCGGTTGCGAGTATGTCTGTCACTTATGTCTTGAATAGCTTTGAGATTTGTTTGTTGTGTGACTCTTACTTTTTCTTGAAGGTTTGGTGTGGTTATGGAAAAAATCGGAGCCACGAGAGATGTTCTAGACATAGTGCTTTCAAGTCCATTGAATGTAGTGGATTCGATAGAGTTAAACAAAACGGCTACAATATCGTCTCTTCGACACTTACAAGCCTGGAGCCGTTCACATGGGTATGGAAGCTAGTTGTTTTGATTGCGCTTGCATGAAGGTGCTATGTATATTTTTGAGCTTAACCATTTGTATGTTTAATTGTAGCCAAACATAGGCTCTAATAGACTGAATGTACAAAATATGAAAGAGGTTGCAAGAAGACAAGGAATACATGTTGCTAAGTGTGCAAGAATCACAAGGATTCAAAGAAACACGAGGAGTACTCCAAGTTCTTCAGACTTCAAAAACCTTGAGATAAAGATGAACAAGTTGATGGAAAAGCAAATAGGTCTATGTGCATGTGTGGATCATGCACTTGCCATGTACTCAGTGGAGTTGCATGAACAAGCTAAAGGCTTATATGGTATTGTGTGTGAGATAGAAGATAGGATGTCTCAAACTTGGCCTTCGTAGCTTGCTATTAGGAAGTAGGATATCTTATACCTTCCCTTTGTGGCATGATTGATAAAAAGAGGCCAATGATAATGGCATCAAGCTCTACTTCACCTATGAATGCCCTGCTTGGAGATGAAAGTGATTCACGCTTAGAGAAAGTGCTTTTGCGATGCTTGGTCTTTGTTTCAATTGTGATCCATTTTTTAGTATAACATTGCTATTTCTAAGTATCATGCAAAGTTAGCAGGTGATTTCTTGCCTTTGTGTAAGGGTGAACGTTTATAAGCTAGATGCATGGAAGATATTGTTTGTATTTCTGGCATTCTATGTTACAAATTTTATAAGCTACTTTTAGTTTTAAGTTTGATGAGAGAGAGAGAGAGAGAGAGAGAGAGAGAGAGAGAGAGAGAGAGAGAGAGAGAGAGAGAGAGAGAGAGAGAGAGAGAGAGAGAGAGAGAGAGAGAGAGAGAGAGAGAGAGAGAGAGAGAGAGAGAGAGAGAGAGAGAGAGAGAGAGAGAGAGAAGGAGATGAGAGAGAATAGAGTAAAACAAAAGGCAGAGGGAGAAAAATAAGATTTATAGAGAGAATTGGAAGGGGGGTGAAGAGAGACAAAGGGGAAAAATATCTAGACATAGGGAATTCGGGGGGGAGGAAGTGGGGCACCAGGAGAGGGAGAAATGGAATAGCTTGAAAACCGAGAGGGAAAAGAGGGGAGAGAGAGGTAAAATTGATTATTGAGTGAAGTTGCCATGCAGTAGCATGGCAATTTCGCTCACCACTTTGCAGCAGCTCCACGCTTCTGTGCGCGCGGAACACTAGTTACATTTATTTAGCTGAGCACGTGGAATGCTATTTACATTTATTTAGCTCAGAAATGTATTAGTCTTTGTACCACATTGCAACATAGGTTGTTATGTGTGCACCCATGTGTTGCACACGACACACGCACAAATTAACCCAAAGAACCTAACTCTAAACTCCTCCCCACCCGAGAGAGCCTATAACCTTAGCCACCCATTAAGTGTTGCTTCTCTCTTAAGATATAGTAATAACTATGTATTTATCTTTTAACAATTTATTTGTACTCTCTCTCCCAACGTTTTTGATAAATTTTTGGCTATTTTCCTATTTGCTTATTTATTGTATTTTTGGGTTCTCATACACACATATTCTTTTTATTTTAAAGCTAGATATACACATATATACTTCAATTTTGCTCTCTTGAAACATATGAACTATTTATTTTTATATTGCTTGCTTTGTTCTCTCTCTCTCTCATTTTAAGTAGCTCTTTATTATAATTCAAGTAATTATATTTATTGATTGATTTACTTATTATTTATATTTACATTTTTTTGTGGTTCTCTATTTCTCTCATTTAGAAACTAGACATTACTTAGTTAGTTAATTATTTTATCAATAATGGAGGGTTAATTAGTTATTTAATCAATTAGTTAGCTAATAATTAACATGAGAGAGAGAGAGAGGTAAATAAATCTGAGACAAAAAAAGAAAAGGAAAAAATGAGATAGACACACACACGTGCATGCACACGCACACATACATAGATTCAAAAAATGTAACACAAAAGAAGAAGGAGAGAGAGAGAGAGAGAGAGAGAGAGAGAGAGAGAGAGAGAGAGAGAGAGAGAGAGAGAGAGAGAGAGAGCGTGCGTGCGTGCGTGCGTGCGTGTGTGTGCATGCAAGAAAGAACAGGATGAGGGACAATCCTAATATCCCAAAATCCAAAACTTGGGGGAGAAAGAAGGCAAGGAAGTAACAAAACATGATAGAAGCCATTTGTTGAGCTACAATCGCCTATATGTGAGAATATTTTAGCTTAGTTATATTAAGATTAATTTGTCTTGGTGTCTTTTAAATTAGTTATATGCCATGTCAAATGTATGGTGTTGCCTTTCTTGTGTTAAGTATATGTTGAGTTAGTTATATGTGACATCTTTAGTCGGTAAGGTTTAGGATTGATTTAAGAACTTTTGTTGCTAGTGTTAGTAATATGCACATGGTAGGTTGTGTGTTTTGTCAGTGCATTATAGCTACATGGTAGTCCATTTTGAAATCATTATATGGTGCAAGCATCTAGAATATACACATGATCATTTAATTATTCTAGTTAATATCCATTTTACAACTATTGTAAATCATGTGTTTTGCTCATATCCATTAAAAACGCATGTTGCAATTTGTTTGTTTTGGTCATATCCATTACAAACATGTGCATGTGCTCATTGATGTAAACCGATTATATATGTGTTTTATTGAAGTAGATGCACATTATATTGTAGCTTTAAGTCATTTTAAAAAAAAGAGAGAGCTATTTGTTATAGTCATGTTTGGGTATACAATTGTGCATTTTCCCCTGGTTCATTCATCACATCCATTAAAAATGTGTATTGTAATTAACATGTAATTGATGTTCTAAACCAACAATGTATGCGTTTCATTCAACCATATGTTACTCAACATGCAGTGCTAGCATCAATGATGTACACACGATAATTTATATATATATTGATTTGTTTTATCATGAGTTTTTCAGGCTCTTTTTGAACTGGATACTTTGATTGCAAAAAATTAGTTGTTAGCGTTATGATATCATGTAGGGAAAGTATTACATTAAACTTGTTGTTATCATATGCAAGAAAGTATGTTTCAAGTTCATTATTTTGACTAATGGATTGCATGTAAGAGATTTTGTTATTTACAATGTATCTTGTACCATTCTTGTGCCTTTGCATAAAGTGATTTTCTTATACTAAGTGTTACTAGGTGCTCTGCACCTAAATTCTCTATTCTCCCAGTGCTTTGCATCGATATTCTCAAAGCATTGGTATTCTTTAATGCTTCGCACAGAGATTCGAAGGCATGTTTCAAATGGAAAGATAGTTCATAGGTGCTTTAGTCACAAAGAAACCAATTGTGAGAGACCCCAAAGCCTTTTTGTGAGCTGAGAATTTCTTTGTATTCTCTTGGTGCTTTGCACAAGTGTTAGGTCAATACTTCACATTGATTTTAGTTTGGTGCTTTCAACATCTTTTATTATCTCTTCAATTTTATGTATTCTCTCTTCATTTTGTTCTCCTATTGTTCCCCTCCTCTCCCTCCAAAATTTTTCAATACCTTCTTCAAATTCTTTTATTTCCAATTTCTCTCTCTCCCCCCAGACTTTTTTATTATCTAAATAGAACCACATGTTTTTTGTATCGAGAGACACATGCAAACACAAATATAAACTCACACAACCATATTGCTTGCATCCTTCCCTACATTAGCCTTTGGAGATGCTTTGGTTTTACACTCTTTACAATTTAGCAGATCATTTTATCTTCTCAAAATGAGCTTGCTTGCTATTTTGAGACTTCTCAAAAATATATATCATATGCCTACATATTCTAAATTTGTGCTTATGGTAGCAAAAGACTATGTATGATTTTTGGGAATAAATTTATTGGTAAGAAATTTCTTTGAAAATCTCTATAAAAGTTAGTCTATTTATTTTGTGTCAACTAAATAGGCATTAATTAAAAAGGCCATAAGTTAGTCAGAGGTTGCATCTATCTATTTTGCATTATTCTCTAATATTTTAAAGGGCAGATTATTCTCTAATATTGGGGGGGGGGGGGGGGGGGAGGGTGCTCTCTAATATTTTCTATTTTGAAAAATTGGGCCAAGGGGCACATGCGCAAGTCAGGAGGCACGTGGGTATGTGCACACAAAAGTCATGGGGGTGCAAAGTTGGTAGGATGCACGCGTACGTGCGGGGTTTTCATATAGGTGCCGAGTGAGGGATGCAATGCTTGTGCCATGAGGCATTACGGAGGAAGAGTGTGAGAGATGCTCGGTGTGCACTAGATGCCCCCTGCCCCCCCCCCCCCCCCCCCCCCCCCCCCCCAAAAAAAAAAAAACTCTCCTTAATAGATAGTATAGATTATGTGAAGGTATACCTTGATATATTCCTTTCATAAAATCACTTCCTTATGCTAAGTGCTATGATATGTATCTTGGTCCTATGGTAAAAACTTAGCATGCTATTATTTACTTGTCTTGAGCACAAAGGTATGGTGCAAATATAAATTAGTATTTATGCATGTATATTGATATGTTTGGAGAGTCTTGCATTGAGTTGTACCGTGTTATTATGACACACAAGTTGTATTTTGTGTCATTTCTATTAACTAATAGAACATGATGGATTTGTTTTGTTACAACTATATTCAATTATATGTTATTTGTTGTGCACATAAAAAATGCTATTATCTATTTAATGAACGGAAAATATAATAGAAATCTTTTGAGAGGCCTCTGTGTGTGTGTCTTTGTCTCTCTTGGTGTGTGTGTGTGTGTGTCTCTCTCTCTCTCTCTCTCTCTCTCTCTCTCTCTCTCTCTCTCTCTCTCTCTCTCTCTCTCTCTCTCTCTCTCTCTCTCTCTCTCTCTCTCTCTCTCTCTCATTTATAGCAAGGATTTACCAAGACAATCACCAAACCTGACAATTATGACTATATTCAATTATATGTTATTTATTGTGCACATCAAAATTGCTAATATGTGTATAGTGATTGAAAAATATAATAGAATTCATTTAAGAGGTCACACACACACACACACACACACACACACACACACACACACACACACACACACACACACACACACACACACACACACACACACACACACACACACACACACACACACACACACACACACACACACACACACACACACACACACACACACACACACACACACACACACACACACACACACACACACACACACACACACACACACACACACACACACACACACACACACACACACACACACACACACACACACACACACACACACACACACACACACACATAGGGCATGCAACTTACAAAGCTAAATGGCAACCATACATTTGTTTAAAAACTGCAAAAGTTTCCCACATCCCATTCTAAGGGGTAAGCAAAAAAATTCAATGAAAATCTTAAAATTTCTAACTATAGTACACACAAAACACATGTATGTGTGCATGCGCGCTTAGCTTTAAGAGGCTCCAAAGCATCTATTTAGGATGGTTATTAGATTAGCGTAAAGAGACCTTAGGAGTTTAGGAACCCACAAGTCAATCCTTTAGGTCAAGGCCCAAACATTTTGTTACAGGGTAGAGTCGAGGGAGACTAGTTGACTAACTAAGCCCCTACATCCTATGAGATTTGGATGATTCTACTCATGGAAGGTGTCTAAGTGATTACTAAACATCGCCTTCTCTAGCCTAGCTAGGAATGGGTATGCCACATATGGTATCAAAGCATGAGATTTTGAGAGCATGAGAGCGTAAATATTTTGTTAATGTTTGAATCATTAACTTATTAAATAAAATAATATTCACTCAAATTCCTTTGTGAAAACTTTGTCCATATCATCTATTAATAGTAAATGCAAAAGGCAAAGTCAAAAGAAGATCGAAGCAAATTCAAAGTGAAAGTGCATATTTACTTTTTGGAGGATGTTATTTTTTGGAACTTCAATGTACCATTTTTAGGGCACTCGTATTATTTTATGGACACATTAGTATTTTTGGACCCATCATTATTATGGTTGTATTATTTTGTGAGAGTTGGCAAGTTCACACTCATGCACACTATTTTATTTCTTACGATTGTGTTTGATACACTTTCAAGTGTTGTGTGGCTTGCACCCGTGAATATGTGATTAGGATAGTCTAGATTGGATCCAATTAGGCTAAAGTAAAACCATGCATCAAAGGAGGACTAACCAACAGAGTGGGCAGGGCACCCCAAAAGTGTTGCAAACCCTAATTTGCAGTGGTGGAAATCTAATGTGCAAAGTCGGGTGCAAAACCTAACCCTAATTCACAAGGGGTTTAGCCCTAGCCCTAACTCTAATTTTGGATTATATAAGGGCCAGCGGAGCTCTCAATTGTATTCATCATGTTGGTGAATCCATGTTGTTGGTGAAGCTTTGTCAATGTAGCTTTTGAGCAATCAATGTACTTTTCTAATCTATTATCTTGTATTGTTGGGAGTGAAGGAGAGAAAGGCAGATAGTTTTTTTTACAAAAAAAGTAAGGAATTAAGGGATAGTGAAGCTCTTCACCATCTTCTTGCTTTTCCTCCTCTTCTCATCCTTAGTAAGAGGTTTGAGTTTGAGGTTATGTGTGAGAAAGTGAGATTGTGAGAGATACCTTGAGGTGAAGCTCTTCTCCATATTCGTCTTTGTCCTTTTCTTGGCATGGACATTTTGGTGGTGGATGTGAAGGGCAAAGGTGTTGGATCATAGAGCTTGGACTATGGAACCATCTTCGAGCCTTCAAGCTCTCAGACCACAACATGGAAATGTAAGATAACACCTTGAATCAGGTCTTGTGTTCATGCTTTCTGGAGTTGGAGAGAAGGATGCACGGTTGGTTAGAGCGAAGTGTGGAGATGACTATATGAGAGATAGTTGGCCAGTGTGAGTTATATCTTCTAAAACAATAGAATTCCATTCAATGTCCTAACTCTTATGTGCTTATCCCAACATTTTGGATACCATTGCTAGGACAAAGAATGGTGCAACAACCAAAGTTATAACACTTCTACCATGTGGCGGAATACAAAGCTTGCTTGATTGAGTGTTGATTAGACTAGTGTGGCATCAATCATTTGCACTAGTGATAAACTCTGAAATAGACACAACTAGTTTAGGGAGACTGAATCTAGAGGATAGATTGAGATTGAAACTATTGCATTTGTTATGGTAGGAGAAATACAAAACACAAAACAAAAAACATAAGAAAAACCTTAAAAACACAAAGTACAAAAATAAAAAAGTGCCAAAATACAACAATCTTCTTACTTGGACAATTGGTGTGATGTTATTAAGACCGTGACATTATTGAGAGTTCTAAATGCAACTTGCTTGTCATTGACATCGATTGTGCATGTATTGATGGAATGTTAAGAAATTGTAAACCACAAAAGGGATACAAGACAAGCACTCAAAAACTCAACTTTCCTTGGCAGACCATATGATATTATTGTCACAAGAAGTTTCACTATTGAGGTTGCTTGTCTTGTAATGAGTTATCAAGTACACATAGATCAAGATAGAGTTTCTGAAACAATTGCAAAGATTTCAAGCGATAGTTCTTGGCTAGCACCACATATATGAGATGCAAACATGTTGATTTCCTCAGACTTTTTTTAGTTGTCATCTTTTGATTCTAATCTAGGATATGTTTTGCTTATGTTTCACTTGTGAACATTTTTGTTAGAGTTATATCTCACCAATATTTCACAATTGTGTTGTGTTTAACTGGTGATTGTTAGATATGTTCAATATCCCAGTCTCGTAAGGTGCCACCAATGATCCATAGTACTCTATGATGTAAGATCCCCATTATGAGGAGAAGCCATGTGTGAGCCTGGGGACATTGGTTGGGTCTTGACTTGTATGCTAGATGAGGAATATGTGATTGGATGGTGAAAAGGTAACCTTTGTGGATTTAGCCTTTGGGCTAGATAGAGTAGTTAAGTGGGTAGCAAGTCAAGGCACACAACATTGAGTTGTGAGGTGTGGAAGTTATCAGGGATCCCTACTTTGGGGTTTGGGGGTTGTAAAAGTAGCCCTTGACTAGGGGGCCAATGTGGCCCTCCTGATGGGGGTCTTGGGGTAGTGCCCCTGACTTGATAGTAAAGAGAATACTCCTTGGAAAACTATAGAAGGTTCATAATATGGTTGGACAGGCTGACTAGACTGCCTTCCGAGGCTATAAAAGGAAGACCCCTCAAAAGCCATAATCAATTTGTCTTTCACCTAATCAAAGTTTTTTTAGCTAGCCTTAAGCTCTTCACCTAACTATCATTTGTTTGGATCACCATCTAAGCTTCATAGTGGAAGTGCAAGTGTGGATAGAGCCATGTTTATATCAGTTTGTTTGGAATTTAAAAAGTTTATATTCTTCTATATGTATTCTCTACTCCTTACTCAATTTTTTTTTGTTACATCATTTAATTTTTACATGGTATCAGAGCTCAGATTTTTGGGCTTGTGTAGTACTAGGACCTCAACCAAGGTGTGGCTTGAGGGGGTGTTGAAAATGCAATCTACACTTGCTAGAGAAAACGAGCTCACTATCAGTGCAACAACAAGTTGTTGAGATTGGGTTTGAATCCCAGGCCAATTGGAGGAAGATTTCTTTAATTAGATATATTGGAGGTTATTCAAAAAACTTCCTCCATTTGGCCTAGGATTCAAACCTAGTCTCAATACCTTGTTGTTGCACTAATAGTGAGCTCATTTTCATAACTATCCTTGATTCTAATGAGCTTCTAAAGACAATGTTAGGGATTGACCCAAAATCACAACCCACCCATAACTCATCAAATTTTAGTGTTATGATTCTTCTAAATGCAAATCTTCTATGGACTTGGAAACAAAGGAATGCAAATGCATTGTGTACCATAGCTACAAGCTGTTATGAAAATGTTTTGACCTTCATTCAGCATACAATCAAGGCATCAAAGGCTTGGAACGTATTGAGGAGTTAATATAAAATGAAACTCCAAACAAGGATTTAGAACTTGGAAAATTATTTAGTAGTAGAGAAGTTTGCCAAAGGAGGGATAATTGAAACATTCATCACTTAGATTAAGAATCTATGTTACTAGATGGTTGGTGCTAGGATACAAGTTTAGCTTGAGGTGTCTTAAAAAATTTCCACTAAAGTTTGATGGACTGGTAAGTGCCATAAACACTCAGGTGGGATCCCATGCTTTAACATTTGAGGAATTTTATACACTACTTAATGAAGGAGTAGTTCTGACTTAAAGATTAATAAGGTAGTAATAGTGGAGATATTGTATTCTTCGCTAATGTAAAAGACAAAGGTGGTTCCTCTACCAATGGTGACAAAAAGAAGAAAGGTGATAAGAAAAATTTTCAAGGAGAATCCATCTACTGTAAGAAGAAAGGAGATGCAATTGTAGATTATTATGTCAAAAAGGCAAATGAAAATGATGGCATCCTAAAAACTAAAGAGAAAGAGATAGCCAATATAGCTAAAGTAGAGTTGGAGTTATTCATACTGACCATTGAGGAAGTGTGTTCCTCAATGCAATAAGTATCTACCATTGACTCATGGGTATTGGATAGTGGCGCTTCCTATCACATGACCAACAAGAAAGGTTTATATAATTCTATATAGCCTCTACAAGAATCCATCACTACAATAGTTGAGAATGATACAAAATGTTGTGCTAAGGGCATATGTATTGTTTTCTTTGTTGTTGCAGATGGTGAACTCAAAAAGCTTTCAAATGTTTGTATGTTCTAGAGATTAAGAGACATGTATTATCAATTATTGCCATAACTAATCTTGCTCATGGAGTAAAGTTCACCAAGGTAGGCTAGAAATTCTTGACAGTAGTAGCAAAATTGTTGACAAATGAGAAATAAGAAATAACATATATAAGTAAGTGCTCTTATAGCCACCACAAGTGTGGGCACAAGTTAACATTGGCATGAAATATTAAGTCGCATTGCAATTTGCAGTGTTAAAGGAGATGCATAAGCAAGGTATGGCTGCTTATCTACCTATAGTGATGGAAATGAAGAAACCATGCGAAGCTTGTATGATGTGTAAGAAACATAAAAGGGGGTTTCTACAAGAAAGCAAGAATAGAGCAAAGGCTCCTCTAAAGTTGGTGCATGTTGACTTGTGTGGTAAAATCTCTACATGAGAATTGGAGGGATCTTTTTATTTCATGTTGATTATCAACCAGTACATTAGGAAGATGTGGATATACTTCCTTTGTAATAAATCTCAAGCTTTTGAAAACTTTAAAGAATGTCTAAAACTTGTTGAGAATGAAGTAGGGCAAAGTGTGAAGAAGTTTAGAACATATGGTGGTATTGACTTTATCTTAATGGAGATTAAAGACTTCCGCAAGAGCAAAGGGATTGAGCAGTAATTTGATGATCTCTCATACACCTCAATAGAATGGCATTGTTGAATGCCAAAATCACACCATTGTTGGGAATGAACAACAAGGTCCATGCTTAAAGGAAAGGGATTGCTTAACTAAATTTGGGCTAAAGCTATTAATATTCTAGTCTAGATTCTCAATCAGAGTTACGCAAAGGCTCTAAAGGGAAAAATAACCAGTTGGAGTTATGCAAAGTCTAGATTCCTACCCTCAAGGAGGAGGACATATAGTCTTTAAATGATGAGAAAAAAGTTCACCAACTTGTAATCATGCCAGTGGATAAAGTCATTGCCATGATGGGTGAAGCAGCTCTATGATTGCATTAATCCTATACCTACAACTATTGAGGAAAAGCTAGATGGACAAAGGAGGTCTCGGAGAATAAAGGAGCAAAGAAAGGCTTCTACTCGCATAGTCAATATGGCCTTGATATTTGATATTATGAGAGAAGTAAAGGAGAAAATAAACTTGGAAGAAGCACTTGTCAATCTAGCATGGAGAACAGCCATGCAAGTTGAGTATGATATTATAATGAAGAATGGCACTTGGGAGCTAGTGGATTGGCTAGAAAAGATGAAGGCTATTGTCACCAAGTGGGTCTGGAAGGTAAATTACAAGGTTGACAACTTAAAAATGTATAAAGCTAGATTAGTTGTATAGGGATTTCCATTGGTTGAAGGATTTGATTTTCAAGAATCATTCACTCCAATAGCTAGGATGACCAAAGTACACTTAGTATTTGCAATGGTCGCTCATAATAAAAACTGGCGAGTTTACCAAATGAATGTTAGATCAACGTTCTAGGCCCCCCATTCTAAGAACAAAGTTTGCAAGTGAAGGCATTGTATGGTTTGAAAAAAGACCCTAGAGCATGGTACCAAAATGGATAGATAAATTCTTTTTAGGCTTAAACTTCATTAGATGTGCCTCAGATTCTACCTTGTATGCTTACAAGGATGGTAAAAAGTCTATAGTGATTGTCCTATATATGGACAACCTTCTTATTATAGGTGACTATGAAGATATGATCCATCAGACTTGAAAGGCTTTGAGCAGTTTGAAATGATAGACTTGGGCTTGTTGCATTATAGATTGGCAAAATTTTCATCTCTCAGAAGACGTATGCATAGAAGATCTTAAAAGCATTTAGCATGAATAAGTGTAAGGATAACTACACTTATGGGGGTTAATAGTATTGGAAGAGAGGGAGAGACAGAGAGTGGAGCAGAACCATGACCCTTCAGCTCATCTTCATTATCTTCTCATTATTCATCCACTTAGTCACACACTGAAAGAGAGAGTTACACTAGGTTTGACTAACCATCCTCTAACTATGGTTAGGTCAAGTCTACCAACTTATTCAATGACACACTACATTTACCCTTAGAATGGTGTATTACCTTAGTCATTGTTATTTCCTGTGTGAAGTAGCCTTTATATGTCTTATGAAGTTCACTGCCTCATGAAATGCAGTTTTGGGGCAGTTGCATAAACGTGACCTGATGAGGCATTTTTGTGTATCCTTCTTATCTATTTGATCATCTTTGATGTCTACTTCTGATGTATGATGGATTTACTTTGAAATATGAAGGATTTGGCAGTTGGTGCCATGATTTCTAGTGTATTTATTCTATTTACAACATGCTTTATGCATTATGGTTCTTATTCTCTGATTTCTAGTGCTGAGTAGAGTAGATCTATGTTGTCATATGAGTATTTTCGAGTTTCTATGATTTTTGGGCATGATATGGAGTATTTGCTTTATGAAGTATTCTTTGTTCTTTTATGCATTCTGCATAGAAAGGGTAGCAACACTTTGGCGATCCTGCCATTGTCGATCCAAACCTTTGGTTGAAAGCTTTTTCAAAAATGACCTTGTTCTTGGCAAGAAAACCTAATTTTCTGTATACAGTTCAAAGGGTTTTCTGCATATAGATTGTGTCATTAATTTTTCAGATCATTTGGTGAAAGACCCAATAAAAAATGACTTTGTTTGAGGCTAGAAATTTGAATTTTTTGCATGAAGCACAGGTTGCTACATGAAGTAGTTTTTTGCATGAAGCACTCTCTGTTGGAACGTTTTCCAGGTGCATAATTTGTGCATAGATTTGAAGAAGTACTTGAGATTTGTGAAACATTACTTTGTTTTATGGATGAAAAATGTATTTTCTATATGGAGATCAAAGGGTTTTCTATTGGTATATGTTGCCATTGATTCTCTGTGTCATTGTGTTAAAACACCATTAAAAAAGGCAAAGATTGAGGCTAGAAATTTGAAATTGCTATATGGAGTAGAATCCCTACATGGAGTGTAATTTCTTGCATGAAGCAGAATTCTTGCATGGAGCAGAATTCTTGTGTGGAGCAAAATTCCTGCATGAGGCAAAATTCCTGCATGAAGTAGTTTCTTACATGAGGCAGAGTTTCTATATGAAGCAGAATGTCCTAAAAATCTGAAATTTTTGTCAAGGAATGAAGCAGGGCAGATTGCTTGAAGCACTGACATTTACTTGAAGCAATGGGTAAATCAAAGGAAAAGAAAAAGCGGTGCAAAGTTTGCTTTGAGTCTGGACATACTTCAAAGCATTGTTTTTATGTTCATGGGTCTTGTGAAGAAGGAAAATCCTGGATGTATTTTTGCATGTTTGATTTATGCAATGAGTTTGATGGTATTCACAAGAGGTTTTCATCAAGCGTAAGGAAGGCTTCAAGTTCAAAGATGGATAAAGCATGGGAGAAGTTGGATTCTTTTGAGGATATTCTTCATGATGCTTATGAATGGCATGATGATCATGAAGGCAAGAAAGTCAGGTCTTGTTCAAGCATTAAGCATATTGGGAGATTGCTTACAGCAGTTGAAAAGCTCAAGGAAAGATATGAGGATGTTTTGGATTCCGATTCAAACTCTAATTCAAGTTCAAGTGATGATGATGATTGGTGCTCTTTACCCATGGACTTGCCAAAGATTAAGGTAAAGGGAGCAAGAGAGGACAAGAGCCAAAGAAGCCAAGAATCCTCGAGTGCCCCAAACCCAATAGAGCAACCTGCCATTGAGAGAGTGGATCATCATACACTTTGCATCAATTATCTCTAGTCATCTTTAACTAAGAAGAAAGCAAGTCAACAGTTATGAACAATGAAGATGATCAGATTGGTGATCAAGAAGATCAGTTATGTATTCCAGAAGATGATGCTATTATGGATGATAAGTTTGAGGATCATGGTTGTTGCAATAAGGATGTCATTGTGCATGATTTTCTTGATTCTCTTATTGATGCTAAGGAAGATAATACAACTACTAAGTTGGATTTCAATGAAGGAACTTTGCTAGAACTTGAAGAAGTGTCACTATTTGTAGTGTAAAATGCACCATCTTTGGATGTATTTGTTTAGGATATCGATGTTTTCAACGTGCAAGATAATATTTCAGGTCATTGCATTGCTTGATCTAAAGAACAAGTCAGTATTCCACTCCTGGAATTGAGGAGTTGTAAGATTAGCACTGTAATCCCTTTGCAGGAAGAGCAAGATTGCAAGATTTGCACTACATTTCCTTTGCAAGAGCTGGTTGAATATGAAGCATTGCAGAATGCAATCAATTTGCATGGTTTTTTTGAAGTTCCCCATGAGGTACACTCTATGCTTCAATCTCCAACTAAGATGATTCATTGGTTTTCTGTTGAGCTTGAAAAGGAGAGAAATTCAGTCAATGTTGCAACAATTGAAGCTTTGTCTGTTATTAATCGGCTCCAAGAGGAGAAAGCATTACTACAACAAGAGGTTTCTCAATTGAGGAATTTGATATTTTCTCTTGATTCAAGTCAAGATGTTATTCTTGAGGATCTCTATGCATTGAATGATCAAGTTGTTGATGTTTCAATTCAAATTGTTATTTCTGAAGTCTTTGAGAACTTTGAACAATCTATCACTGAAGTTGAAGTATTTGCAAAAGTATGCAAGTATCTACAGTGGATATCTATGCAATTCATATTGCAGCAGGAATGGTTGATGTTATTCATATTGATTGGTTTTTTAGTATGAAAGTACTGATGATGTATGAGGTGGATGCTTGTAGCAAGTGTATGTTACAGTTTTCTGTATCAAGAAAGCTTGAGAATGATTTGCCAGAACCTAAATTTCAACAATTTTCTATTGCTGAATTCTGAATTCCTACAACGGTATCTTAACTTCATGTAGCAGCAACCAAATTTCATGCAGCAGAAAGCTGAATTTTTGTAGTACCTACATCAGCAAGCTAAATTTCTATAGTACCTACAGCAACAAGCTGAATTCTTGTATTTCCTAGAGCAGCAAAATGTACTACAACAAGCTGAAATGCAGTTAGAAGTGCTACAACAACCTCAAAAACAGCAAATACGACAACCACATGATGATTACTGGTTCCAAGTACTTGAAAATCAACAGTTGCAAGTTGTTGTAGTTTATCTTGCATATTTCTTTCAGGATGTAGAAAGGGCAGCAACACATATATACAACTGTATCCAGCTAATGTCGGTAAGTCACACAGACATAAAGAGAGACGGGGTGGAGCTTGATTTCCAACACTCTCCCTCAAGCTCAAACCATCTACAATACTCCAAGTAGCTACCTAAAATAGATGAACTTTTCTTTACCAAGTGATTTGGTAAAGATATCCGCTACCGAGTCTTCAATCTTCACATGTATCAAGTCAATCTGCTTGATTTCCAATACTCCCCCTCAAGCTCAAACCATCTACAATACTCCAAGTAGCTGCTTAAAATAGATGAACTTTTCTTTACCAAGTGATTAGGTAAAGATATCCGCTACCTAGTCTTCAATCTTCACATGCATCACGTTAATCTGCTTTGCTAGTACCATTTCTTTGATGAAATGGTAATGAACTTCATTATGTTTAGATCTTGCATGGTAGATAGGATTGCTTGCAAGCATCAAAATGCAGCTTCACTTTGTTGTCCAAGTGTATCCCCAAGTCATTCAGTAACTTCAACAAAAACCAAATAGCTTCACAGGTCGCTAAGGCTGCACCCCTATACTCAACTTCTATACTAGACAATGCAACTGTAGGCTATTTTTTACTTTGCCAACTGATCATGTTGCTGCCTAATCCAAATGCATAGCCACTGGTTGACCTCCTGTCATAGGCACAACCAGCCCAGTTAGTGTAAGTGTACCCTATCAAGTCAAGGGGTTTTCCATATGCATAAAACAACCCATAATCTATAGTACCCTTTATATATCTCATGATCCTCATGACTACATCCAAATGTTGCTTGTGAGGCTTTTGCATGAACTAACTGATCAGCCCCACAACATAACTCAAGTCAGGTCGAGTACTAGTCAACTAGATCAAGCTACCCACCATCTGTCTATACATGGTTACATTCTCAATTTCTGTCCCAACATCAATCTGTAGCTTGACCTTTTGGTGTAGGGGTATATCCATAGCCTTACATTCAGCCATACCATACTTTTGTAATATATCATAAGCATACTACTTCTGCAATAGCCATGTGCCTTGAGGCATATACACTACCTCAATTCCTAGAAAATATTTCAGCTCACCAAGATCTTTGACTTTGAATTCAGCATGCAACGATGATTTAATTTCAATAATCCCATTCTCATCATCTCTAGTGATGATTAAATCATCTAGATAAACAACCAGAAACACATAGCCATGATCTATCTTCTTCACAAATAAACTGTGATCTGCATCACCCAACTTAAATCCATGTTACTGTAAATAGCTACTAATTTGAGCATTCCATGCTCTAGGTGCCTGTTTCAGCCCATATGATGCCTTTTTCAGTTTTCATACATGTGTAGGACAGTCCGGATGCACATAGCCTTCAGGCTGCTCCATATAAACTTCTTCCTGCAAGTCACCATTCAGAAATGCATTTTTCACATCCATTTGCCATAACTTCCAGCCTTTACACACTACCAATGCAATGACTGTTCTAACAGTTGCCATTTTAGCCACAGGGCTGAAAGTCTCCTCATAGTCAAGGCCGTACTATTGTGTATATCCCTTTGCAACCAACCTAGCCTTCTAGCACTCCAATGACCCATCTGACTTGCATTTAATCTTATACACCCATTTGCAGTCAATGGGGACTTTGCCTTTAGGCAACTAAACCAATTCTTGTGTTCCATTTTCAGCCGAAGTTGAATACTCTTCGTCCATAGTAGCACACCACTTCTCATATGCAATTGCCTCATCAAACTTTGTAGGTTCTTTGAAACCTTTCACCTTAGTCATATAGGCATAATGACAGGTTGAATATCCAGTGTATGTGTACCTGTCAACTAGTCTTCTGACCCTCTCACATCTCCTTAACTGTGGCTCACTTTGAGCTTGCCTCTCATGAGCTGGTACATACCGATTCTACCTTGCACCAGGCGTCATATAGACATAATGACAGGTTGAATATCTAGTGTATGTGTACCTGTCAACTGGTCTTTTGACCCTCTCACATCTCCTCAACTATGGCTCACTCTGAGCTTGCCTCTCATGAGGCGGTACATACTGATTCTACCTTGCACCAAGCATCATAATAGAAGGAATCCCCAACTCACTGTCCAAGCTATCATTACTGGATGACTCATAGCTTGCAGTAAGTGGACCTGTTACATCCTCAAACATATTTTCTTTTCCCTTATCCAATCTCCCCCTCACTGACATGTCTGTGATAGTGGACATAGGAGTGGATTCCGAAATCATCCTGACCAAGGGCTTACTGTAGATGACACATCACCTGCTGAACCACTCATAGATGTACTAACTGTAGGGGTATTTTCAGCATTACTAGTACTGGCTGATCCATCTGTAGCCACTACAACAGGATTCCCATACCATGAAGCTAGCTCGTAAAAAACAACATCTCTGCTTATTATCAATGTCTCATGAGTAGACGCCACATAGCATTTATAAGCTTTCCTATCCTGTGCATAACCCAAAAACATGCTCTTGATAGCTTTAGGATCCAATTTCTTCCTCTTTTCATCAGGAATATGCACGTAAGCAATGCAACCAAATACTTTTAAGTGCCTAATGTCAGGCTTATGACCATACAACCTCTCATAAGGTGTTACATCATGAATCTGTGCTATAGGGATTCTATTCAACACATATACAATAGTCACCACTGCTTTAGCCCAGTAAGCATTAGGCAAACACTTTTCATTCAGCACAGCTCTAGCTGACTCCATGAGTATCCTACTTTTCCTCTCTCCTACACCGTTTTGATGTAGTGTATAGCTGCAAGTAAGCTATCTTCTGATCCCATACTTTGCAAGATATCTGTCAAACTCCCGTGAGACATATTCTCTACCTCCATCTGACCTAAGACAAGAAATATAGCAGTAAGCCCAACTCATTTTTAGCATGCTTCTTGAAATCTTTGAATGCATCAAACACTTCATCTTTATGTTTCAATATGTACAACCAAGTATACCTACTAAAATCATCAATGAAAGATATATAGTAACGAGCACCACCAAATGAAGCATTATGTGATAGACCCCAAACATCAGAGTGCACTAACTGCAAAGGTTTCGAACTATTCTTGACATGCTTCATAAAGGGAAACCTTGAATGCTTTCCAAATTGACATGCACAACATACATGGCCAAAGTCATTATACTTGAATTTGGGCAATCCAAGTACCACTTTCTTTTGCAACATAGATTTCATCTTTTGAATATTAACATGGTCAATCCTCTTATGCCAAATATCAACATCCTATATAGCACCCTCATCATGTGCAAACATGGCTGCCTTAAGTGCTGGAATGGATGCGTCCAAGGTAAACATCATGCCATCTCATCTGCCTCTATAGCAATTAATTTGCAGCCATTACCATATTCTTCAATAAAGCATCCATCTTTGTTAAACCTCACCTGTAGATTCTGTTTTGTCACCAGTCCAATTGACAAAAGATTCTTTTGACGGTACATGCAGTACATCATGCAGACTCTTTTTCTTGCCATCAAGCATCATCAACAGAACAACTCTTATATGCTGAATATCATGTTGGGTGTCATCCCCAATACACACATAACCATGTGAACTTGCAACCAACTCATGGAACCACTCTCCATGGGGTGTCATATAATTAGAAGCCCTAGAGTCAATGTACCATCTCTCATCTTTGCTCTGCCTAGGTGCATTCTTGGACACATGTTGCATGGCAAACAATATGTCACCCTAATCATCATGAGCACCGCTAGATGATGCATAATCCCCATGCTGTCTTCCTTTAGCTTTCATGTCTGCTTGTTTTTTATGACAATCCTTGGCAATGTGCCCATATCTGCCACAATAATGATAGTCTTTATCCTTATTGGATTGATCATTTGACTGCCATGATCCACCACCTTTGCCATGGGATGATCTTCCCCTGCCTCTAAAGCTGCTAGATCCACATTGGCCCTATGTATTTGTGCCATGCCAATTACTTTGTTGTTGCTGTCCATAGGTGTTTCGAGTGTTTGCATGACCTCAAAAAGAGCCATGGCCTCTGTTGCCTTTGCCACACTGGCTAGAATAAAGGACATTGTCTTTGCTTTGAGATGAGCTAGAGCCTGTGTTCAGCCCAAGCTTCACTTCTTCATGCAACCGCAGGGCAAGCAACTCATCCCAGTCAGGGGGTTCAGCTCTAACAGAAATAGAAGTGTCAAATGCTTTGTACTCTTTGCCAAGTCCATTTAGAGTGACTGCTATTATATCATCTTCAGACACTACAAATCCAATAGTGGCAAGCTAGTCTGCTATGGTCTTAATCTCTGTCGTGTAGGCCTGGATGCTTCTGCCATTCCTAGACATGTTGTTAAATTGCTACTTTAACTATATCTTCCTAGCATGTGTTACATTTCCATAGTTCTTCATGAGTATCTCCCAAGCATCCTCCCAAGCATCCTTTAGGGAATCACATCCCTTAATCTGTATTGCCATAGCATCGGATATACATAAGGAAAACCAATGTAGCACTTTGCATGCTCTCTCTATCCACTATGAGCTCTTCTTTGATCATGTGTCAGCTATTTAGGCAATTCAGGTTCAGCTTCATCACCAGTGCATAGATCCCAGTAACCTCTACCGACCAAGAAATTCTTCATACAAAACTTCCACGAGGCAAAATTCTTGTTGTCTAGCTTTTCACCAACAATCTGTGTAATGTTATCAGTGCCCTGTGCATTTGCCATGTTGCAACAGACTATGCTTGACTTCCTGCAAGCCAACAAGTCCAACTGACTACCTGCACTCTTTGACTATTTATGATAATTTTTTGCAACAAGTTCACTGCTAAAAACATGGTATTTCAGTCCATTAACATCTCATAACCATCCACTAACATGTGGCCCCTCCTGGAGGTACATTAGTCATCACCACATAAACTATGTAGTTGCTTCAACTCTATCTCATGCAACCTTACTGCCAGAGTACATACATGCAGTCTGAAATCTGTAAGCTGTCAGTGACCAGCAGCTGATTCACAGCTAAAATTGAGATGTACACATGTCATACATGCTCCAAAACTTCATAGACATGTGCTAGTACATGTAGCAGTCCAAATATGACCATATGGGCACAAATCAATACATAACCAGCAAATACAAGTGTCAAAACTCTTGTTCATAGGTTGCAGTCAGCAAATGTTCATCAAAACACAAGGTATCTTAGTCCAAAACCTCCTCAAGATGTCATGTACATATGCCACCATACATGAGAATCAATGCATAAACCTGTCAGCTCCCAATAGCGTCTTCAAGAGCCAGTGTTATATAGTGCATTTATTGTTCATAGACATCCAAGACCATGCCAATACATTTGTTTCAGTCCAAGACATTTGCATTCAATTCCCTTCTTGATCCACAAGACATTTGCAGGCCATATACCAAGTCATACAGTAGATATAAGCTAACCAAAGTCATATAATGTTCCAAGACCATTAAGTGTTTGCTGCCCACAAATTTTGATAGTTTTCCAACTAGTAGAAAAAAACTCTTAGATCTGAGTATTTTGACTAAAGATTCCAACTCATAAGTATTACAACAATACATATGCCTATATGAGCATATATATGCTCCAATGAAGCCTTCCAAGCATGTCAAAAGGCTCCGGGTTCTTTCCAATGCCAAGTAAGTGATGTATACTATTTGTGTACAGTAGTTCAGGTTGTATTTCAGATTTGTAATTCCTTGTTACATCTTATGGATGAGCTCCCACAAATGCAATAGCATCTTACAATCTTCAAGCACCTTCCCAAGGGTATAGGCAAGCATTTAACTACTCAATAGGCACTTTATATGATGTCTTTGCAATCAATGAAGGTTAGCTGACACATGCGCAGATCACACAGTCTTTCAAGAAACAATGGCAGGCTGCTTCTCTTCTTAGATACCTTGGCCTTCAAGTTCTTTAGGTCTTCTTCACAGCCTCCTGCTCTAGAGAGCCCATCTAGCATGGCTCTGATACCATATTGGAAGAGAGGGAGAGGCAGAGAGTGGAGTAGAACCATGAGCCTTTAGCTCATCTTCATTATCTTCTCATTATTCATCCACTTAGTCACACACTAAAAGAGAGAGTTACATTAGGTTTGACTAACCATCCTCTAACTATGGTAAGGTCAAGTCTATCGACTTATTCAATGACACACACATGTACAACTGTATCCAGCTAACATCGATAAGTCACACAGACATAAAGAGAGACGGGGTGGAGCTTGATTTCCAACAAATAGAAAGTTATCCATTGAGGATACATCAATACTAGTAGACATTGGGAGGTATAGGTCAGTGAGTAGTTTTATCTATTTATGTAACACCAGGCCAGATATCTATTTTGCTATTGGTGTTTTGAGCAAGTTCTCAAACAAACCATGAGAAAATAATTAAAAATTGGGATACAATTGCTTAGACACTTGAAGGAAAACTTTTACTATGGTATCATATACAATTTCAAAAGTTCTCTTATGGGAAATTGTGACTCAAATTGGGCAAGTGGCAGTGATTCTAGGAAATCAATTTTGGGATATTATTTCTCTTTGGATTCATGAATATTCTCTTGGATTTATAAGAAGCAACCAACAATGGCATTGTCTTCTATCGAAATAGAGTACAAGGTAGCTTGTTTTGTTGATGTATACATATAAAATCCTAGCAAGGAGCATTGGGAAGTAATCAAAGGCAACTTGAGGTACTTGAGTGGTACAAGAGATATGTGTATATGCTTTAGGATAAGTAGTAGTGGTCTACTTAGATATGTAGACATAGACTATGCAAGGAATGTTGACAATAGAAAGTCAATCACATAGGATATATTTTAACCTTGTATGGTGGTGTAATCTCATGGATGTCTTGCTTGCAAAAATGTCTGGCATTATCTATCACTAAAGCTGAGTATATTGTAGCCAAGAAGCATGCAAAGAAGATATATGTCTTACTTATCTAATGGGGGACTCTAATCTCGATGAAGACATGCCATTGTTGTACAATGATAGTTAGAGTGCCATCTTGTTGGCAAAGAATCTTATGTTTCTTGTGAAAAGAAGCACATAAGAGTGAGGTATTACTAAATTTGTTAGGTGCTTGAGGATAAGTAATTTGTGATTATCAAAGTTCATGCTGATGATAATCTTACATAATGTCTTACCAAGAGTTTGCCCTCTGAAAAGTTTGCACATTGTAGGCGGGCATTGGGTGAGGGTAACTCACATGTATTAGACCTCGCACATTCTCTTATTCCTTTGTCTCCCTTAAAGGAAGATTGGCCTTTAAGTGGGAGGTTGTTGGGGTAAAGGCCAATCTGGCTAGCCATCAACCTTACTAACCCTGACTATATATGTACACAATCATTCTTTATTCTTAGAGTGATAAGATAATAAGGTACTACTCACAAGAGAGTCATTAGAGGCATCACAAACATAGTGTCTTCTGTGTATGTCTCTCTCTCTCTCTCTCTCTCTCTCTCTCTCTCTCTCTCTCTCACGCACACGCACACGCACACACACACGCACACGCACACACACATGCACACGCACACGTGCACGCGCACGCGCACGCACACCCGCACACCCGCACACACACACACACACACACACACACACACACACACACACACACACACACACACACACACACACACACACACACACACACACACACACACACACACACACACACACACACACACACACACGAGATCTCTATTCTCCTTACAACTCCAACTCAAGATCACAAGTATCACAATCTTCTCCCATAAAATTGTGAGCTTATAAGAAGAATAAGCTACTGGATGATCTTCTCAAGTAAGGAATATCTTAGGCCAACTAGGAGCATCACTTATTATGACTTCATATTCTTGAGAAAAGTGAGAGGGAAGCAATGGTGGGACGCAAGGTAGAGGCTATGGAGTACGAGAGGGTTGAGGAAGAGAAGGATATGAGAGAGCTATGTGAGTATAAAAGGAATGGTATCCTTATTTGTAGTTATATTTACATATGTACGACTGTGCAATGTGAATTTATACAAGGGGTGCCCGCCCTATTATTGGCTAGTGGCCTTTATCCCAAGAGCCACCCACTTAAAGGCCAATGCACCTTTATGAGAGCACAAGAAGAAAATAAAGGTAGTATCCAATGGCCATCTACACTTTTCAGTGTACAAACCACTCAAAAGAAAAACTTTTTGTGAGAAGATTTGCAAGGTTATCATTTGTATGGGGATCTTGACAAGCCCAATACACATGTCCTTAAGCACCTACTAGATAAAGTGACACTTCATCTTTATGTGATTTTGAGTTTGCATGAAATATAGGGTTCCTTGCTAATTGAATGGGACTTTGACTATCACAATGCAATGTAGGCATATCTCTTACACTACCCAAGTCTCTCACTAGATAGGTAAGCCATATAGCTTCCTCGTAAGGCTTAATGGCTACAACATAATCTAACTTAGTGGTAGATAAAGCCATGTATAGCTACAATCGGGAGATCCAAGAGATTGCACCACTTGTGAAAGTAAATACAAAACTTGTAGTAATAAAATCAACATCTACATATTCAAGAACAAATGTAGCCTTCCTTCCAAAGAATAATATACATATAGATCTACTGTTGTTCAAGTATCTCATAATACTCTTTATTGCCTCCCAAATGCTTCTTGCCAAGGTAGGTCATATACCTGCTAACAACTTCCACTACATAAGGCAATGTTTGGATATGTAGCAACCATAGCATGCATCAAGCTATCAATTGCGGATCTATAAGGAATCTTGGCAATTTAAACCTTTTGCTCATCTAACTTGGGGTTGTCCCCTTGGCTAAGTTTCAAATATGGAGGCAATGTAATACTAATAGACTTCACCCTCTCCATATTGAAATACTCCAATACCTTTCCAATGTATTCCTTCAGAGACAAATAGAGTATCTTTTTGTCTTGATCTCGCATAATGTGTATACCAACAAGAATATGACTAGGATTCCCTAAGTCCTTCTTAGCATATCAACCACATAAAGAGTCAAGATCGTAAGGCTACCATCCTGTGCCTTCCTAGTGTATAGGAAACATTTCCCAAGTCCTTCTCAGTATGCCATTCACATAAAGAATCAAGATTATAAGGCTACGGTCTTGAGCCTTTCTAGTGTATAAGTAATAATCAATCTCATTTTTAGTATACTCATGAGTGTTGGGGCTAAAGGCGCCTCCGCCTAGCCGCCCGTGTATTACTACACTGACAATCACCGCCACTGCACACTGTAGATGGCAGGTGCCCGTCATCGTCACTTTATTCTTTATTCTTTTAGTGACAGTTTGAATAAAGGAAGGCCCGATTACACATTGTGATTGTTGGAATTCCCATTTCTTGTCTCTGTCTTTCTTGCTCTTGCTCTCTTGCCATAGCTCTCGAGTGCAAGCTTCGATCCTTCTCACCTTTCAACTGGTATCAGAGCACGGCTTCTGACTCTTGAGCTATACACGAGGACAAGCACAAGGAAAAGAGCAAGGGTAAAGTATAGGGAAAAAAATGACGATATTGTCCCTAGCAAGTCCAGTGTCAAGATTGAAGAGATTAATGTCATGTAGACTAATTTTGATGATTCAGGGGTTTCCTTTCATGTGAACCCTCATAGAGGGTAGATCCACACTCCTATCACAGTTTGACTAGATTTGTCTGCTTGGGTAATGACTTGGCACTAGAATTGTTGGTATTAGTAATGTCCAACTTGGTTCAGGTAGCACGTTTACTTTTCACGATATATGTCATGTACTGTCTCTCATGAAGAGCCTTATCTCTGTTGCCACTTTTGATGATGCAGGTTATCTAGTTTCTTTTGGTGATTCCTCGTGGAAGATTACTCGTGGGAATCTTAACGTTTGTAAAGAAGGTTGCCACTTCAATGGAAATTAACGCAGGACTAACAAGAAATGCTAAATTAACAAGAAATGCTGGAAACCATAGCTTGCCATTTCTTAATTTAGGATGTCTTACAACCAAGAATTACAAGAGATGTTGAAGCCATGGAAGCTTGAGAATCAATTGGTGATCGCTGCTGCAAGGAACTCACCCCTTACAATGGTGGGGAAGGAAATACCTTCAAGCTCCAATAAGTGGAGATGTGTAAAATGATTAAAAGATGATTTACATCGGCACCCCCTTGCCTTTTATACTCCAATCCAAGCTAGGGTAATTTCCTAATTAAAGCAACATGGAAATTGCTTTATTACAATCCATCCTTGCCCAATAAGTTTTGTCCTCAAAACTTTGGAAGGGTGAAAGGACAAATTAACATTAAGCGGTAAGAAGTGAAAAGCCAATGCTGAATATCTTTGTTGAAGTTATCCATTGAAGAAGATAATCTACCATTGAAAAGAATCTCCAAAAGAAGCTCAAAACAGTGGAAATCTAGAATGCTGTCCTGAACAGGGTAGTGATAATAAATGACCCATAACTGAAATGGCGGAATGTCACATTTGAGAGATAGAAATGAAGTATACTTCATAAGATATCCATCCATATCATCAAAATCCGAGTTTGATGTTGGGAGGTCAATTATTTTCATGATAGAAAATTAATATAGCAAGATGTCCGCTGTGCCATGAACTAACTATCTTCTTGAAGAAGCCATGGAAACTGATCCAAATAAGTATCATGTTGCCAAGATGATTCTTCCATAGGGAATCCCTTCCACTTGACAAGATATTCCATAATAGCACGGTTCCTTAGAACCTTCTCTCTCTTGCCAACAATTCTTTCGGGCTCATAGATGATTAAGCCATCTTCATCAAGAGAAGGTAGTTCTTCAAGAACTTGTATGTTAGGTCCAATGTACTGCTTGAGTTGAGACACATAAAAAACATTGTGAATGCGTGTGGTAGAAGGTAAATCAAGTTGGTAAACAAGATCCCCAACTTTTTGAATGATTTGATATGGACCATAATAGCGATGAGCAAGCTTATTATGTCCACCCTTGAGAGAAGCATAATGAGATTTAGGTACTTTCAAAAATACCCATTCTCCTTCTTCAAAAGCCACATGCCTTCTTTTATCATCCGCATATGATTTCATTGTCTCTTGTGCCTTTCTGATATTTTCGTTGCACTACTTCATTAAGGCTTCCATCTTTTCCAACTCTTCTCGAGCAAGAGGATTCATTTCATCATGAAACAATGCTGAAGGTACTTGGACTTTATATCCATATAATGCCTCAAATGGTGACATACCAATACTCATGTGATGAGTATTATTATAACAAAACTTCGCAAGATGAATCCAATGATCTCATGCATTCTGTGTATCATGGCAAAAGTATCCGAGGTAGATTTCTAACCATTTATTGACCCTTTATTTTGGCCATCTATTTGTGGATGATAGGCAATACTTGGAGTGAGTTTTGTACCCATGGAAGTAAAAAGACTTTTCCAAAAATTCCCCACGAACCTAGAATCCCTATCAGAAACAAACTTCATAGGTTATCCATGAAGTCTGAAAATCTCTTCCATGAATTGATCCGCCACTTGTTTGTTGGCTGAATATTGGACTTTGGTAGGTATGAAGTGGGCTGATTTCATAAGACGATCAACCACAACAAAAATACTATTCCAGCCCTGCTTAGTGGTAGTAAGTCCTGTAATAAAATCCATGCTGATATCAGTCCATTTACCATGGGGAATAGGCAAGGGCTGAAGTAGTCCACTAGGCAATAGATTTGAGTCTTTATTCTGTTGGCATGATAAGCACTGCATCACATATTCCTTGACATATTTCCAAAGTCCTTTTCAATAGAAGCATTTATGGATCTTGTTAAAGGTTTTAAACAATCCAATATGTCTTGCCAAAGGAGAAGAATGCATCTCCTATAAGATTCGAGATCTAAATGATGACTGAGGGGTCAAATATACTCTCCCTTTAAACCAAAGAAGTCCATTTTGCCATTTGAAATTGGGATATTCGGATCCATCATCTTGATGTAATTACTTCATAATATTGGCAGTGTGCTCATCTAAAAGATATTCTTCTTGAATGTTCTAGATCCAATCCTTATGTATGGTAGAAATGCTAGAAACAGAACATGCCCACATCTTGGATAAAGCATCAGCCACTACATTATCCTTGCCTACCATATAAGAAATCTCAAAATCATATCTGTGAAGTGTAGCTAACCATCGTCTTTGTTTGGGAGAAAGATTTGGTTGAGAGAGGAAATATTTTAGCACACGATGGTCGCTCTTCACCTTAAAATGGCTACCATAAATGTAGTGATCATTAGGGGAGTTTTGAGGTCTCGAAAATGCCTTTTAGGATGTGGAGAGAGAGTGTTCTAGACCAATAAGACAAAGCCTCTGTAACGGAACTTCTATTTAAAAAAAATTAAAAAATCATTTTATAAAAACATATAAATATAATAATATTATGAATTTGTATTTTAATTATCTATTTTTAGTCTCTTATATTCATGATTATGACATCTTTTGCATTAATGGCATAGAGTCTCGGCTACTTTTATTTAATGATATATCTAGATTAATGATAATGACTGATGTAATCGAAATTCAAATTAGTGAAAAGCATGGCGCTCAATTTTTTTCCTCCTTTCTTTTATTCCTCTATTGTTTTTCCCTCCATTATGGTAGCCTAGTTCTCTCTCTCTCTCTCTCTCTCTCTCTCTCTCTCTCTGTGCATGCTTCTTTCTCTTCTACCATGGATATAGAAATTCGACCTTCAACAAGGCATCCAAGCTCCCAAATCACATCCATATCAGTGTTTAACTCATTCCAAACTGATGGAAGATGGATTCCTACTATCATTAGCAAAGGTAGTTGGATCACCATGCAACAAGCAAAACATGGAAAAAGGCAAAGACATGAGAGCTCGTTTATCTCTGCTTGGAAGGGCAGAATCCGAGATTTTAAGCTTGGAGCAAATAAGAATAGCATCAAAGAGGTGCTAGTGCAATATGTGTTCATGCATAGAGAGCTGTGTTTGGAACCTGGATCTTCAAAGCTTCCAATGCATAGACCAAATTGTAAGAATTTGATTCTTAAAGTTTTTCCTTTCTTAAACATGGTTTAGGCTTTTCCATTATAATATTTGTTTATCTTGTAGATGTCTATCCCTCTAATCTTGAGGAATGGCAACCAGTGGAGTCTATTATTGATGTTATTGATGTTATACATGGTTCAATTGGAGAAGAAATGTATAGAGGCAGAAAGAAGACAGAGCTTACAAAGAATGGAATATTCTTTTATGACCATTCTTATGTTATTCCTATGCGACATTGCCAATGGGGATCAATAAACCTCCTTCCTTTGCCAGATTTTTCAAGCTTTGAGTGGCCTTTGCCAAGTCCAGCTACTAGTGAGGGCTATAGATGTAAGATATTTTTTGAGATCCAGAAAGCACTAAAATCTAATATCTCAAGTAGGCTAAGCAAAGTTACTTTGTTTATGCCTATTAATATATTTATTGATTTCTTCTCTAATATGGAGATAAGAATAACAAAAACCATGCTTTCAGTGAAGAGACTAACATATGATCATATCATACAATTTGTTGATGAAGGATGGGATACAAGGACAGAAGGAAAAATTATATGTAAGATAGATCAAGACTCTATAGCTTGTAAATATATGATTACCACTCAAAATTTTATCCTTAGCTTTTACTATAGTTGATGGCATATTGTTGTTAGTAGTCTAGTTGCTTTAGACCAAAATCTTGATGATTTCAGCAAAGATCCTATAGTGGATCTTGATATTTGGTTCAACGAGGATATTATTGCAATCTTAAATATCAGAAAATCATGTACGCTACATCAAGTGAGGATGGATTTACAAAATGAAGACATTGAACTACCATGCTTCTTTGTATTCCAACTTGACAACAAACGAGTAAGTTTTCACATCATATTATATCTACTTAGATTAGATGTATATCAAGATCTCACTTCCTAACTAACAAACATTTGTAATTTATTTTTTGCAGATATCGAAAAGGAGAGAAAAGAATATACACTGCAAGGACATTCAAGAAAAGATATCTTTACTATCAATATAAAATATATGTACAAATTTTGTAGCAGATGTCTATCTGCCATCTCTATGAGATATACAAGGGCTGAAGGGAAAATTTCTATATATGAAGGCTTACAAGGCGATATGGCAAAGCTATTTCTTTTTTTGAGAACTATCCTTTCTAGGAGTCCTTTTGCCTTTCTTTGATGTCTTGGGTATAGAAGGTGTGGGTAAAGGTGTTGAAGCTGTGGCTTCACCTTCTGTGGTTCTAGGCACCGCATCTCCTTCATTGTGTAAATCCCCACCAATCTCTGTTGTTGGTTGTATACAATTGACCATTATATACTTCAAGAGCTTTGCTCTGACGTACCAAACATGCTCAAATGCATAGCAATCCTTCGAAAATTGTCACACATTTATAGAAAAAAGAGTTTTAGTTCATTATTGTTCTTACAATAGACTATATTTTTATCATCAATGGACTATTTGCAATGAATATCTATCTTAAAGTTTAGCACATTTCATATTACCTTTACATGTTTATCATCATTAAGATAAACAAAGTTAACCATTCTTCTAGCATTTGCAATCACCCTCCAGCCACAAGAATGGCTATCATCCTGATGAGGACACTGCAACCACCAACACAAAGTAAAACTATGAAATTTACGGATGGTAGCTCATAGAATAAACTTATGTTTCAATTATTTTAATCAATAACTTACCGCAACTTGTCTATATTGCATTGTTGCAAGCAAATCAAACAGCATAGGGGGCCTTTTCTCTAGCTCTTCAATTAATCTTTTTGCACCTCCATACATAAAATATATTGAAATTTAGAGTACTTACAAAAAAAAAGAATTGAAATATCAAGGAGCCCTTGGATAATATAACTTACAATTTAGCATTTCCATGGCTTCCTTTCATAGATTTGATTAAAAAACATTGCTTATCCACACAGTCTATTCCAATCAAGCTCTAATGAGAATTGAAAGCAATCATATCTCAACAAATTAGTAGGATAAAATCTCAAAAACTCTAATAGAATATTGAATCACTTACTTTTTATTATATGGAATTATAAGGAGCTCCAAAGTATCGAAGTCAATCAGATTGAACCACTACTCAACAAAACTTGTATCAAGCTCGTTCCTCATAAAGAATGAGATAGATGGATCAAGAACCTCAATTTTTTGTTGCATATTCAAAGGAAACTCATGCATTACACACCTAGAAAAGGCATAGAAATAGTGAGTATAAACAAGAAAAATCTTATTGTTAAAAAAAACATCAAAAAGTAGAAGTAATTATGGGTGGATATACCTTAGGCTAGCAAGAATAATAATGTCATTTATTTCTCTTCTTTTATCCTTAAGAATCTGAACACATGCAGCATTAAAGGAGATAATCTCAGTTCTTTTGCCTAAGTCACCAGGTAAGAAACAAAACACATTGAATCCTTTTGGATTAGCTGCTTTAAGAAGGGTGGCCAGCTCATTTTCAAAGGACTCTAGTTGCTCTGCTTCCCTTTCTTCAGCCCTTTGCCTCCTATACTCTCTCCATTTATCTGCCTGTTCCTCTTTAGCTTTCTCCTCTTTTTCATGTTGCCTTGTATCCCTCTCATGGGTGACATCCTCAACCTTGGGACCAGAATCATCTTTCTTTCTCCTAGCTGGGGGCACATTAAGGATATTAAATGTCTTCTCATCAATGAGGGGAATTGGCTCAAGGACATTCTCTGTGGCTTCTTGTATACAATTAAGGGCTGTTCTTGTCCATCTGAAACTATCCAAACTATATTTGTCACAAATCTCCCTGACAAGCCTTTGAAAAGACAGCTTTGGAATTGCATTGTTAAGAGCCTTTATTGCCTTCCTAAGCTCCTTTAGGCACCTGACATTTTGAGAAAACTTTCTCTTTGGCTTTGACTTTCTAGAGAGCTTCTGAGACTTTGAAGATTGATGAATCTTTGATATTAAATCCCTAGGATCAATCTTCTCCTTCCTTGCTGTTGCTTTAGTCCTAACCATCTGCCAAAAAAAGACACGTTACTATTTGTCTAGTGTGTCCAGTGAAACGCGAGTTTCAGATAAGAGACCTCCTTACAGCATGTTGTTTTCACGTTTCACTAGACAACATATAAATAGCAAAAGAATCAACAAAATGAAGAAAAACAAAACATTAATCTAAGGAATGCCATTACAATTACCTAAAATCTCCACACCATTAAAGCCATAGAAGCAATGTTATAAAACATTAGGGAAAATAATTCTTTATAGTGCTCATAGGTTCACACTAGGGAAAAAGTTTGTTTATAGTGCTCATAGGCTCATAATGTTATAAAACATTAAGGAAAAGTATATAAAAAAAAGCATTGAATGGATGCCTAGGCATTGAGAAGGACAGATGCAGAAAACCATATTTTCTTTGGCATTTTGCTGAGAAAAATCCATTTAGAATCAATTTTGTCAATAGCTCTGGTGAAATGCCAATACATTCTTCACAACCACAGCTCGAAGGCCCTACTGCATGACCACGAAAATGTGCTCCATGACCATAAAAATATGAAATGAATTTGGTCGTTGTTTCCCTTTATTGGGGGATTTTTTAAAAATCGATGGTACATGCATTACTTGGCGAAGTGTTAAGTAAAACACGTGCGACGTATTCTCGAAAAAAGGGAGTGCGCACATCTTTTGAGAAATTTGATATAGTGTGTTAAGCGAGATACATGCGCAGGTATTTTGAGGTATTTTGTGCGTGCAAAAATATTGGAAATTTCATCCAAATTTGCGATCGCATTTATTTTGCCATCATTACGTAAAATTTTTCATTGGAACTATCAACACACGTTTGAAAATCAATATAAAAGCTTTTCGAAGTCATCCTCTCCGATATTGTCTTTCTTTCTCCCGAAGTTTTGTTTCGATTTCCCTTCAAGGTCCTTGCTTCCTGTTTGAAGAGCAGTTCAATAATTTCTGATAGGTAACAAAATTTTGTTATTACAAGTATCTGAACAAAATCTCATTGATTAGTATAGAAAGAATTTTTAATAACACTTGAAAAATTACAGATGTCATGTGCTTTGTGTCTTTTAAAAGGAGCATGGCACTTCCAGAAAGGATTTTATCATAAATTTCTGTGTTTTAATAGAATTGATTCATAGTTCATGTTTCTCTTCTTGTTCTGCATCTTTTGACCGATGAAACGCGAAATAATGTCTCTGTTAGTGGTATGTTGCTAACTATCGCGTTTCACTGGTGAAATTTTGAAATAACTTTTGTTTTCAAGTAGTGTCCAGTGAAACACAATTTCTTCACCGACTTTTGCCTCTGGACACCTTGTTTTCGCGTTTCACCTATCACTTAAAAAAATTTCTCCTTTTTTGATTTTTTGTCTTGGAAAATGCAATTTGGTGCCTCTTTCCATGGTTTTATCGTGTTTTATTGGACATTGTTGCCATTCTGCTTTGTTTTCAGGGATAAATCTTTTGTTGGTCAAGATGACAAAGAGAAAGCTATCTCTGGAAGGAATGGATGAGGAGGAGCTAATGGAGACTTCTGATAATAGGCTCTTTGATTTCTTACTCACAACTGGAAATTCTTCCAAGTTTAGCTATATCAATGAAATTTTCAATGTTCCTTTTGATTTGAAGGAGTTATTGGAGGATCTTGAAGATAAACTTAAGGAGTACATATATTTTTATGATAGACATGTGCAAGGTTTAGAAGTCAATGGATTTGTTCATTATAGTGATGTCATGGGAGCCACCAGTACAGCCAGGTCAACTTTGCTAGGCAGGTTCAACCTCATTGATGAGGAATTCTTCTGGAGGCCCTGTCGAGGTGTCTGAAACTAAGGACTCTTCTGCAACACAATCAGACTAGAAGATGCCAAAGATCAAGGGTTTCTTGAAACCCATCTTTTCCCAAATCTTTGTTTGGTTTGTAATTATTCTGTAAATCTTTGCTTTGCGCAAGAATTTAAATATCTATCTTTTCTTCTTTAGGTAACAATTTGTATAGTCCTTGCTAAAGATGACGTATTGCTTGATGTGGTTGTATCTTTAAGCTTCAATTTATGCCAGATTTGTCAATAGAACCATTGAAAGACCTCTAATAAATTGTTGGCTTTGTGTCTTCCACCTCCATGTCTTGTGTGTCTGAAATATTTTGTTCTTGCTTGATAATGTGATTTTTCCATACCTTGGGTTGACCAGATAGATAGAGATCTATATTGTTTAATAAAGTATGGAGCATGGTTGTATAAAATATGCTATATAGTCAACAAATAAAGAAAGTTATTAAAAAACATTATATGAGTTCGACAATGAAGAAACAGACATATACAAACTTCTTACCATATAGTGAGTAAAGTGTTGATCACCCAAGCTTCTGTCATTGCCTTTTTGAAAAGGTTCAATTGGTTTTTAAAGTCTTTGAGATCATCATCATTCCATTCAGTCTTATCACAATAAAAAAACACTTTGTCTAGTGTTTCCCAAACTTTAGCTTTTCTATTCGGAGCTTGTCCATTATCAATGTGATCCTTAACTGCATTATGTAGGGATTTCCATTGATTAAATTTAATAGTTCAGCCACCACTTCTCGAGTTTATCTTGCCAAGTCTCCCATGAAAGCCTAGAAACCTTCTAGCCTTCACTCCACCAATAGATGGTTTTTTTGGGACACAATTACCATCCTTAGACTTCTGAAGGTCTGGTTCAATAACAACATTGCCACCATGCAAACCAATTGCAGAGAGAAATTTTTCAACCTTTGTTATAGCATCTGTTCTAGTTGATAATGGCTTCAGCTTCCATGCAAATCCTATATAGAGATGAACAAGCTTTTCAATTATCCTGCAAAGTTCATAAAGTGTACAAATATGGGCATTCGCTAAAGGAATGTCTAAGACTGGTTTAAACTGTGGATCCTTATTGTGCCTAGAGGGAGCTCTATTCCAATTGCTTGAGTTTAACTCTGCAGCTGGCGACATGCAGTATAAGTAAGGAGATCTCGAGTTGGCTCCCTTTGATACATTATACATACATTTGAGTGTCTTTAGGTCACCAGCTATGTGCCACTCAATCCTGCAGTTCCCAAATCCTTCAACAAATAGCTCTTCTCCTACTTGTTGCCTTTGAATAACATTAGGTATTGATGTTTGATGAAAAACTCAATATAATATATCAAAATTCTCAGTATCTACCTCAAATGCCCCTAGCCACCAGACATTATATTCAGATTGAACACTAAATGATGTTGAGTGATTGCAATGACCTGACGAAAGTGCTCTATTCATCAAGATGATAGAGATTCTCTCCAATTTTTTACATTTCAGAATCTCACTATCATCAAGTTTAATCACAAATCTAGCCATTACCTGTGCCTCTGCTACTACTGACAAGTCATAAAATTTGATTATTAAGCATTGTAGGGTGGGCAAGTCAAGGAAAATATTGTTAAATTCATTGAATGTAACCTCCTTTTTCTTGCCCTTGAAGGTAGCCTTGGTATGAAAAGGCTCACCTAGAATCCCCATCACTTTGTTATTAACTCTCTGTCTGATAGTCCTAACCACAAATGGCTTCGGAAGTATGCAATTCTGTACCTGTCCTTGCTTCATATTTGATTGTAAAAGCTGGAAAAGTTGCATATAAGCATCTCGACTGATACCAATACTATCCAGTGTCTTCTGTACTAACTCAGAATCCAAAGAATGATCCTTTACAAATGACTCCAAGCATTTTTTCTTTGCCTTTTTAAATTTCTTACAAATGACTCCAAGCATGACAAATGACTCCAAGAATGATCCTTTACAAATGACTCCAAGCATTTTTTCTTTACCTTTTTAAATTTCTTCTTCTCCAAAATATCCTTTGAAACTATTGAAGGAAGAAGATGATAATAAAACTGAGCTGCTTTTAAAGAATCTCTTTCACTTGCATTTGGTTGTAGAAGAGATCTAAGAAAAATTAACATCACAAATCAATGCAAGTAATTTAAATAAAGCCATACTTAAGATTTTTCAAGTGAAAAAAAATATACCTTGCTGCTTGGATTCTTTTACCACAGCCTCCTCCTCCTCGTTTGAGATTCTCAATATTTTTAAGAGCTCTTTGTCAATTTCGAAGGCCTAATAAAGTTTGCTTTCATTGATAAGCTTTGATACGCTTTTCCAATGAATGGTTTTTTTGTTGACAATCCTCTAGCTTCTGCAACAACTCTATATTGTGTTTCATCAAAAGATGATTCTCTAGTCCAAGGATATCCTTTTCTGCAACAAGGTTAAGTGTATATCCTAAAAATCCATTGTAGCTATTACCAATAAACCTCATTAATGATGAGCTATTATAGAAAGGAGGAGTGCTATTTCTGCTAGGATCTTTGGAATATAGCTTTCCATTTAACCAAAGATCAATATTCTTCTTTCCTTCAAACCTTAGTATATGTTTCATAGACTCTGTAACCGTGATAGATTTTGTTCTCTTTCTTATTGGTTCATACTCACTATCCAACTCAATATGAAGATGATAGAGAGGTCTTTTATGAGAGCTACATAGATCATTGGATGACTGATCCATAGGCTGAGTTACAGAGATCATTGGGTGATTGATCCATAGCTAAGGATATGATTAGAAGTAATAACGAAAACAAAGAAGAGACTACTAAGGAGGAGAAAAAAAGAAGAGAGAAACGATGGAGGGAGGCAATCGAGTATCCACCAAAATTCAAATTGAATATTAGTTTTCACTTTAATGAGGAGAGGTAAGATCTTCATTATGACAATCTTTGCCAACTTTATGGCGACCTAGATCTCTAGGTTTGATGTGACCACGAGAATATCACGACAATGACTTATTAACGAATTTTGATATTTTAACTTACCAAAATATAAACCTTTTAAAAATTCTATAAAACGATTTTATTTCTTAAATTGTTTTCTCTCTCTAGGATCTCTTACAAGGCATTTTCGAGACCAAACTCCCCTAATGTCCACTTCTTGATCGCATGAAGAATGGCTAGCATTTCCTGCTCATAGACATGGAGCTCTCTTTCTTTACCATCCAACTTCTTGCTTTCATAAGCAATAATACCATGGTCTTGGCATAAAACAGCCCTAATACCTCTGCCACTAGCATCAGCAAATATAGTGAACTCCTTGGAAAAGTCTGGGCACACTAAAATAGGTACTGAAATGAGTAGATTTTCAGCTCATTGAAACTCTTAGTGGCTGTAGGATCCCAAAAGAAAGCTTCCTTTTTCAACCTATCAGTAAGAGAAGCTGCTACATGGGCATAATTCTTGATGAATCTTCTATAGAAGGAAGATAGTCCAAGAAATCCTCGTAGTGAAGTAGAATTCTATGGTATAGGCTAATCCTTGATGCACTGAACCTTCTTTGAATCAACCATAATCCCTCTCTCACCAACTATGTGACCCAAGTATTCTACTTCATCAGCCATAAAAGTACACTTGCTTTCCTTTGCAAAAAGCTTATGTCTTCTCAAGGTAAGAAGAACTTCTCTGACATGCTTGAGATGTCCATCTCTATTCTTGCTATACATGAGAATGTCATCAAAGAATAGCAAGACTAATTTACACAAGAATGGCTGCAAAATCTTGTTTATAAGAGCTTGGAAAGTTGTAGGTGCATTTGAAAGTCCAAATGGCATAACTAGAAAGTGGTAGAGACCTCCTTCTGTTCTAAAAGTTGTATTGTACTCATCCCCTGCTTTCTTGTTGATTTGGTGATCTCCTGACCTTAAGTCAATCTTTGTGAAAACTCTTGCATCTTTGAGTTCATCCAACAAATCATCAATGTGGGAAATTGGGTACCTGTTCTTTATGGTGCTCTTATTTAACTCTCTATAATCAATACACATCCTAAATGACCCATTTTTCTTTTTGACAAGTAGTACAGGAGAAGCAAAAGGTGATTGTCTAGGCTGAATAAACCCCATTTTCAGCAAGTCTTTAACCTGTCTCTCTACTTCTTTTCTCTCATACTTGGATAACCTGTAAGGAGGTTTGTTGATGGGTTTAGTGTCAGGCATTAAATCAATAGGATGATCTACTTCTCGCTAAGGAGGCAATAACGTAGGTGGCTAAAATATATCCTTAAACTCTTCCAAGAGTTTACATAGACATGGACCTTGCTCCTTACGTGAAGGAGATTGCTGATTTTCGTTTGCCTTCGATACAAGTGTGAAAATGCAAGACATGGCATTAATTTCCTTCTTCATCTTCTTCTTGCTGATTATTTCCACTTGCTTTCCCTCCATGCCATTAAGTTTTACTTGCTGCCTATTCCAAGTAAACTCTATGAACATCTGATTTAGATCCAAAGAAAATTTTCTAAGCTATTTAAGCCACTCACAACCAATGATGATGTCAATAGGACCCATATCTAGGACAATCAAGTCTGTCATAATAGTACAAGTCTGTGATGATTCAATAGGAGTTTGCCAGCATATCTATTTGCTCAACTCTTGGGCCCCATTAGCTACTTGTACCTTCAGTGGAGCTTCTATCTCTTGAGGTAGTAACTTCAGCTCATATAATGATTTGGTATTGACAAGACTATGTGTGTTGCCCGTATCAATGAGAATATGGGCAGCCTTTGAATTTATAGTGCCCTTAATCCAAAGTTTAGTTTCACAACCCAACCATGCATCCTAAGATATGGAACATAACATGGGCTGACAAGTAATCATAGAAAGATCATTAGTCTTTGATCCACCAGGATCAAATGGACCACCTGGATCATAATGAAAATTATAAACCGGCTCTAATTCCTCCTGTGTGTCCTGATCATCATGCTCATACATCTCATCACAAGTAGGAACTACCTCTACTTGCAAAAGATGTCCTTCTTGTGTCTCCTCTTCATTAGAGTTTTCAATGTTTAGCATATTAGACTTTGCTATATATCCCTTGCACTTCTGCTTGTGCTCAAGAGACCATTTCTCCCCACATTTGTAACATAGACCCTTGGATTTATCATTAGGAAGTGCCTTGTTACTATTGTTATTGGGATATTGCCTATTTGCACCTTCAGCCCTTTTGAAATCTCCTTTTGGATCAGCATTATATTTGAAATTATTACCCTGTTTTGAAGCATATGATGTAGGATAGGTTGGCACCTTGCTGAAATTATTTTGAAACATATTTTCAGCTCTCAATCCTTCTCTTTGCTGGCTGAACTTCTATCCAAATCTCATAGGCTGATTGGATTGATAATTCATTCATGTTTTGGGCTGAAATGAAGTCAAATCTCTTCTATACTTTGGGTTGTACCTCTCAACATATTGAATGGCTGCATGAACATTTGTAGGTTTGGCTGCCCCTACTTCAGCTGAAAGGTTTGGATCAAGACCAAAAATGTATTTGTTCAATTTGGCTAAATCGAAAATGCCTTCCACATACATTGAGAGGTTTAAAAATTGACTGGAATGCTCCCTCATGGTAAAACCCCTTTACCTAAGATCGTACCATTTCCTTTCAAGCCTTTCCTTCTCCATTGGTGACACAAACACTTGAGTCATGGTGGCTGATTTGAAGTCCTCCCAAGATTGAAAATTCTCTCCAATCTTGCTCATGTATCTCCACCACGTATGCCCGTAACCCTCTAAGTGTAGGGTTGCATAACAAATCTTTGATTGATAATTCCGTGGGGGTAGAGAGTGAAATACATTTCCAATTTGTTGAGCCATTCTTCAAGTTTGGTCGGTGAAGAGTATCTCCTTTGAAATTGGATATATTGATCTTGTCCTTGTATTCCGTATCAATATGATAGTGCTGCCCATTATGGTTGGTATATCCAAAAGATTGTTGTCTATTAAAATGATCACTCATTGCTTGCTGTCCATGATTAGGGGTAGATGAATGTTGCCCATTTCCACTATTTCCAAAAGATTGTTGACCAAACAATGAGTTTCCATACGAATGTTGGTTATATGTGGATATCCCATGTGACAACCTATCTTCTAGATCTTCAACATGCTGGAAACTGTCTCTTTTCCTTGCTTTATCATGTGCATATTGCCCTTGATCATCTCTTGCATGAGGAACTTGGGTATGTTGAGAACCAAACTCTTTGTAAAAGGGATGGCATCCATGTACAAACTCATTTCTATCATCATGCAAGGAATAATCTTGCTGTCCTTTATCTCTTGAACTAGTAAAGTTGGGAATGTTCCTATTCCAAGAATTGGTATGAGGCTGAACTGAATCATTCACCTTAGAAGGTCCTCCGTGTTCAAAAGTTGATGATATATGTTGATGGCCTGTTTTGAACCTCACATTACCATGAACAATAGGTATATCTTTAGCATGGGAGAGTGGATTGCTTTGCAATTTGTTACCCAAGTTGCTGAATATTGTGACCAATTGTTCAAATTTGGCATCCATTCTATGGATTTGCTATTCCATGTGTGTAATCATCTTACCCAATTTGTCATCCATTGAATGTGTGAGTTGGATTAAACTGTCATTCATGTTACCAATTTGCTTTGATAACTATTGGAAGTCATTGGAATCATGGGTGACATTTGCTTCAATTCTGGGCTCAATGTCATAGGGAACCCTTGGCCAATGGGCCTCTTCATTTGTTGTACTATTGCCCATAAATTCTTATCCCTGATGTGTGGCTCCAATGGTAGGATTGGATTCAACATGGTAATCTTATAAACCTTCATTAATGGGCTCTAATACTTGATCTTTCTTCTTGCTCCTTGCCATCATAGAAACTGTGATAATTCAGGACTGCATGATAAAGAATGGTCAATATCCAAAGCTATTCTCCCCCAATCTAAGTGCTTGATAGCTCCACACGAAGCTAATAACATGTAGGTATACCAGATTTACTGAAATAACAAGTTTGGAAGAGGTATGTGCTTGCTTCAGATCAAAACAGTGTGACCTGTCAACTAGTCCCAGTGCTATCTGCAGTGACCACCTGCCACTAAAATGGCCAAAACTTTTGATCCGTTGGTCCAAATGAAGTGTTCTATAGCTAGGGTTGAAGCCAACTTTTTCCTCTACGCATTGAGCATAAGAACCAATATTTTAGAGTGAAATATCTCATTTTTGTAATTGATTCTTTATGACTCTTCAATATTAGACAGCAACCTGTAATAGCATATAAGTTCACTGTTTGGACCCTGTTTCAAACCCTTTGGTCATAGATTATCAAAAACCACCTGTGGGTACTAAAGTATGTCCTAGAGGCTCAATCATCTACCTAGAGTCAACTTCAAAGTACCTGTAGACCTGTATATCTGATCAAAATTGTCCATGACTACCATGTTTTGCTCTATTTGATACTATGAGTCTTCAAATCTTCATCCACTCTTTCCCAAGTGGACTTTCGTAGTCCACCACCTGTGGTGAGGGATAAAATGATAGGACAGGCACCTAAATGGGCTTTGAAACTCTGGAAGGTGTGCAAAGTTCCTTCTGAGCCTGGTTGTGCGCCCTTACGGAGTTGTAAATAGTAAGGGAGGGTCATCTCTCTTTTGTCTTGCTATATTGTCCGGCTTCGATCTTTTTCCTTGGTCAGAAAATACATGGCAGAGCTAGTGCTCTAACAATCAAGGCATGATATGCATGACTAAATCACAATTTTTCCATTTCATGGTATGCAAGAATTGAAAGGTAAAATGTATGAAAAATGAGGATGAGAAAGGTTTACCAATAGTGATAAGTGACTCAATGATTTACTATGCTCACCTTTTACAATTTATTGGGTATTCTCAATGGGTTGAATCACAAAATACCCCAAAGTTAGAGGTTAAGCAATTCTTTAGCATCAATGAAAAGAAATTGCATGAGTTTATAATATGGGCTGATCAAGAAACAAAGCAAGGAGTAATGAATCAATCAACGTTAATGGGCTGATTACAATTGGCTTGATTTATCAATCAATTCATGCTTGGTTAATTGAGCATTATGGTTCAATTAATCAATGATGAAATTGAAGCTCAATGTAATCAATCAATAATCAATCAACAATGCAATAGTACTCTACTTAACCTCTCCTTCAGCAATAGGAAATACAACAACAATTGATTGAAGGTTGGAGGGATTAAAGAATAGTAGCAGGAATACCTCTTTCAATGGTTGAAGAAGAATACGTTGTTTGAGTCAATCCTTAGTCACAAAGATTGATAGATCTTCCTCTTGAATAAAACAACTGATTATGAGAAGAATAGCTCCATAACCAACTCATTAGCTTCAAATTTGATCCAAGAATGAAATATAGATCAAGTCTTCAGCTCCATTGAATAGCATGGATGATAATCCCTGAAATTTGAAGCCTATTTGATGAAGATTTCAGTAAATTTCTTCAATCCTTGTCATAGTTGCAATCCAAGAGAAGATTGAGCTTCAACCTTGAATACATTGCTTGGATTCTTCAATATTTTGAGTGGTTGAAGTGAAGATCCCTAGAGTGGTTTAGAGTAAAAGCCCCATGAAATTGAAGGAAATAATCCAAAAATTGGATTCTTAAAGCTTGCTGGCCTGTTTTGACTCCATAGCCACCATTCTTTGAAGCTTCAAGTCCAAGAATGCATCAATGTCGGTTCCTTGAGTGTTGAAGAAGCTATAGGAAGCTTGATAGAGTAAAAGCCCTTTGATCTTTTGAGGAAAATTCAAAAAAACTCACTATTGTCCTGAATATGCCATAGCCAAGGTTTTGAAAGCTCAAGAATGATCCAAAAGTTGAAAGATGCCACTAATCACTTGTTGAAGATTGAGCAATATAGGTAGAAGCTTGGAATAGCCATTGCAAGTAGCACTTGTTGATATTTTCGTGGAGAATAGAAGGATCTGAAATCAACAAGAATGTTGCAAACTACTCCTCTCATCCTGGCTGATCAAGCTCATCAAGTTTAAGGGATATGGTACTCTACTTGAAGCTCATGGCACTAGGAGTCAAGCTTTGATGTCTCCTTAGTGGGAAATGGTCATTGGAAGAAGATTGCAGCAGTTGAATCCATGGATCCTTGGAGAAAACCTTGAGAGAAAGAAGAGAGAGAAACTGGTCCCCAAAAAGTAATCTCAGTCTAACCTGTGTAACCCCAATTAGACTTCAGTTAGGGTCAAAAACCTTCAAAATGGACCTCCATTTGACCATGTCCTGCTATTTCAGCCAAGAACCTCCATCTTCCTCAAGATCTTCTTCAAGAAACCTTCAAAATTATTCCCAACTTGTTGCAGAGAACTCTGATTAGTCACAGTATGAATTGTACCAAACCCTATGACCAAATCTTGGTATTCCAATTAACTAGTTCCTGTCCCTGTGACTAAATTCTCCACGAAAATGACTCTTCCCATGGATCAAAGTTCATGCTCTGATACCAATGTAAAGAAGGTTGCCACTTCAATGGAAATTAACACATGACTAACAAGAAATGCTGAATTAACAAGAAATGATGGAAACCATAGCTTGCCATTTCTTAATTCAAGATGTCTTACAACCAAGAATTACAAGAGATGTTGAAGCCATGGAAGCTTGAGAATCAATTGATGATGGCTGCTGCAAGGAACTCACCCCTTACAATGGCGGGGAAGGAAATACCTTCAAGCTCCAAGAAGTGGAGATGTGTAAAATGATTAAAAGATTATTTACATTGGCACCCCCTTGCCTTTAATACTCCAATCCAAACTAGGCTAATTTCCTAATTAAAGCAACATGAAAATTGCTTTATTACACCGTTGCACGTGGTGCTAAGTCCAATACTCTCTATCCCTTGCTTGTATCTGGGTTAATTGACCATGTTTTGGTAGTGGATGCAATTCCACATGTATCTCTTTGGCATCATCGCCTTGGGCATATGTCCTTGAAAGGAATGAAAATTCTTACCCATTTGTAGTATCTTTTGCCCCTTGACTATAAGTGCTTTGAGTCTTATGATCAATGTTTATATGGCTGGCAGACATCTAATATGCATAAAAAGTATGATATAATACGCATGGGTGAGCCTTTGGCTCTTGTTCATTCGGGCATATGTGGTCCCATGCCTTACAAGTCATTAGCTGGCACAAAGTATTTCATTACCTTCACTGCTAACTATACAAATAAGGTTTGGGCATATTCTATTGCATAGAAATCAAAAGTCTTTGCTACATTTCAACATTGGCTTGCTTTGATTGAGAACTAGTCTAGGTATAGGTTGAAATACCTAAGGTCAGATAATGGAGTTGAGTATATCTCTAAATCCTTTGAGCAATTTTGTAACAAGAGGAGTATTAAGCATCAATTGATGTCCCCATATACCGCACCCCAAAATGGTATAGCTAAGCATATGAATATGACAATTCAGGAGCAAGTCTGCAATATGCTTACCAACCCCTAGGGAGAGACCATATGAGAGGTTTTCAATTGTAGGCATTGACGACTCCAATGAAATTATTGACAGCTCTTCACCACCACTCAACTCTAAGCTCTTGTAATTTCTCATCATGCAAGCCCACCAAAGAACCGTCATGTGCAGAATCCCCACAAAAAGTCCTCCGTGCAATTCCCAACAACGAACAGCCCTATCCCCAACTCCAACAACCCGACCACTAGCTGTAAAGTGCTCTAAGAGGGCATCCCTATCACCCAAAGAATGATTGATCATGAATCTTATTGTTGGCAACTCGATCTCTAAAGGTAGGATGCACTCCTCTCCATATACTAACTTGAATGGGGTGTGACCAATAGCTCATTTGAACGGTATATTGTACTCATGCGCATGCCAAAGCGACATACCTTATGTCTCAATGAATAGTGAAGATGGCAATTAATACCTGGATATTCAACCTAGTGAATGGTACCATAAGTTTGATGCTTTTAGGCATTTACATGTATATTCCCATAGTGATATGGATCTGTGTTTATACACGAAGAAGGCTCATGATGATAGCCTTATGATTTTGATCCTCTACGAAGATAATTTATTGATTGTTGGGAGTGATCATGATTAGCTTGATGCCTTGAAAGAAGAGCTTTTAGATGAAGGACATGGGATATGCCTCACATATTCTTGGGATGCACATCATGTACGATCGCTCTAAGGGGCTCCTTTACCTATCACAGAAGGAGTACATCTAGAAGGTCCTTGAACGGTTTCATCTACATGATGTTAAGCATATTAGATGTCCTTTACTTTCTCATGTGAAGGTTACTCATACCAATTGTCCACATTCTGATGAGCAGAAGGTTGAGATAGCCAAGATTCCTCATGCATTCATAGTGGGCGGTTTGTTGTATGCCATGATCGCCACTTGTCCTAACATAACATTTGCAATGGGAGTTGTGGAACATTGCATGGCTACACCTGGTAGATGGCATTGGGATACCGTCAAGAATATCATGAGGTACATGAAGAGTACAATAGCTATGTGCATATGTTATGGTGGCCCCAACACATAAGAGTCATGGTATATGTTGACTCTAATTATGTACGAAATGTAGGCAGCTATAGAAAGTCCACCTCTAGTTATGTATTCACCTTTGCTAAAGGTGTTGTTTCTTGGATGTCCAAGGTGAATAAATGCACGGCCCTATCTATTACTACATAGAGGTAGAGTATATTGTAGCTATTAAGCCTTGTAAGGAGGCTCTCTAGTTATGCTATTTGGTGGAAGACCTTGGCATTACTAAGGAGTTCTCTACACTACATTCGAATTCTGTGATGAGTGCTATTCAATTGGCTAAGAATCCCCGATCTTCCATGTGAAGATGAAGCACATTGAGGTGTGTTACCACTTTATTTGAGAGGTTATTGAGGACAAGTCCATTGAGCTTGCCAAGATCTCTAGTAATCAAAATCTTGTTAGATCGACTCACTAAAAGTCTCTTAGCAGAGCATTTTGTCTTCCTAGAAAGTTGATGGGTGTTGGATGAGATGACATCTTTTCTCATCCTGTTGTACTTATGTACATTTGTACTTTGTCACATTTTTATTATTATTCTGCCACTAGGGACACATTCCCTTTAAGTAGGAGGTTGTTGGAGGTAGAGGCGCATGTACTTAGCCACCTATATATTAGTTACATTGACAGTATATGCACTGTGTATTAGTTACTTGTACACATGTACAATACATGTGGTAGGTGCCCATCACTGTTACTTTATCCTTTATTCTTTCAATGATATTTGAATAAAGGGAAGGCTAGTCATACATTGTGACTATTGAAGTTCTTGCATCTTCTCTTTCTCTCTCTCTCTCTCTCTCTCTCTCTCTCTCTCTCTCTCTCTCTCTCTCTCTCTCTCTCTTAGAGGCACACTCATAACCCCATGTACACTAGAAATACCACATGTATACTACACCCACATTCTTAACATACACATCACACTAGGTGTCACATACACCATGCTATACACATGCAGTCACAAACCTAGTTGCAAAAGAGCACATGCAATAATACACACATAGGGTGCTCTACATAATACATACCACTTAGTCGCAAGTTGAAAGCACCCATCTCTGCATCATTTTTCATAGACACTTCCTAAGTCCACTATTTTCATGCCCTAAACATGTCTCCTTAGGACATTCTCATTAACATCTAATGTTAACCCCAGTTCGAGACACGGAAAAATAAGTCCAAAGAATTCCAAGAAAACTCCAAATGCGGACACAAAGGAAGAAGCAGGAAGGGAAACGGCCAAAAGTGCAAGGGTGGCCTCAAAAGTTAAGTTAAAGGCAAAAGTGTATTTTTAAATGTAAGGCACCCCTAAAAATTTTGTAAAAGAGCGTCAAGCTCCCTCTGGTGCAAGTTGTAAAAGGTAGAAGGGAATAGATAAAGAGAAATGGCGACTAAAAGGGAATGGGAAAAGAGGACCTTTCCACAATGGCCGATCATGTAAAAAAGGAGATGGGTGCCCAAAAGGATAAGGGTTTTGTATATAAACTCCAAAAGTGAATGAGAAACTCATTCTTTGGTATGTGGCTAAAGTGGACTCTTCTTCTTCTCTTCTTCTCTCCTTCTTGCTTGCTTGTGTGTGCTTGAGAGAGGGAGTATGAGAGTGTGAGGGAGTGAGTATGTGAGGCTAAGGGATCTTGGAGAAGAAGCTCTCCATCACCTTCTCTCTTCTTCTTCTCTTCTCTTCTCTTCTCTTGTCTCGCACATGGCTATGGACAATAGAGCTTGGAGGTGGAGGCTCGAGGATGCTTGAGCTTGCATCACGAATCGTGAAGTTACTAGCTTGCTTGAAGGAGGAGGCTACTCATTTGGGCATCAAAGTAAAAGCTCACTACACCCCAGTAGGATCGAAGGTGTGTCGGCTAGGTAAGAGATAGCCATTTGTGCTCGCTTGAAACACTTGAAGCAATAAGCAATTCGTGGATCTTGGCGACTGAGCATGAGCTCGCTCTACATTTTGGTTCCATTTTCGAGACCAATAGTTTCAAGCTTGAGCACTTGCATTCCTCAAATCGAGCAATGAAGTAAGGGTTTCATCCCTAAACCAAAGCTTGAGATAGGTAGAAGATTTTGGGGTTTTAATCTTCGTAAACAAGTAAGTATTTTGGTTTTTTGATGATTAGGCACGTAGGAGGAATCATTTCAGTATTTGGGTTTTGACTTTTGTTGCATTTAGAGTAGGATCGAATCGAGAAATCAAAGCGAAAAGCCTTTGGGTTGTTGTTCTAAAACAGGCCCAAACAGGGCACAAACAAGGAAGAAATGGGAAAAAAGAGCACTTAGATGTGTTAATGTTGCAAGGGGAGTGATAAAAAAGGTCTTGCCTTTGTTGGGCAAGGGTTTAAAACCCAAGAGGTGAAGGGAGAGCTCATTTGCAATAGTGGCATTGAGAGAAAGAGAGAGAGAGCTTGGAGAGACCAAACCTTTGTAACGGATCGATCGATTCATTTTGGAGGTTTTCAAGCACGTCAGGTATATGTAAACCTTGATATTTTTCCATTGATCTATTTTGGAAGTGCCTGTGACCTAGGATGTGCACATTGGCAAGGGCGACAATTTTGGTTCGAATCAATCCATTCCTAGCGTCTCACTCAGCATGTCCAAGTCCCAGACTCAGACGGCCACTCTGGGCCATCCGAGCCCTAGAATCGACCCTCAACCATTCATCCCAGTCACATTCGGATGCCTCACTCGGCTATTTGGCCTAGCCAATTCGGCTCATTCGGCCCACTCAGTTCTATCCACTCGGACCACCATATTTGGCATGTCCTAATCGAATGATCGGGCAATCAACACACCTTGCTACGTGGCATTCGGATGGTGGCCCTTAGACACTCGACCCGAGGCCACTCAAACGGGCTGAATCTAACACTAGGACCCTGCAATTTGAATCAACTAGGCTGAATCTAATTTAACATCTGTAGACCCTGAGTGACCTAGACCATAGCCGTACGAACCCCCGAGAGTGATACAAATGAATAGAACACATTTCTAGCGCAAGAATCGAGAGAACCAGCGAATCGTATACCTAAAAGCAACGCCAATAAACCTACTAGTTTTCCACCTCGCTAGGAGTACCAAACTGAACCACAAACCTTGAGTTGGAGACCGTGAGTGAGCGAAAAGATGCAGCACAGATCATGGAGACCAACGAGAGCAGCTAGCGACGACCGAGCTTAAATCCCTATTAGGTTGAGAATGTAGACGAGAGTGCTGAAGCTACATTTACCATTCTGCATTGCATCCCACATTGTTCTTTGATACTTGAAGTGCACCTAAAGAAAAGCTAAAAGCTTGACTTTGCACAGTGCACGGAAAAGAGCACGTGCACACACACACACACACAGAGTGACGGTAAATTGAGAATTGTTTGTAAATAACAAGGAGCTCACTCAAACTTAAGAAACTAAATGAACCCACCAGTAGAGAGAGGACCCTGAGACTTAGACAAACAATTGAGAACCCCAAGTTGTGGGACCAAGAGGAAGACACAACACATAAATCGGACGCATCAAGGACCGACATCATTAGGGAAGTGAATCTACCTGACTTGATCAACCTCATCGACAACCTAGTGGAACAAGAGACCATGGACATGGCAGAGACTAGATCGAACCATAGATGCAATGAAGAGCTCGATCTGGGGGATTTTCCGGATGAAATCCAATAGATGGTGAGCAAATACGACTTGCAAACCCAGATGGATCACCATGGTAGGCCATCCGAGGATATCATAGCGGACCTCAAAGAGGAGAGGAAACTAGCACGGAAAGCTTTGCAAGGCATGGTGGCAATCAGAAACAGCAAACTAGAAGCTTGCAACAGAACGTAGAAATGCGAGAAATCCAGCGAGTGTTAGTCTTAGCAAATAGAAATAGAACATGACTTGACACAGAGAGAGAGAGAGAGAGAGAGAGAGAGAGAGAGAGAGAGAGAGAGAGAGAGAGAGAGAGAGAGAGAGAGAGAGAGAGAGAGAGAGAGAGAGAGAGAGAGAGAGAGAGAGAGAGAGAGAGAGAGAGAGAGAGAGAGAGAGAGAGAGAGAGCATTAGAAGGAGACCTTATGCTAAGCGAGCTTCTCATGAAGCAACTATTAGATAACACATCAGCAGAGCAAAGCACAGTAGCACTGGCAAACTCATTGCTTGTAGGATTAGGAGTCAACCAAGGCTCCAAGAGCCAATTGAAAATCCATGTTGTTGGTAAGTAGTTAGATAAGTACCGGCCAAACAATGACCTATATAGTTTCATGGAGCAATTCAAGCAGGTCTGCGAGGCCAACGGCCTCACTGATCTTGCTTAACGCTTGCAAGCTTTCAATCTATGCCTAGGCAATAAGGATAGGACTTGGTACATGAGCTTAGATGTCGCAGAGCGCAATAATTTCAATAACCTCAAGAATCTCTTTATTAAAAGATTCTCAAAGGCTAGGTACTCAGACAATCTAATAGTACGATTGATGAATGTAAAGCAAAAAGACGAGGACATACGAGACAACATTATCCACGTGCAGAGTCTCTTTAAGAGAATTCTGGCAAACGAATGATTGGACTAAGAGAGCGGTGTCCACGGTCTTTATCAATGGAATATACAGTGAATAACTCTTCAAGGCCTTGGTAGGCAACTCAAGCTTGTAGCGAGATACACTAACTAGGGTCTTTGAAGAGGCCATAAGAGTGGATGACCAACCCAAGGAGAGGAGCTACAGGAGCTCAAGCTGCGATGAGACTAGCTCTAGAACCTCAAAAAGGGCAACCACATCTAGCGAATGGTCGATTCCAAGTAGCCAAGATAAGGGAAAGAGTACTGGTCAAAACCAGGAGCTAGTAGAGATGAAGATGGAGCTAGTAAGACTACAAGAGATGATGAAGAGACCTACATACCCATACATCCAATGCATGTATTGTAACAGAAACCACATGCTAGCTGAGTATTAGGAACCGAGGTCCCGACAATGCACCAATTGTGATAGGGTCGGCCACGATGCCATGCATTGCAAAGAGACTCCCATACTTGCAACCTTACAACCAATCTTATCTAGGAAATAGGCCACCAAATTTATTTGGGAGGGGAGCCCCATTGGCTCTCTCGGCACCTAATGATGCTAAACCAACCATTCCTAGGATGGAGATAAATCCCACTTGTGATTGAGGAAAAGTGTCATAATTTTTTTGGAATGAATGGACTGCTTGAAGGAAATTTCTCTTTTTGTACTTAAGCATTTTATTATTTCTATAAAAGCACAATCAATTTCTACTTACCTTTCAGCAAGAAATTATCTTGACACTAATGGTGAACTATGGTATCATGGCAGGTTTTCAAAATGGCAGCACAGCAGGATCGTGCCCATCGACTTCCATTCACGGAAGAAGAAAGGGCAAGCTACCACATCTCCCTCGAGAACCACACCTACAACCAACTAAAGTTCAAAACTATCCTTAACATTGAAGAAGTTGTGGCCAAGGAGGAGGCTACCAAAAGAGTCGTAGAGCAATGTAATCTAGCAAAATATGTTGAGAAATTTAGGCAGGAGACCGATCACACCAAATGCGTAGAGTTCTTGAGAACCTACAATCCTGATAGAGGATGTGGCACGGTGATATTTGGAAGAGAAGAAGGAGCCAAGCAAGGATAGGTCCAGCTTAGAAAGGCCTTGGTAGAGAAGACACTAGGGCTGGAACCCAAGGTGGAAAGGAGACAGAAAAGAGTTGTCTATATCACATTGAACATGAAGAAAGACCAAGTTTTGACCAATGATGGCATCAGCATTCAAGACATCCCTGACCCAAAGATAAGGCTCCAAGCAAAGGTGATCCACTCCCTATTCTCCAACCAAAGGTATAATTCACTCATGCACAAAATCAACATGCCTATGTTAGAGAGCTTGGCAGCCCACTCACTGGATGAGGTCAATTGGAATGGGTATGTGAGAAAGAAAATTGACCAATCGTCCAAGGAATTGGCCCTCCAAAGCAGGCTAGCAAGTGGAGAATCCTCAGCATCAAAAGGTGGAGCTGAAAGAAAGAAACCATCATCAAAAGCCTCATTCATTGGGTATGGGGGAGTTCTGACGGATCTTATCCAAGAGGTAGTGAAAGAGATGTAGAATGATGAAGAAGAAGGGGTCAACGAGACACAAGAAAGGTCACCTCCCCACCATGAATGACAGCTTTTAGTGAAAGAACAAGAGGAGGAAAAGGAAATACAATCTAGCTATGGAAGGGCTAAGAAAGCAAAGAAAAAGACTGCACGTGAGAAGTAAGAAGAAGAAAGCAAGAAAAAGGAGAAGGCAGACTTAGAAAAGGCTAAGAAAGAATCTAAGAAAGCGGAGGAGTCAGAGAGGTTAAAAGAAGAATCAAAGATAACTAAACAGGAGAGAAGGAGGAAGGTAGCTGAAAAAGAGGAAGAATTAAGAAGGAAGGAAGAAGAGGACATTGCGCTAGCAACGTGCATGTCAATAGAATAGCATTGCAGACAAGACAAGCTGGATGCTATGAGCCCACCACGAGATGAAGGCCTAGGCTCAAGTACCCAAGTTTCAGAGATCACATCGCCTCCAGTGAAAGAAGGTAAGGGCAAGGGCCTCATCGATCCTATCCCTACTCTCCTAGTGCCCACACCACCCCTCCAACCACAACCACCCAAGGCTCCATGACTAAAGTTGATGCTAGCAATTTTTTGGTCTAGGTGCAATTCTTGGTTAATAAAGAAATGGCCCAAGGGGCAGGTGAAGGTACCCATGTAGCAGGAACCAAACAACCGGCAGCAGAGCAGACGTTGAGTCGAGATAGAACCCTAAGAGGCAGAGGGTGGAAACCTCCACAACCTCCATTCCCACAATGATGACACGCAAAATGCAGTTCACTTTCCCTTTCGCTACCTCTTTCACTCTTTTACGCAAAATGCCATGCTCGGGTTTTGGAAGCTGAAAAGGAGTCCATGGCAGTGTTCCAATTAGAGAAGATCGGCAAAGTAGCTATGTGCAAGAAAGAAATACATGAGATAAAGGTAAAGCTCAAAGCTAAGGAGGGCGAAGAAGGAAAGTGGGAAGCAAGGATGGTTGAGGAGAAACAAAACCTCGTGAGGATGCAGCAATGTATTGACAAGCTGGCAAAGTTATATGAAGAGTTGCAAGAAGAAATGAAGAATGTCCAAGATGCCACAGAGATGCTAGAAGCAACACAAGAGGAAAGGGCATGGAGGTATCAAAAGGAGATAGAAATTTGAAAAAGGAGGCAACCTTGGGGCAAGAGGAGAAAAAGAGTCTAGAGAGAGAGATTAAAGATCAAGAGCAAAGACTGATGGTCTTGGCTCGAAGGCAAGGGGAGAGCATTGAAGAAATGAAAAATAGAGCAAAAGATTGGGTCAATCATAATAAAAGAAGAGTCAAGGACTTGGCACACCATCTAGCCTATGTGGAAGGAGATAAAGTGTTAGCAGAGAGCAAGGCAGAGGCCACTCAAGTGAGCCTAGAGATCCAACAATGTGCCTTCCTTAACACAATCCTGGACATCACTCAAACAGAAGAAGGCAAGGCCATTAAACCATTGAAGAGGAAGTTGGGTATTGCCCGTAGGGCCCTGAGAGCAGGATTGCATGTGTCAGCATAACCAATGGGTGGAGGAGGCACAATAGGAGGACAAATAAGAGGAAGAGAAAGGAACAAGTTTTGAGATGGGACCTCAAGAGGAAGAACTCATCCCACTACCCCCTTCCCCTCGACCAAAAGAGCAGTAGCAAATGGCCGCCTCTATGAAAAGGAAATCTGCAATTTTAAATGGAAGAGAGAACAGATGGTAGAGCAAGCATGCAAGAGCTGAATGCTCAACCACCCGTAGTGCCAACAACACCTATTCCACCAAGCCAAGATGACTTCTCAGCAAAGCTTTAATGTTGAACTCATAATCTGGGAGCAACAAGAGACTGCTCGTAAGCCCTTCGACTTTAATTTTGATTTCTCGCCAACTTGTGTAGAGTACTGCCAGTCAAGGTGGTGGAAGAGGCAATTAATGCCAGAAGTAAGCTGGGAGACAAATGGATATCTGACAGGGCATAGAACCCTACCTCATGGGGAATGGAGGACATAGATTTTTGGCAGAACAAATTTTTTCAAGTACCCAGAGCAGTAAAGGGCTATGAATGTCAACCAATGTGGAGAAGGCACATTTTGGATGTAAACATGGATGCCTAGATAGCATTTTGTAACGCCCTACCCTTCAAAAGGAATAACACGAACTTCATGCCATATCCAAGAAGGATAGGAGTGGATTTTAATCCAGGCATCCACGGAAAATATGACTTTCCATGAATCTATAATGCGAATGCTTCTAAACCTGAAGAAGCCCTAGTCTTCATGATAGAGGACCTATGTTACTAATTGAAAGAGACTTACACACATAGGTATGACTAACCAAGTCTAACTGTGATTAAGTCACTGACTACACAGACTTATTGAATGTCACACACGTGTACAGCTGTATCCAGCTAATGTCGGTCACACATAAAGATAGACTGATTGAAGAGTAACGGGAGCTTGATATTCTAGCACTCCCCCTCAAGCTCAAACCATTTGATAAACTCTAAGAAGCTATCTGAAGTATATGAACTTTTCTTTACCAAGAGACTTAGTAAATATGTATGCTACCTAGCCTTCAGTCTTCACATGAATCAAGTCAATCTGCCATGTAAGAACCATTTCTCTGATGAAATGGTAGTGAACTTCAATATGGTTAGATCTAGCATGGTAAACAGGATTGCTAGCCAACATAACACTGTTGAGGTTATCACAATGCAATCTTACTGTGCTTTCTAGCTATATTCTCAAGTCTTTTAGCAGTTTCATCAACCAAACTACTTCGCAAGCCACTAAGGCAGCTCCTCTGTACTCAGCTTCTGCACTGGACAATGCAATAGTAAGTTGTTTCTTACTTTGCCAACTGAGAATAATGCTGCCCAATCCGAATGCATAACCACTGATTGACCTCCTGTTGTAGGCACAACCAGCCCAATCAGCATCAGTTAGCCCTGTTAAGTCAAGGGATTTTCCATATGCATAAAACAACCCATAATCTATAGTACTCTTTACATATCTCATGATCCTCCTAACTGCATCTAAATGTGGTTTGCGAGGCTTGCATGAACTGACTAATCTACCCCACTGCATAACATAATTCAGGACATGTAATAGTGAAGTATATCAAATTATCCACCATTTTTCAATACATGGTCACATTTTCCATGTCATTCCCAACATCAATCTGCAGCTTGGCATTCTGATCAAGAGGTGTCTCCATAGGCTTGCATTCAGCCATACCATACTTCTGTAACATGTCATGAGCATACTGCTTCTGTAGTAGCCATATATCTTGAGGCATAGAGACTACCTCAATCCTAAGAAAATACTTTAGTTCACCAAGGTCTTTGACTCTGAATTTAGCTCGTAAACATGATTTAATCTCAGCAATGCCCTCTTCATCATCTCCAGTGATGATAAGATCATCTACATAAACCACTAGAAACACATATCCATGATCTGTCTTCTTCGTTCGTGAACAGACTGTGATCTGCATCACCCAATCTAAATCGATGTTGCTGTAAATAACTGTTGATCTGAGCATTCCATGCTCTAAGTGCCTGTTTCAGTCCATATAAAGCCTTTTTAAGGTTATATACATGTGTAGGAAAGTCTGGGTGAACATAGCCTTCAAGCTGCTCCATATATACTTCCTCAACCAAATCACCATTTAAGAAAGCATTCTTGACGTCCATTTGCCATAATTTCCAACCTTTGCATGCTGCCAAAGCAATGACAATTGTGACTATTGCCATTTTATCCACTAGACTAAAAGTCTCCTCATAGTCAATGCCATATTGCTGTGCATACCCTTTTGCAACTAGCATGGCCTTATAGCGTTCTAATGAACCATCTGACTTGCACTTGACCCTATACACCCATTTGTAGCCAATGGGGACCTTGCCGTTCCCATGTCTGGCCATCGTCCTCTCTTCAATCATTACTCCTCCTCCACGTAATCTTGTTGAGAAGCAGAAGCTTCTTTAGAAGCTTCTAAAGTTAGGCTTCCATAAGCCTCGTTTCCAGGTCCTCCCCGGTTTCAGAAACCGGACTCATAAGCCCCAATTTTTGCACAAGGGGGAAGTAGACAGGTTTTTGAGGCTGAGTTGCCAAAGCTTGGAGAGAATTCGGAGATCGCGTAAAGGCGATGACAAATTGCGGAGTTCAAGTCCACTACATCACGATGGCTCCAAAACAAAAGATGCAAGGCGCATGAGCGGAAGTCTCCAACCCAAGCATACGCATGGATATTCCTACGAGCCCTCAAGCCCAGGTTCTTAAAAGAATGATTCCGCATTAAAGCAATGCATTAGGCACGTTAAGTTTTCATGGGAAGAATGCATTTACGCATGTTTCTAATTCACATAGTCTAGTTAAAATACATTTGGGGAATTATCTCCTTGAACGATTCACAAGAGTTAGTGCATGTCGTGCAATTGGGTTGCTTGCATTTCCAAGTTGCAAATCCCAAGCGCATATTTCTTAGGTTTAAAAGATGAAATTGTTTTAAATGCATCTTTGATTGGCCGTGGAAAAGAAAAACGCATAAGGCATTTAGGTAGTAATTTTCTACTTGTAGATTCTGTAATATTTCCGCACACTGCGTACCGTAAATATTGCCTTCCCGCACGCTGTGTAAACCTTGTGCAAGGGTATTCCCTACTTCGTAATTATTTGTAACCTAATCCACACCATGCACGTTCAAAATGAGGTCTCCACGTTGAGAATCAAAGGCCGGGGTTGAAGACCGTAAAAGCCGCGAGGAAACAACCGCTTGGGAAGGGCAAATGGGATAAATTCAAGGCAATTTTTTCTATTAATTATCCCTTCCCCCAGCCGATGCATGGCTGGAGGAGAGGGAGTGTGGGGAGGAATGGCCAAGGAGGAGTGGGACGGGTATGCATGAGGAGGAGTCCTCCACGTGTGTGGAGGCCCTCTTTCCCAAGGCCTATAAGAACCCCCTCTTGGAAGGAGGGAAAGGGGGAACAGAAGGCGGCAGAAGACTGCCGTGAAGGAAGGGGGGGAAGGTCGCCGTGCAGAGGGAAGCCGCCGTGCAGTCCGCCCAGCCCGCGAGCCGCCACAGCCACCACCAGGTCACCTCAGTCCGCCGCCGCTGCTGGATAACGACCCCTTTCTCCCCCCTCGACGTCGCAGGCAGAAGCTTCCTAATAGAAGCTTCTTAAGAAGCTTCTAAGGGGGCTTCCTTAAGCCCCCTTCCCACTACATTTCCCCCATAGATCTATCCACACCCCCGAGACTTTGAAGGGAAGAAAGCTACGAGCCTTCTCACCAATCACCCAATAAGTCCATCCCGGGACTTTGAGGAAGAGGAGGCTACAAAACCCCTTCCCACCAGTCATCCATGGGCCGGGATTTTGAAGAATAAGAGAGGAAGCCCATAAAGGCCCCTCCCACTAATCACTTACAAGGCCGGTCCTTGGATTTTAGGGAAGGAGAAGAAGAACTCTAAAGTCTCCATTCTTGCAAGGCCCATTCGCAAGAGCCCTTTTCCGCGAACATCATCGACCTCATAAGAACCCTAAGGCCTTCCCAAGTCAAATTCCGCAAGTCGGAACTTCGGTCAAGGAAGCCATATCTCAAAGGAAATTGCGCATACAAGGGAGACGGACCAAGGTCATAAAAACTGCAAGCCAAGGCAAAAAGTTGAAGTCCACAAAGGCTAACTGGAGATCGAATTCGCGATGGCCTCTAGAAAGATCACAAGGTGCGATGCGGGAGGTTCACCCTGAGCATACGTGGATATTTCCCGGAGTCCGCAAGTCCAGGTTTTGTCTATTTGGATTCCACACAAAAGTATTGAAATTATTTACGATAACTTCACGAATTAGGAAGCACTCATGCATGTTCGAATTCAACTAGTCAAGTTAAATGCAATTGGAAAATGAATTGGCTATTTGAACATTTATTAGAGATAGCTTAAGATATGAAAATTGATCATTGGTACGTTCAATGGAGTTAATGAAAAGAGCATAAGGTGTCTATGCATTTGCAGGACCTTATTAGTAAGTTTCCTTTTGTGCATTCAAAAGCGACGAGCCTAGGACAACTGTTGCCTCATTACAAGGTTGAAATTATTGAGGTACACCTTTTTACTAGGCATGGGAAGATTAATGGCATGTCCCATTTTTAGATAGATCTTCCTTGTAATGATTCATGAGGGAAAGTTAACACCCATAAGACGTTATTCGAAAAGGAATAGAGGGGCACGAAAATGATCTATGGACTTGAAAGTGGAATGATTATTTGATGTAAGTAGGACCTAGGGAAGTTAGTGTCTGGATTATCAGGCATTTTTACCTTACCAAGGAAGGATAGGGTTATTGTGAACCATGTGATGCGTAGAAGTAGTGAATCGCATGTTTACACGTATTGGTGTAGTTGTAACTGTTGTTCTCCATTAAATCTAGTTTATTACCTTTGGGAAAGGTTCATCCTTGTCGCAGGACAAGTATATTGTGTTGTCTAAATCACATAAACCACACGGGATTCATATGGGCATGGTTCAGACGATATGATAAGTATCCCAAGTGCTAACTAGGGTTTAGTGCGATAAGAATTCGACCTAGTTTTACACTTGTTGCCAAGTCAAAACCCGCAAACCCAAAGATCTTACACACATTCACTAAATGTTGAGTCAATTGGATGCTCATGCATGAAATGATCTAAGGTTTTATCCCAAGGATCGTTCGTTTAAAATGATGAAACTCCGACGGAGTTGCCTATTTTTAGGATCATGGGCCAACATAATTAGGAATGGTTTGGAGGATACCCTAAAACCCTGCCACTCGGCTGGAGGTAAATTCCGTGACCGGAAAACGCTAAGCAATGGGTAGAATGATCCCGTGGAATAGAGGCAATACATGCGCAAAAAGCTGCAATATTGTATAGACTTAAGATTTGTCCACAAGAGAGTCTTATCATCTCTCGAAATGAGGTTGGCAAGTTATTGAAAGAACTTAACTTACAAGAGGATGAATAATCATCCTGTTACTCACTTTTCTTGGGGGATAATTGCCAAGGAAAAGGAAAGTTAGGTATTTGCCTTGAAGCAAATGACCAGACTATAAACTAAAGCGACATGCAGCGCTGGAATCTACCACAACAAAACCTAAAGTATTGGTAGGGTATGACCTTAATCCAAGAACGATAGGAATCTCGCCAAGTTGCAATTGATCCCGGATCGAATGCGGGTTGCATTCGGAGAAAAGGAGTCACTCCTTAACAGTTTGCCAGCTAAACGACCATTGGAAATTGATTGTGCTTGTATCAGTTTGGAAAGTACTGTTTGCATTGTTTGCTCAATGAACTAAAGGACGAAAATATATCTAAATACTTCAGGTTGAAGCCTGAAGGGAGAGGCAGCTTCAGTTACCCCCGACTGCCTGCCTGACCCTAACCAAGGGGGTTGTTAGCAGCGCCGGGAACGTGGACCGAACCCGCCGCGAGAGGTCTCTCCGTTGAGTTCTACTTGGAGCATGAGGACGCTTGGGTGCCAGGGGGGCTCTGGCTGTAAATCCCTCGCCTTCCGGGCCCTGCACAAGAGGCTAACGTGACTCGGGATTGGATCTCGAGGCCCGCATACTAGTCTACGGGCGGAAACTTGGATTAGTGATCCCTGGTGGATTACTGGATAGCCTTCGGGCGGATTATGAATACGCCTACAGGCGGGAACTCCTTGTATTTCAAAGATAAAAGGATAAACTGATAACAAAGAAGTTGTTTGACATTGTTTTCTTTATGTCCTGTGATAAGATTACGTGAAGGAACCGGTGCATAACAGGGTTAATCAAAGAAGCTGTTTGTATATGTCAAACTAATGTGGTAGGTAATTACATAACTAAAACAAACCGAGGAAAGTGCGGAGGATGGACCATGGGTCCGTCCTATGGATGGGTGGTCCCGGTTAGCCGGGAACTTTTCTCAAGGTCTTCGACGAACAGCAGGTTGATCTTCAGTATCAAAGCGAATAACGAAGACGATGACCTAGAGTTACATCCTACCCGATTTACGCTGTTTTAGGGGAACGGAATGGGACTATGCCTTATGGCAGAGAGGTCGAGCCTTGCATCCCTCTCGTTTCCCATTCTCCTTGAACCAAGTGCAGCGTGAATCCGCTTCGGACCGGGCGCTTCTGCGTAAAGTAGTTCGCTTGGGTCTGACGCTAGTTGTTGCTAGTTAATGACCAAACATGAAAACCCAAATTCAGGTCGATCCTAAGTGGGAACGGCCAGGATACTTCCGCTATGTGGCAGACGCGGGAAGACCTAGAACGCAAGTCCTGTAACATTCCATGGGAGTGCCGGGCGGAGCTTTCTAGACATCCTTCCCGATGGACTGCTAAGACGTGTCCGGGATGATTCTAGCGGACACGTTACAGTTGGTATCAGAGCGAACCAACAAAGGATTTGTTTTTAGGAAATTTTAATAAGAAGAAGTAAAGCAAATGTTGTGTCCCAACATTTCCTTACTTTGAATACTGTCTTGCAGAATTATGAAGCATGGAACAGGTTCTTAGTGTTCCGAGTCATGTTTATGACCACGATGCATTCCACGGATTATCGACAAAGGGTTGAGATGATGAACATCCTAGATCGCATTTACAATCCATCACCTGTGTACGTGGAATGGAGATGGATGGGTGTTACAGGGATCTATTACATAACTGCCTATCAACCTGCGTACCTTCAAATTAACTTGAAGAGAATCAAGTGGATGGAGGATTTGAAGATCGTAAAGCTGTTCGTCTTTATTGAGGCTCACGCAAACGTGACCCTACGGGTCGGAGGTCGAAGGGTTAACCAGAATAAGTATGTATACGGAGAAGTGATTCAAAGAATCCCTGCCGACCGAATCAAGGTTTTGGGACGTCATGAGAAGAATGGATATCAAAGGAAAAGATACCCTAATCTTCCGATGATCTATCGATTCCTGAAAATCGATGACCCCAATCCGTACTATTACTCAGTTCCTGTAGCTGAATGCAACAACATCTTATTCTCCTCGAATTAATGTATTAACTTGTTCCATCGCCCCAAGAAATAATTGTAAGGGCTATGCTGATATGAATGGAATAAAACTTTTTCCCGATTGTCTTGACTATGAATATTGACGTAAAGTGATTTGGTCACTTGGCTGAAGGAATACGTGGACGTAGTTCTGAAGAGTTAACAAAACTCCCGCTTTAAAGAGAAGTAGATCATGAGATCAAGCTAGTAATAGGAGTTGCGCCAATTGCGAAGAGACCCTATAGAATGTCTATATCAGAAGCTATTGAGTTGAAGGAACAACTCAAGCAACTGTTAAACCAAGGCTACATCCGGCCTAGCAATTCACCATGGGGAGCTCCAGTTCTATTCCAGAAGAAGAAAGATGGGACACTTCGACTATGTATTGATTACCGTGGGTTGAATCAATCAACAGTCAAGAACAAGTACCCTATTCCTAGAATAGATGAGCTTCTTGATCGCCTTCAAGGTGCAAAGATCTTCTCCAAAATTGATCTCAGGTCAGGCTACTATCAAATCAGGATCAAGGATGAGGATATTCCAAAAACGGCCTTCAATACAAGATATGGGCACTTTGAATTCTTGGCTATGTCATTCGGCCTTACAAATACACCTGCCACCTTCAATAGATTAATGCAGGATATTTTTAGACCATATTTTGATGATTTCGTGCTTGTCTTCTTCGACGACACTCTATTCCAAACAGGAAGGAGATCCTGAATCCCAACTTCGGATTTTCCTTGAGACAAGGAGGTCACGCAAGCGGTATGCTAAGATGATGGAATTGCACGTTCCTCAAACATCAGAATGATCATCTAGAATTCATCATATCGGAAAAAGGAATCTCAGTGGAGCCAGCCTAAGTTAGAAATGTTCTAGGATGGCCAAATACCAACAACTGTCAAAGAAATACTCAGCTTTCTTGGATTGACAGGATGGTATGGGGTCTTCATCTAAAACTATGCCTTGATTGCAGCACCTTTGACATAATTATTGAGGAAGCAAACGTCCATTGCATGGTCAACTACCGAACAAACTAGCTTCGATAGGTTGAAGCAAAGTTTGGTATCAGCACCGATCCTAAAACTTCTAGACCACAGTAAGGAGTAGAGGTAGTAACTGATACTAGCATGCTTGCCTTAAGATATGTGCTCATGTAGGAAAATCATCAGCATATTCTTCAAGGAAATTGAAGAGTCACGAAAAGAATTATGCCACGCATGATCTGGAGTTATTAGCTGTCATCCATGCTCTAAAGCTTTGGAGACACTACCTGTTGGGTAACAAGTTTACTCTAGTAACCGATCATAAGAGCCTCAAATGGAATTTTACCCAGAACGAGTTCAACATGAGGCAACGTCGACGGATTGAAGTATTGGAGGAATATGATTTTAAGATCAAGTACCGACCTGGAAAGAAGAATGTAGTTGTTGATGCATTCAATCGCAAGGCATTCCTTAATTCATTAATCTTGCAAAATCTATCAATAGCTAGATCTCTAGCTACAGAGGTGTCCATGCCAAACGACCTAATACTTGAGCTAGCTAGAGAGGAAGGATGCCATGATCTAGCCTATCAAAGGATGCTAAGGGAAGTCTCTATCAAGGACCAGGAACAAAAGCTAGAGGCTAAGTATCGTGAATTCTCTGTCAATAATGGACATGTCTACTATAGAATGAGAGCATGTATACGAGCAAGCCAGTTATTTAAATAGAAGATATTGTGCGAAGCTCATGATTTCACTTTATCGGGACATCAAAGCTGCGAAGGATAGACAGAAGGCATACACGGATTTGAAGTGTCAAGATAGAATATTTGAGGAAGGAGACATGGTCTTCATTCACGTATGCCCAAAGAAGAGTTCTCTATCCTTAGGAGATTGCAGGAAGCTAAGTCCAAGGTATTGTGGACCATACAAGATCCTCAAGTGCTTAAGACCTAATGTTTATAGACTGCAACTCCCTGAAAACCTAAAGGTTCATAATGTATTCCATAACAGTCTATTGAAGAATGAAGTATGTACCTAGCCCTAATCATGTACTTGATGACCAACAAAATTGTAATGCCTAGTCAAGGAGTCCTTGAACTAAGGACGGACAAGATTTGAGATGCTAGGGTGAGACAACTGAGATCCAGAGCCTTGAGAGAATGTCTCGTCCAGTGGAAAGATTATCCTAAGGAGGGTGCTACCTGGATGGAACAAAGCTCTCTCAATCTTCAATATCCCCAGTTTATCTCGAGATGAGGACATCTCGATTCTTCTAAGGGGGAGAGAATGTAATATTTCCGCACACTGCGTACCGTAAATATTGCCTTCCCGCACGCCGTGTAAACCCTGTGCAAGGGTATTCCCTACTTCGTAATTATTTGTAACCTAATCCACACCATGCACGTTCAAAATGAGGTCTCCACGTTGAGAATCAAAGGCCGGGGTTGAAGACCGTAAAAGCCGCGAGGAAACAACCGCTTGGGAAGGGCAAATGGGATAAATTCAAGGCAAATTTTTTTATTAATTATCCCTTCCCCCAGCCGATGCATGGCTGGAGGAGAGGGAGTGTGGGGAGGAATGGCCAAGGAGGAGTGGGATGGGTATGCATGAGGAGGAGTCCTCCACGTGTGTGCAGGCCCTCTTTCCCAAGGCCTATAAGAACCCCCTCTTGGAAGGAGGGAAAGGGGGAACAGAAGGCGGCAGAAGACTGCCGTGAAGGAAGGGGGGGAAGGTCGCCGTGCAGAGGGAAGCCGCCGTGCAGTCCGCCCAGCCCGCGAGCCGCCACAGCCACCACCAGGTCACCTCAGTCTGCCGCCACTGCTGGATAACGACCCCTTTCTCCCCCCTCGACGTCGCAGGCAGAAGCTTGGAAGCTTCTTAGAAGCTTCCTAATAGAAGCTTCTTAAGAAGCTTCTAAGGGGGCTTCCTTAAGCCCCCTTCCCACTACATTTCCCCCATAGATCTATCCACACCCCCGAGACTTTGAAGGGAAGAAAGCTACGAGCCTTCTCACCAATCACCCAATAAGTCCATCCCGGGACTTTGAGGAAGAGGAGGCTACAAAACCCCTTCCCACCAGTCATCCATGGGCCGGGATTTTGAAGAATAAGAGAGGAAGCCCATAAAGGCCCCTCCCACTAATCACTTACAAGGCCGGTCCTTGGATTTTAGGGAAGGAGAAGAAGAACTCTAAAGTCTCCATTCTTGCAAGGCCCATTCGCAAGAGCCCTTTTCCGCGAACATCATCGACCTCATAAGAACCCTAAGGCCTTCCCAAGTCAAATTCCGCAAGTCGGAACTTCGGTCAAGGAAGCCATATCTCAAAGGAAATTGCGCATACAAGGGAGACGGACCAAGGTCATAAAAACTGCAAGCCAAGGCAAAAAGTTGAAGTCCACAAAGGCTAACTGGAGATCGAATTCGCGATGGCCTCTAGAAAGATCACAAGGTGCGATGCGGGAGGTTCACCCCGAGCATACGTGGATATTTCCCAGAGTCCGCAAGTCCAGGTTTTGTCTATTTGGATTCCACACAAAAGTATTGAAATTATTTACGATAACTTCACGAATTAGGAAGCACTCATGCATGTTCGAATTCAACTAGTCAAGTTAAATGCAATTGGAAAATGAATTGGCTATTTGAACATTTATTAGAGATAGCTTAAGATATGAAAATTGATCATTGGTACGTTCAATGGAGTTAATGAAAAGAGCATAAGGTGTCTATGCATTTGCAGGACCTTATTAGTAAGTTTCCTTTTGTGCATTCAAAAGCGACGAGCCTAGGACAACTGTTGCCTCATTACAAGGTTGAAATTATTGAGGTACACCTTTTTACTAGGCATGGGAAGATTAATGGCATGTCCCATTTTTAGATAGATCTTCCTTGTAATGATTCATGAGGGAAAGTTAACACCCATAAAACGTTATTCGAAAAGGGATAGAGGGGCACGAAAATGATCTATGGACTTGAAAGTGGAATGATTATTTGATGTAAGTAGGACCTAGGGAAGTTAGTGTCCGGATTATCAGGCATTTTTACCTTACCAAGGAAGGATAGGGTTATTGTGAACCATGTGATGCGTAGAAGTAGTGAATCGCATGTTTACACGCATTGGTGTAGTTGTAACTGTTGTTCTCCATTAAATCTAGTTTATTACCTTTGGGAAAGGTTCATCCTTGTCGCAGGACAAGTATATTGTGTTGTCTAAATCACATAAACCACACGGGATTCATATGGGCATGGTTCAGACGATATGATAAGTATCCCAAGTGCTAACTAGGGTTTAGTGCGATAAGAATTCGACCTAGTTTTACACTTGTTGCCAAGTCAAAACCCGCAAACCCAAAGATCTTACACACATTCACTAAATGTTGAGTCAATTGGATGCTCATGCATGAAATGATCTAAGGTTTTATCCCAAGGATCGTTCGTTTAAAATGATGAAACTCCGACGGAGTTGCCTATTTTTAGGATCATGGGCCAACATAATTAGGAATGGTTTGGAGGATACCCTAAAACCCTGCCACTCGGCTGGAGGTAAATTCCGTGACCGGAAAACGCTAAGCAATGGGTAGAATGATCCCGTGGAATAGAGGCAATACATGCGCAAAAAGCTGCAATATTGTATAGACTTAAGATTTGTCCACAAGAGAGTCTTATCATCTCTCGAAATGAGGTTGGCAAGTTATTGAAAGAACTTAACTTACAAGAGGATGAATAATCATCCTGTTACTCACTTTTCTTGGGGGATAATTGCCAAGGAAAAGGAAAGTTAGGTATTTGCCTTGAAGCAAATGACCAGACTATAAACTAAAGCGACATGGAGCGCTGGAATCTACCACAACAAAACCTAAAGTATTGGTAGGGTATGACCTTAATCCAAGAACGATAGGAATCTCGCCAAGTTGCAATTGATCCCGGATCGAATGCGGGTTGCATTCGGAGAAAAGGAGTCACTCCTTAACAGTTTGCTAGCTAAACGACCATTGGAAATTGATTGTGCTTGTATCAGTTTGGAAAGTACTGTTTGCATTGTTTGCTCAATGAACTAAAGGACGAAAATATATCTAAATACTTCAGGTTGAAGCCTGAAGGGAGAGGCAGCTTCAGTTACCCCCGACTGCCTGCCTGACCCTAACCAAGGGGGTTGTTAGCCGCGCCGGGAACGTGGACCGAACCCGCCGCGAGAGGTCTCTCCGTTGAGTTCTACTTGGAGCATGATGACGCTTGGGTGCCAGGGGGGGCTCTGGCTGTAAATCCCTCGCCTTCCGGGCCCTGCACAAGAGGCTAACGTGACTCGGGATTGGATCTCGAGGCCCGCATACTAGTCTACGGGCGGAAACTTGGATTAGTGATCCCTGGTGGATTACTGGATAGCCTTCGGGCGGATTATGAATACGCCTACAGGCGGGAACTCCTTGTATTTCAAAGATAAAAGGATAAACTGATAACAAAGAAGTTGTTTGACATTGTTTTCTTTATGTCCTGTGATAAGATTACGTGAAGGAACCGGTGCATAACAGGGTTAATCAAAGAAGCTGTTTGTATATGTCAAACTAATGTGGTAGGTAATTACATAACTAAAACAAACCGAGGAAAGTGGGAGGATGGACCATGGGTCCGTCCTATGGATGGGTGGTCCCGGTTAGCCGGGAACTTTTCTCAAGGTCTTCGACGAACAGCAGGTTGATCTTCAGTATCAAAGCGAATAACGAAGACGATGACCTAGAGTTACATCCTACCCGATTTACGCTGTTTTAGGGGAACGGAATGGGACTATGCCTTATGGCAGAGAGGTCGAGCCTTGCATCCCTCTCGTTTCCCATTCTCCTTGAACCAAGTGCAGCGTGAATCCGCTTCGGACCGGGCGCTTCTGCGTAAAGTAGTTCGCTTGGGTCTGACGCTAGTTGTTGCTAGTTAATGACCAAACAGGAAAACCCAAATTCAGGTCGATCCTAAGTGGGAACGGCCAGGATACTTCCGCTACGTGGCAGACGCGGGAAGACCTAGAACGAAAGTCCCGTAACATTCCATGGGAGTGCCGGGCGGAGCTTTCTAGACATCCTTCCCGATGGACTGCTAAGACGTGTCCGGGATGATTCTAGCGGACACGTTATAGTTGGTATCAGAGCGAACCAACAAAGGATTTGTTTTTAGGAAATTTTAATAAGAAGAAGTAAAGCAAATGTTGTGTCCCAACATTTCCTTACTTTGAATACTGTCTTGCAGAATTATGAAGCATGGAACAGGTTCTTAGTGTTCCGAGTCATGTTTATGACCACGATGCATTCCACGGATTATCGACAAAGGGTTGAGATGATGAACATCCTAGATCGCATTTACAATCCATCACCTGTGTACGTGGAATGGAGATGGATGGGTGTTACAGGGATCTATTACATAACTGCCTATCAACCTGCGTACCTTCAAATTAACTTGAAGAGAATCAAGTGGATGGAGGATTTGAAGATCGTAAAGCTGTTCGTCTTTATTGAGGCTCACGCAAACGCGACCCTACGGGTCGGAGGTCGAAGGGTTAACCAGAATAAGTATGTATACGGAGAAGTGATTCAAAGAATCCCTGCCGACCGAATCAAGGTTTTGGGACGTCATGAGAAGAATGGATATCAAAGGAAAAGATACCCTAATCTTCCGATGATCTATCCATTCCTAAAAATCGATGACCCCAATCCGTACTATTACTCAGTTCCTCTGGCTGAATGCAACAACATCTTATTCTCCTCGAATTAATGTATTAACTTGTTCCATCGCCCCAAGAAATAATTGTAAGGGCTATGCTGATATGAATGGAATAAAACTTTTTCCCGATTGTCTTGACTATGAATATTGACGTAAAGTGATTTGGTCACTTGGCTGAAGGAATACGTGGACGTAGTTCTGAAGAGTTAACAGAACTCCCGCTTTAAAGAGAAGTAGATCATGAGATCAAGCTAGTAATAGGAGTTGCGCCAATTGTGAAGAGACCCTATAGAATGTCTATATCGGAAGCTATTGAGTTGAAGGAACAAGTCAAGCAACTGTTAAACCAAGGCTACATCCGGCCTAGCAATTCACCATGGGGAGCTCCAGTTCTATTCCAGAAGAAGAAAGATGGGACACTTCGACTATGTATTGATTACCGTGGGTTGAATCAATCAACAGTCAAGAACAAGTACCCTATTCCTAGAATAGATGAGCTTCTTGATCGCCTTCAAGGTGCAAAGATCTTCTCCAAAATTGATCTCAGGTCAGGCTACTATCAAATCAGGATCAAGGATGAGGATATTCCAAAAACGGCCTTCAATACAAGATATGGGCACTTTGAATTCTTGGCTATGTCATTCGGCCTTACAAATACACCTGCCACCTTCAATAGATTAATGCAGGATATTTTTAGACCATATTTTGATGATTTCGTGCTTGTCTTCTTCGACGACACTCTATTCCAAACAGGAAGGAGATCTTGAATCCCAACTTCGGATTTTCCTTGAGACAAGGAGGTCACGCAAGCGGTATGCTAAGATGATGGAATTGCACGTTCCTCAAACATCAGAATGATCATCTAGAATTCATCATATCGGAAAAAGGAATCTCAGTGGAGCCAGCCTAAGTTAGAAATGTTCTAGGATGGCCAAATACCAACAACTGTCAAAGAAATACTCAGCTTTCTTGGATTGACAGGATGGTATGGGGTCTTCATCTAAAACTATGCCTTGATTGCAGCACCTTTGACATAATTATTGAGGAAGCAAATGTCCATTGCATGGTCAACTACCGAACAAACTAGCTTCGATAGGTTGAAGCAAAGTTTGGTATCAGCACCGATCCTAAAACTTCTAGACCACAGTAAGGAGTAGAGGTAGTAACTGATACTAGCATGCTTGCCTTAAGATATGTGCTCATGTAGGAAAATCATCAGCATATTCTTCAAGGAAATTGAAGAGTCACGAAAAGAATTATGCCACGCATGATCTGGAGTTATTAGCTGTCATCCATGCTCTAAAGCTTTGGAGACACTACCTGTTGGGTAACAAGTTTACTCTAGTAACCGATCATAAGAGCCTCAAATGGAATTTTACCCAGAACGAGTTCAACATGAGGCAACGTCGACGGATTGAAGTATTGGAGGAATATGATTTTAAGATCAAGTACCGACCTGGAAAGAAGAATGTAGTTGTTGATGCATTCAATCGCAAGGCATTCCTTAATTCATTAATCTTGCAAAATCTATCAATAGCTAGATCTCTAGCTACAGAGGTGTCCATGCCAAACGACCTAATACTTGAGCTAGCTAGAGAGGAAGGATGCCATGATCTAGCCTATCAAAGGATGCTAAGGGAAGTCTCTATCAAGGACCAGGAACAAAAGCTAGAGGCTAAGTATCGTGAATTCTCTGTCAATAATGGACATGTCTACTATAGAATGAGAGCATGTATACGAGCAAGCCAGTTATTTAAATAGAAGATATTGTGCGAAGCTCATGATTTCACTTTATCGGGACATCAAAGCTGCGAAGGATAGACAGAAGGCATACACGGATTTGAAGTGTCAAGATAGAATATTTGAGGAAGGAGACATGGTCTTCATTCACGTATGCCCAAAGAAGAGTTCTCTATCCTTAGGAGATTGCAGGAAGCTAAGTCCAAGGTATTGTGGACCATACAAGATCCTCAAGTGCTTAAGACCTAATGTTTATAGACTGCAACTCCCTGAAAACCTAAAGGTTCATAATGTATTCCATAACAGTCTATTGAAGAATGAAGTATGTACCTAGCCCTAATCATGTACTTGATGACCAACAAAATTGTAATGCCTAGTCAAGGAGTCCTTGAACTAAGGACGGACAAGATTTGAGATGCTAGGGTGAGACAACTGAGATCCAGAGCCTTGAGAGAATGTCTCGTCCAGTGGAAAGATTATCCTAAGGAGGGTGCTACCTGGATGGAACAAAGCTCTCTCAATCTTCAATATCCCCAGTTTATCTCGAGATGAGGACATCTCGATTCTTCTAAGGGGGAGAGAATGTAATATTTCCGCACACTGCGTACCGTAAATATTGCCTTCCCGCACGCCGTGTAAACCCTGTGCAAGGGTATTCCCTACTTCGTAATTATTTGTAACCTAATCCACACCATGCACGTTCAAAATGAGGTCTCCACGTTGAGAATCAAAGGCCGGGGTTGAAGACCGTAAAAGCCGCGAGGAAACAACCGCTTGGGAAGGGCAAATGGGATAAATTCAAGGCAAATTTTTTTATTAATTATCCCTTCCCCCAGCCGATGCATGGCTGGAGGAGAGGGAGTGTGGGGAGGAATGGCCAAGGAGGAGTGGGATGGGTATGCATGAGGAGGAGTCCTCCACGTGTGTGCAGGCCCTCTTTCCCAAGGCCTATAAGAACCCCCTCTTGGAAGGAGGGAAAGGGGGAACAGAAGGCGGCAGAAGACTGCCGTGAAGGAAGGGGGGGAAGGTCGCCGTGCAGAGGGAAGCCGCCGTGCAGTCCGCCCAGCCCGCGAGCCGCCACAGCCACCACCAGGTCACCTCAGTCTGCCGCCACTGCTGGATAACGACCCCTTTCTCCCCCCTCGACGTCGCAGGCAGAAGCTTGGAAGCTTCTTAGAAGCTTCCTAATAGAAGCTTCTTAAGAAGCTTCTAAGGGGGCTTCCTTAAGCCCCCTTCCCACTACATTTCCCCCATAGATCTATCCACACCCCCGAGACTTTGAAGGGAAGAAAGCTACGAGCCTTCTCACCAATCACCCAATAAGTCCATCCCGGGACTTTGAGGAAGAGGAGGCTACAAAACCCCTTCCCACCAGTCATCCATGGGCCGGGATTTTGAAGAATAAGAGAGGAAGCCCATAAAGGCCCCTCCCACTAATCACTTACAAGGCCGGTCCTTGGATTTTAGGGAAGGAGAAGAAGAACTCTAAAGTCTCCATTCTTGCAAGGCCCATTCGCAAGAGCCCTTTTCCGCGAACATCATCGACCTCATAAGAACCCTAAGGCCTTCCCAAGTCAAATTCCGCAAGTCGGAACTTCGGTCAAGGAAGCCATATCTCAAAGGAAATTGCGCATACAAGGGAGACGGACCAAGGTCATAAAAACTGCAAGCCAAGGCAAAAAGTTGAAGTCCACAAAGGCTAACTGGAGATCGAATTCGCGATGGCCTCTAGAAAGATCACAAGGTGCGATGCGGGAGGTTCACCCCGAGCATACGTGGATATTTCCCAGAGTCCGCAAGTCCAGGTTTTGTCTATTTGGATTCCACACAAAAGTATTGAAATTATTTACGATAACTTCACGAATTAGGAAGCACTCATGCATGTTCGAATTCAACTAGTCAAGTTAAATGCAATTGGAAAATGAATTGGCTATTTGAACATTTATTAGAGATAGCTTAAGATATGAAAATTGATCATTGGTACGTTCAATGGAGTTAATGAAAAGAGCATAAGGTGTCTATGCATTTGCAGGACCTTATTAGTAAGTTTCCTTTTGTGCATTCAAAAGCGACGAGCCTAGGACAACTGTTGCCTCATTACAAGGTTGAAATTATTGAGGTACACCTTTTTACTAGGCATGGGAAGATTAATGGCATGTCCCATTTTTAGATAGATCTTCCTTGTAATGATTCATGAGGGAAAGTTAACACCCATAAAACGTTATTCGAAAAGGGATAGAGGGGCACGAAAATGATCTATGGACTTGAAAGTGGAATGATTATTTGATGTAAGTAGGACCTAGGGAAGTTAGTGTCCGGATTATCAGGCATTTTTACCTTACCAAGGAAGGATAGGGTTATTGTGAACCATGTGATGCGTAGAAGTAGTGAATCGCATGTTTACACGCATTGGTGTAGTTGTAACTGTTGTTCTCCATTAAATCTAGTTTATTACCTTTGGGAAAGGTTCATCCTTGTCGCAGGACAAGTATATTGTGTTGTCTAAATCACATAAACCACACGGGATTCATATGGGCATGGTTCAGACGATATGATAAGTATCCCAAGTGCTAACTAGGGTTTAGTGCGATAAGAATTCGACCTAGTTTTACACTTGTTGCCAAGTCAAAACCCGCAAACCCAAAGATCTTACACACATTCACTAAATGTTGAGTCAATTGGATGCTCATGCATGAAATGATCTAAGGTTTTATCCCAAGGATCGTTCGTTTAAAATGATGAAACTCCGACGGAGTTGCCTATTTTTAGGATCATGGGCCAACATAATTAGGAATGGTTTGGAGGATACCCTAAAACCCTGCCACTCGGCTGGAGGTAAATTCCGTGACCGGAAAACGCTAAGCAATGGGTAGAATGATCCCGTGGAATAGAGGCAATACATGCGCAAAAAGCTGCAATATTGTATAGACTTAAGATTTGTCCACAAGAGAGTCTTATCATCTCTCGAAATGAGGTTGGCAAGTTATTGAAAGAACTTAACTTACAAGAGGATGAATAATCATCCTGTTACTCACTTTTCTTGGGGGATAATTGCCAAGGAAAAGGAAAGTTAGGTATTTGCCTTGAAGCAAATGACCAGACTATAAACTAAAGCGACATGGAGCGCTGGAATCTACCACAACAAAACCTAAAGTATTGGTAGGGTATGACCTTAATCCAAGAACGATAGGAATCTCGCCAAGTTGCAATTGATCCCGGATCGAATGCGGGTTGCATTCGGAGAAAAGGAGTCACTCCTTAACAGTTTGCCAGCTAAACGACCATTGGAAATTGATTGTGCTTGTATCAGTTTGGAAAGTACTGTTTGCATTGTTTGCTCAATGAACTAAAGGACGAAAATATATCTAAATACTTCAGGTTGAAGCCTGAAGGGAGAGGCAGCTTCAGTTACCCCCGACTGCCTGCCTGACCCTAACCAAGGGGGTTGTTAGCCGCGCCGGGAACGTGGACCGAACCCGCCGCGAGAGGTCTCTCCGTTGAGTTCTACTTGGAGCATGAGGACGCTTGGGTGCCAGGGGGGCTCTGGCTGTAAATCCCTCGCCTTCCGGGCCCTGCACAAGAGGCTAACGTGACTCGGGATTGGATCTCGAGGCCCGCATACTAGTCTACGGGCGGAAACTTGGATTAGTGATCCCTGGTGGATTACTGGATAGCCTTCGGGCGGATTATGAATACGCCTACAGGCGGGAACTCCTTGTATTTCAAAGATAAAAGGATAAATTGATAACAAAGAAGTTGTTTGACATTGTTTTCTTTATGTCCTGTGATAAGATTATGTGAAGGAACCGGTGCATAACAAGGTTAATCAAAGAAGCTGTTTGTATATGTCAAACTAATGTGGTAGGTAATTACATAACTAAAACAAACCGAGGAAAGTGCGGAGGATGGACCATGGGTCCGTCCGATGGATGGGTGGTCCCGATTAGCCGGGAACTTTTCTCAAGGTCTTCGACGAACAGCAGGTTGATCTTCAGCATCAAAGCGAATAACGAAGACGATGACCTAGAGTTACATCCTACCCGATTGACGCTGTTTTAGGGGAACGGAATGGGACTATGCCTTATGGCAGAGAGGTCGAGCCTTGCATCCCTCTCGTTTCCCATTCTCCTTGAACCAAGTGCAGCGTGAATCCGCTTCGGACCGGGCGCTTCTGCGTAAAGTAGTTCGCTTGGGTCTGATGCTAGTTGTTGCTAGTTAATGACCAAACAGGAAAACCCAAATTTAGGTCGATCCTAAGTGGGAACGGCCAGGATACTTCCGCTACGTGGCAGACGCGGGAAGACCTAGAACGAAAGTCCCGTAACATTCCATGGGAGTGCCGGGCGGAGCTTTCTAGACATCCTTCCCGATGGACTGCTAAGACGTGTCCGGGATGATTCTAGCGGACACGTTACAGATTCGTATGACATAATTGTTGTCGATGTTGTCCAAGTACTTGCATCGCATGGAAATGAAACCATGGAATTGCATGTTGAATGCGAAGATGCTTGTATTTTAAGATGGATTAAGTGCCGTAGAATGGATTAAGTCAAGGCTCACTTATAGACCAATCTAGAAGAAAGCAAGCATTTATTACTTATGACTAGTATTAGAGTTGGATTGGCAGTGATGTCCTCACCCGAGGCTTCGTTGCGGATTATGGGATTCTCACTTGCATTTGACATTCTCTGCTTGGGGACCATTTCTTGGTCTTCTTTGCTTTAAATGCAATCCCCCAGAAGACTTCAACTGCCTCTTTCTCAAACAACAGGCCAATCAGAGGGGGGGGAATTAAGCTGCAGATAACCAAGAGGAAAAGGACTCCGGATAGTGCATGTGATCACCCTCTAAGGAGGGGGAGAGAAGAAGATCCTTCAGAGAATCTCTCTCTCTCTCTCTCTCTCTCCCTCTCTCTCTCTCACACTCTCTCTCCTTTTTCTCTCTGTCACACACACACACACACACACACACACACTCTCTCTCTCTCTCTCTCTCTCTCTCTCTCTCTCTCTCTCTCTCTCTCTCTCTCTCTCTCTCTCTCTCTCTCTCTCTCTCTCTCTCTCTCTCTCTCTCTCTCTCTCTCTCTCTCTCCAATGCCCAGGTGGTTTAGGCCTCTTCCCAAGGCATAGAGGGGAAAAGGGAAGGGGGGGTTTTATAAGGGAAAGGGGAAAACTCTTGTAGAATTTTGCATGGTATGCTCATGCTTTACTCAATCTAAATGATGGCTTTCTCTCCTTTTTCATCTTGAACATCCAAACTATCCACAAGGTGAAATTCTTCAATGTCCTAATTTTGAGCTTCCTTAAAAAAAACTCTTATCCTAACTCAAAATACTAATATATTTTATCTAGTTTAGTTCATGAACTTTCTTGAACTTCACACTACTCCTATATTCAAAAATGCTCTTCATATTGGGGATTAAAGGTCGCATGTTCCTAGCTACCTATATTTCCTTGTACTCATTGCCCCCACACCTATACACTATAGGTGGTGGCCCCTCATCAACTATTACTTTATTCTTCATTCTTTACATGAAAATAGAATAAGGGAAGGCAGGTCAAACATTGTGATTGTTAGAGTTTCTAGATATTGTCATGCTCTCTCTTACATACTTGAACCTCCATAGCTCTTGCTTCTCTAATGCTTCCACTCATGCTTCAATCCTCCACATTTTAGAGCAATATTTGGTGCTCGTGGGAGCTCATGCTTGGAACAAGTGGCGTGAAGAGTGAAGCTTTGTCTCACAAAGGTCAAGGATTTGAGCTTCTTCTTCAACATTAATCCTTGTTCATTGCACATTGATAGAGGTACTATTCTCATAGCAAGGATCTATATTTGAGTCATTGACTCAGTGAGGCTTGATTTGGGATAAAATAGCTCATTCTAGAATTGATTTAGGCAATCATTAGTGGCTGCAAATGATTAGTCTTATGATATTCGTCATGCATAAACTTCATTTATCGAAGTTGTATCTAGAAAATGTTGCATGTCATATTAAAGCCTGAAATTCAATTGCATTAAATGAAAGGTTGTAGGCAAAGTTCTTAATGTAAATCTATGTAGTTTTATGCAAGTTATCCCCCAAAGTGTCAATCATTATGATTCTAGCAAGGAAGAGAAATGGTCAATTGCAAACCCTATAGTTGCATTGAAGGAAAAGTCTATGATTTGCATACTTACATGGAATGTTGCATCTTGAATTTAGTTAATTGCATCCCTTAGGAAAAGTATGCGCATCTCTTCTAAGCAAAGATAATTCTCAACGCGAGAAAATTAGATCGTTTTAGGTAGATCACTTGTAAGAGTATAACCTCAAGGGATTCGTAAAAGCATAACTAGTCGGTACGATGAACACTTCAAAGTGCTAGGTAGTGTTTCATACGTTAAAAATTGTGTCTAGTATTGCACTTGGGACGCCAAGTCAAGACTTTCAAACCCAAAGGTCCTACCCACATTCACGGAATGTTAGGGTTAATTGGACTCCCATACAATAACGATCTAGGGTTTTTATCCTAGGGCAAATTGGCCTAATACTAGACTTTTGATTGAGATTAGAAACCCTAGGGCCAATCGTTATCGGCCTAGTAAGGTTAGGGTTGGGTTGGGTAAGAAGACATGCCAAACCCTACATCTTGATTAAACAAATTTATTGACCAAGGAACGTCGTTTGATGGGAGATCGATCCCACAAGTTAGATGCGACCCCTATGCAACAAGTTGCAATGTCGCATGGCATTGTATTTAAGTCACAAGGGAGATTTGCCACTCTTTAGAACAAGGGTTGGTAGGATCTAAGTACGAGATAACTTGCAAGAGGATGAGTAGTCATCTTGCTACATCACCCTTCTTGGGCTGATTTGCTAAGTTAGGGGAAGTTAAGTATTGCCTAGTAAGAGATTGACAAATCAAGTTAGAGCAACAAAGTTGCCAGGATTTACTGTCCTTATTTGAGGAACCTAAGGTGTTGGTTAATTTGGGTTAACAGGATATGACCCTAACCCAAGGATAAAAGGGTAAGCAAACAAAACCCTTGGGGATCTTGCCAAGTCACAATTGATCCCGGATCGAATGCTGGATGCATTCGGAGAGAAGGATTCACACCTTAGCAGTTGGCCAATAAACGTCCACTGGATTGATTGTGTTTGTACAGTTGATAGCACTATTTGTACTTCTTTGCTCAAGGAATCTAAAGCTGGAAAATAATTAATTGCTTCAAGTTGAAGGCCTCGAGGGAGAGGCAGCATCAGTTATCCCCTACTGTCTGCCTGACCCTAACCAAGGGGGTTGTTAGCTGCACCAGGAACGTGGACCGAACCCGTTGCAAGAGGTCTCTCCGTTGGGCGCTACTTGGAGTAGGAGGATGCTTGGGTGCTAGGGGGGCTCTGACCGTGAATCCCTTGCCTTCCGGGTCCTGCACAAGAGGCCGATGTGACTCGGGATTGAATCTCGAGGCCCGCATACTAGTCTACGGGCAAAAACTTAGATTAGTAATCCTTGAGGATTGCTGGATTGCCTTCGGGCGGATTATGGATTGCCTTTGGGCAGATTTTAAATTTGCCTACGGGCTGGATTATATGATGTATTCCAAAGATAAATAAGATCAATTGTTGAAAATGAATTTGTTTGACATTGTTTTTCTATGTTTGTGTTAAGATTACGTGAAGAAACCAGTGACTAAAAGGCTAATTAAGGAAGCTCTTTTTGCGTGTCAAATTAAATGTGATAGGTAATTAGACAACTAAAGCAACCTCGAGGAAAGTGCGATGGATGTGGCCATGGGTCTGTCCTACGGACGGGTGGTCCTGGTTGGCTAGGAACTTTTCTTGAAGGAAATTGACCGCAAGGAACGTTGACCTAGAATCTAGGATACTAGAGTCTCGATTTATGCTGTTTTAGGGAAACGGAATGGGACTATGCCTTATGGGCAGAGATGCCGAGCTTTGCATCCCTCTCGTTTCCCATTCTCCTTGAACCGAGTGCAACATGAATCCGCTTCGATCCTGACGTTTCTGCGTAAAGTAGTTCGCCTGGGGTTCGATGCTAGTAGCTGCCATTCTAGGATTTTGACCACTAGGAAAACCCTGATTCAGGTTGGTCCTAAGGGGGAACGGCTGGAATGATTTCGCTTCATGGCAGACTCGAGATCGCAAACCCCGTAACATTCCGTGGGAGTGCCGGGTGGTGATTTCTGGACTCTCTTCTCGATGGGCTGCTAAGAGTGTCCTACGAACGAACAGGTGGACACATTATAGTTGGTATCAGAGCGAACCAACGAAGGACCTGTCTTTTACAAGGAAACTTAATAAGGAGAAGTAGAGCAAATGTTACTATTCAGAACATTTCCTTACTTATCGATGCAGTCTTGCAGAGTTGCGAAGCATGGAACAGATTCTTGGTGTTCCAAGTTATGCTTATGACCGCGATGCATGCTTCAGATTATCGACGGAGGATCGATATGATGAATATCCTAGACCGCATCTACAATCCTTCACCCCTGTACGTGGAACAGAGATGGACAGGTGATTTAGGAATTTATTACATAGCTGCCCACCCATTTGTGTACCTTCAAACCAACTTAAAGAGAATCAAGTGGTTGGAAGACCTGAAGATCATGAAGCTGTTCATCTTTGTTGAGGCTCACGTAAATGCAACCCTACATGTCGGAGGTTGGAAGGTGAAGGATAACACGTATGTGTACAAGGAAGTGACCCGAATAATCCCTGCCAACAAAATCAAGGTGTTGGGACGTTACGAGAAGAACGGGTACCAAAGGAAAGGATACCCTAATCTTCCAATGACCTATCGATTTCTGAAAATCCATGATCCCAATCCATACTATTACCCAATTCTCATAGCTGAATGTAACACAATCTTATTCTCCCTGAATTAATGTATCAGCTTGCTCTACCATCCCAAGAATAACTGTACTCCGAAAGTGCTATGCCCATATGAATGAAATAAGACTCTTTTTATCAATGATTGTCTTGGCTGTGAGTATTGATATAAAAAAAGTTAAGTGATTAGGTCTCTTTGCTGAAAGCTGAATTGGGCATGAAATGTAATGTGAGAAACATTTAGTGAGTTGTTAACGTTAAGAATCTCAAAACCCAGGCACACCCTCAGGTGCAGATTCCTAGTCCATCCCCTACACCAAGTACGGCCGTGATTCAGGAGAAGAAGTTTCTTCTCAAGCAAATCAAGCCACCAGAATTTGATGGCAAGGGAAGGACCATCCAAACTGACACCGAGATCTGGATAGAATCCATGGAGGATTACTTCGAAGTGATAGATACTGCATCCACTAACCAGGCTATGCTCGCCAAGTTGAAGCTTACCGGCAAAGCAAGACTTTGGTGGAAGCAATGGTGCAGAGTCCAAGGAATCTCGGAAGGGTCAATTACTTGGGAGAAGCTTAAAAGAGCTGTGCGTAGAAGATATCTACCACTTGCCTACTGCACACAGAAGATGAACAAGTTCTACGAGCTAAAACAGCTTGGTCTATCCCTTGACACATACTACTCAAAGTTCGTCTCTCTTTTGAAGTATGCGCGCCACAAATGGATATGACACAACAGGTGTTGAAGTTTTGTGCTGGATTAAACCCACCTGTAAACACCTGCCTCGAATCAATGCGGCCAACAGATCTTCAAGATGCACTCATTAGAGTTGTGCCCATAATACAGGAAGTGCAAACCAGGCCAAGAAGTAACAAGACTTGGTCTTATAAGGATCAGAATAAAGAAGTGTATAGGTCCTAGGCGAAGAAAGTTCAAGGTTAAAACCAGGGACAAAGGAAGAAAGCTAGGACCAACAATGTCAATAATTTTGTTCCTACCCAAGGTAATGGCCGCAACCTCCGTTGCTTCTATTGCAACAAGCCCGGTCATTTCAAAAGGCAATGTCCCAAACTTGGCAGAGGACAACGTCAAGGACCATTTCAAGGAACCGCCCATGGCTAAGGAGCCACCACCCCGGGCAAAGGAAGAACTGCCTGTGTTGCCAATAGGGAGATGTGTGATGAAGAAGACTCGACCATGGAGGCAGACTTTGAAAGGGCAAGAGTTCATGCCACCCTTCACAAAAAAGGCCCGAATCGCTAGTTTTTGGTGATTCAGACACCATTGGACTATCAAGGTAAAGGCTTCAAAACCTTGATTGATTGTGGTAGTACATATTCCTTTATCTCACCAATTTGTGCAAGAAGACTAGGAATAGCCACAATAGATGCACCTACCTTACTTGTGGAATTAGCAAATGGTCGTGAGGTCACTTGTACCAGGCAAACTGGTAAGGTGGAATTCCTACTGGGAGGAAAGTCTTGACTTCGGTTAGATTCAGGATTATGAACCTAGGTATCCATGAGTGTTTGCTCGGAATGGATTGGCTTAAACCTAATGATGCCCACATTCATTGTGGAAAGGGCCAAGTTTCCTTTTGAAACTCTGAAGGGGAATTAGTCACAACTCAAGGAGAGGCTGGAAAGCCAAAAATTCAATTGGCCAAAGCATCTCGGATAATGAAGGGAGTCAGAAAGGGGCTACCTATCTATTTGATTAAGCTTAATAAGCTAAGATCAGAATTAGGAGTCTAAGGAAGAACCCTCATGGCTAAAGGAGTACGCAGACGTATTTCCTAAAGAGCTGACAGAACTTCCGCCTCAAAGGGAAGCTGATCATGAGATCAAGCTAGTGCCAGGAGCTGCACCAATTGCAAAGAGGCCATATAGAATGTCCATCCCGGAAGCAATTGAGTTGAAGGAGCAACTCAAACAACTGTTAGACCAAGGCTACATCTGTCCTAGCAGTTTGCCATGGGGAGCTCCAGTGCAGTTTCAGAAGAAGAAGGATGGAACGCTTCGGCTATGTATTGATTACAGAGGGTTGAATCAATCAACCATTAAGAACAAATATCCTATTTCAAGAATAGATGAACTTCTTGACCGTCTTCAAGGTGCGAAGATCTTCTCCAAGATTGATCTCAGGCCTAGATATTATCAGATAAGGATCAAGGAGGAAGATATCCCAAAGATGGCATTTAGCACAAGATATGGACATTTTGAGTTCCTAGTTATGTCATTCGGGCTGACAAATGCACCTGCCACCTTCAACAGGCTAATGCAGGATATCTTTAGGCCATATCTTGATGACTTCGTACTCGTCTTCTTTGACGATACCTTAGTTTACTCCAAACAAGAAGAAGATCATAAACCCCAGCTTCTCATTGTCCTTGAGACAATGAGGCCACACAAGCTTTATGCCAAGAAGAAGTAGACGTTCTAGAATGGCCAATACCAACAACTGTCAAAGAAATACGCAGTTTTCTTGGATTGATAGGATGGTACAGGGTCTTTATAAAAAACTATGCCCTGATTGCAGTGCCACTGATCAATCTACTGAAGAAACAAACATCAATTTTATGGTCAACTACTGAACGATCCGGTTTTGATAAACTAAAGCAAAGCTTGGTATCAACACCTATCTTGAAACTTCCAGACCTTAGTAAGGAGTTCGAAGTAATACCTGATGTTAGCACACTTGTCTTAGGATGTGTGCTTATGCAAGAAGGTCATTCTGTAGCATACTCTTTAAGGAAACTGAAGAGCCATGAGAGGAATTATGCTACCCATGATCTGGAGCTATTAGTTGTCATCCATGCTCTCAAGCTTTGGAGACACTACTTGCTAGGTAACAAGTTTACCTTAGTAACAGATCATAAAAGCCTCAAAATGGAACTTTACCTAGAATGAGCTCAACATGAGGCAATGTTGATGGATTGAAGTGCTGGAGGAGTATGATTTTGAAATAAAATACCGACTGGGAAAGGAGAATGTAGTTGCCGATGCACTTAGTCGCAAGGCATTTCTAAATTCTCTAATCTTGCAGGATCCATCAATAGCTAGATCTCTAGCCACAAAGGTATCCATGCGAAAAAACCCAATACTTGAGCTAGCTAGAGAAGAAGCATGCCATGATCCAACCTATTAGAAATTGTTAAGGGAGATCCCTATCAAAGATCAAGACCCAAAGCTACAGGCAAAGTATCTAGAATTCTCTATCAATAGTGGACTTGTCTACTATAGAACGAGATTATGTATACCGGCAAGCTAGTCACTCAAGCAGAAAATACTTTGGGAAGCTCATGACTCCCCTTTCTCAGGACATCCTGACTATGTATACCAAGACCCTCAATGCAGTTAGAAAGAGCTATTACTAGGAAAGGCTTAAAGGTGACGTTCTCAAATATGTCACAGAGTGTTTGTCTTGTCAACGCATTAAGGCTAAACATGTCAAAATGCCAGGGACGTTGCAACCACTTGACATTCCCCAAATGAAATGGGAACTCATTAGTATGGACTTTGTTGTTGGCCTGCCCCAAGTTCAGGGAGGATACAACTCCATTATGGTTGTGGTGGATATGCTAACCAAGGTTGCACATCTTATTCCTATTAAGACAAACTATAAAGCCTCAAACATTGAAAGGTTGTTCATCAAGGAGATATTCAAACTGCATCGGTTACCCAAAAGAATCATTATAATCGTGACTCACTCTTCACATCACACTTCTGGAGAGCTATCTTCGAAGCCATAGGGACTCAACTCTGTTTCAGTACAGCTTACCATCCCCAAACCGATGGCCAAACGGAGCGAGTCAACCAAGTCATTGAGGATATGGTAAGGGCACATTGCTATCGCGAACCCAAGAAGTGGATTCAATATTTACCGCTGGTTGAGTTTGCCTACAATGCTTCTTACCAACAAAGCATTTAGATGACCCCTTTTCAAACATTGTATGGGCACGACTGTCGAAGTCCTTTAAACTTCTCGGATCCAACCTTGAGGGTTGAAGCTTCAAAGCAAATGCTGGAAGATATGGATGACCAAATCAAGTCAATAAGATAGGATATCAGCCGCCAAGGATAGACAGAAGGCATACACGGATTTGAATCATCAAGATAGATCCTTCACTGAAGGAAATATGGTCTTCATTCGCGTACACCCCAAAAAGAGTTCCCTATCCTTAGGTAAATACAAAAAGCTAAGTCCAAGGTATTGTGGACCCTACAAGATTCTCAAGTGCTTAGGACCTAATGCTTACAGACTTCAACTCCCTGAGAACCTAAAGGTTCATAATGTATTCCATATCAGTCTACTGAAGAAGTATATACCTAACCCTAGTCATGTGCTTGATGATCAACAAGTTGAAATGCCTAGCCAAGGAGTCCTTGAGCTACGGCTTGACAGGATCTTAGATGTTAGGGAGAGACAATTGAGATCCAGAACCTTGAGAGAATATCTCGTCCAGTGGAAAGATTATCCCGAGGAGGATGCCACTTGGATAGATAAAAGTATTCTCAACCAACAATACCCCCAGTTCTTCTCGAGATGAGGACATCTCAATTCGAAATATTAAAGAACTTTGATCACAACATGCCCTGTGCAAAAGCTGTGCTAAGTCATCTCCCGCAACGGAATAATGATAGTGACAAAGTCCTTACCCCGCACGCGCAATAATGAACCCCATCCGCGTTGTGCGAATAAGGCCGAGGTTAAAACCCGCAAGCCGCATGAGAAACACCCCTTACATAAAGTCAAATGGATAAATGATTAAAGTAGTGCAAATATTTTTATTATTACCCCCTCCCCTCAGCCGATGCATGGCAGGGGAGAGGGAGTGGAGCTAAGTGGAGAGAGGGAAGAGTGTGGTGTGGGGATGCATGAGGGGGTGAAGGCATGAAAGCCCTCCACGTGTGTGGATCTCCCCCCCCTTAGCCTATATGAACCACCCTCCCCTTGAGCTTGGGGAATCAGAGAGTGCCGTGCTGTAGCCCGCCAGATCGCCGCCATGCCAAGACCTACTACCGTTGCTACCACGCCGCCTTTCCTTCATCATCATCCTCAACGTCTGCCTGGCCATCGTCCTCTCTCCAATAATTACCCCCCCTCCACGTAATCTTGTTGAGAAGTATAATCTTGAAGCTTCTAAACTTAGGCTTCCATAAGCCTCGTTTCCACGTGCCTCCCCGGTTTTAGAAACCGGACTTATAAGCCCCAATTCTTGCCCAAGGGGGAAGTAGACAGGTTTTTGAGGCTGAGTTGCCAAAGCTTGGAGGGAATTCAGAGATCGCGTAAAGGCAAGGACAAATCACGGAGTTCAAGTCCACTAGATCATGATGGCTCCAAAACAAAAGATGCAAGGCGCATGCACGGAAGTCTCCAAAGCATACGCGTGGATATTCCTATGAGTCCTCAAGCCCAGGTTCTTAAAAGAATGATTCCGCATTAAAGCAATGCATTAGGCGTGTTAAGTATTCATGGGAAGAATGCATTTACTCATGTTTCTAATTCACGTAGTCTAGTTAAAATACATTTGGGAAATTATCTCCTTGAATGATTCACAAGAGTTAGTGCATGTCATGCAATTGGGTTGCTTGCATTTCCAAGTTGCAAATCCCAAGCGCATATTGCTTAGGTTTAAAAGATGAAATTGTTTTAAATGCATCTTTGATTGGCCACGGAAAAGAAAAGCGCATAAGGCATTTAGGTAGTAATTTTCTACTTGTAGATTCGTATGACATAATCCTTGTCGATGTTGTCCAAGTAGTTGCATTGCATGGAAATGAAACCATGGACTTGCATGCTGTATGTGAAGATGCTTGTATTTTAAGATGGATTAAGTGCCATAGAATGGATTAAGTCAACAATTAGTCTTATGATATTTGTCATGCATGAACTTCATTTATCGAAGTTGTATCTAGAAAGGTTGCATATCATATTAAAGCCTGAAATTCAACTGCATTAAACGAAAGATTGTAGGCAAAGTTCTTAATGTAAATCTATGTAGTTTTATGCAAGTTATCCCCCAAAGTGTCAATCATTATGATTCTAGCAAGGAAGAGAAATGGTCGATTGCAAACCCTATAGTTGCATTGAAGGAAAAGTCTATGATTTGCATACTTACATGGAATGTTGCATCTTGAATTTAGTTAATTGCATCCCTTAGGAAAAGTATGCGCATCTCTTCTAAGCAAAGATCATTCTCGATGCGAGAAAATTAGATCGTTTTAGGTAGATCACTTGTAAGAGTATAACCCTCAAGGGATTCATAAAAGCATAACTAGTCGGTACGGTGAACACTTCAAAGTGCTAGGTAGGGTTTTGTACGTTAAAAATTGTGCCTAGTATTGCACTTGGGACGCCAAGTCGAGACTTTCAAACCCAAAGGTCCTACCCACATTCACAGAATGTTAGGGTTAATTGGACTCCCATACAATAACGATCTAGGGTTTTTACCCTAGGGAAAATTGGCCTAATACTAGACTTTCGATTGAGATTGGAAACCCTAGGGCCAATCGTTATCAGCCTAGTAAGGTTAGGGTTGGGTTGGGTAAGAAGACATGCCAAACCCTACATCTTGATTAAACAAATTTCTTGACCAAGGAACGTTGTTTGATGGGAGATCGATCCCACAAGTTAGATGCAACCCCTATGCAACAAGTTGCAACATCGCATGGCATTATGTTTAAGTCACAAGAGGGATTTGCCACTCTTTAGAACAAGGGTTGGTAGGATCTAAGTGCGAGATAACTTGCAAGAGGATGAGTAGTCATCTTGCTACATCACCCTTCTTGGGCTGATTTTCCAAGTTAGGGGAAGTTAAGTATTGCCTAATAAGAGAATGACAAATCAAGTTAGAGCGACAAAGTCGCCAGGATTTACTGTCCTTATTTGAGGAACCTAAGGTGTTGGTTAATTTGGGTTAACAGGATATGACCCTAACCCAAGGATAAAAGGGTAAGCAAACAAAACCCTTGGGGATCTTGCCAAGTCACAATTGATCCCGGATCGAATGCTGGATGCATTTGGAGAGAAGAATTCACACCTTAGTAGTGGCCAAGTAAACGACCACTGGATTGATTGTGTTTGTACAGTTGGGAGCATTGTTTATACTTCTTTGCTCAAGAAATCTATCCCTGGAAAATAATTAATTGCTTCAGGTTGAAGGCCTGGAGGGAGAGGCAACATCAGTTACCCCCGACTATCTGCCTAACCCTAACCAAGGGGGTTGTTAGCTGTGCCGGGAACGTGGACCAAACCTGCCGTGAGAGGTCTCTTCGTTGGCGCTACTTGGAGCAGGAGGACGCTTGGGTGCCAGGGGGGCTCTGGCTGTAAATCCCTTGCCTTTCGAGTCTTGCATAAGAGGCCGACGTGACTCGAGATTGGATCTCGAGGCCCGCATACCAGTCTACGGGCGGAAACTTGGATTAGTAATCCCTGAGGATTGCTGGATTGCCTTCGGGCGGATTATGGATTGCCTTCGGGCAGATTATGGATAAGCCTACGAGCTAGATTATATGATGTATTCCAAAGATAAAGAAGATCAATTGTTGAAAAGGAACTTGTTTGACATTGTTTTTCTATGTCTGTGCTAAGATTACGTGAAGGAACTAGTGACTAAAAGGGTGATTAAGGAAGTTGTTTTTGCGTGTCAAATTAAATGTGATAGGTAATTAGACAAATAAAGCAACCCCGGGAAAGTGCGGTGGATGTGACCATGGGTCCGTCCTACGGATGGGTGGTCCCGGTTGGCCGGGAACTTTTCTTGAAGGAAATTGATAGCAAGGAACGTTGACCTAGAATCTAGGATACAAGAGTCCCGATTTATGTTGTTTTAGGGGAATGGAATGGGACTATGCCTTATGGGCAAAGAGGGCTTTGCATCCCTCTCATTTCTCATTCTCCTTGAACCAAGTGCAACATGAATCCGCTTCGACCCTGACATTTCTGCGTAAAGTAGTTCGCCTGGGGTTCGATGCTAGTTGTCGTTCTAGGAATTTGACCACTAGGAAAACCTTGATTCAGGTCGGTCCTAAGTGGGAACGGCCGAAATGCTTCCGCTTTGTGGTAGACTTGAGAAGACCTAGATCACAAACCCCGTGACATTCCGTGGGAGTGTCGGGTGGTGCTTTCTAGACTCTCTTCCCGATGGGATGCTAAGACATGTCCTACGAACGAACAGGTGGACACGTTACACTTTAGAACATCACATGAACCAAACAAATGTGTAAACAATGAGAATGGAATAAAAAAACTAGAACGCATATCTTTGGAGCATGTGGTGGGTTTCATAGCACTATTGATGTCATATTTTATCTTGGACTTACATGCTCCTAGCAACTCCAAGCTACCAATCAACCATTCTAGATAGTGGCGTCAATGGGACATGCTACAATCTTTGGCTTTCTACTACATACAATGAATTATTAAAAAATATAGTTTGAATTGTAAGTTGACTTGCATAGTTATTATCATAGATCAAAGAACCTATGTCTTTATGCCAAACATGTATCTTGTCCCTCAAACATTCCACATTCTGCCATTTCATGCAAAGTCGATGGATATAAAGCTGTTAGTAAAACAAGATTGAATTAGAACACTGCAAATATTTTCTAAAATAACTCTTATGTTAAAGAATAAACAATGATAAAATTTATATTGATGTTTTTCCTTCGTGAAGACATCTACAATAACCAAATAGAAACGTTACCTATCAGCACGTATAATTTGCAAATGTTCTCTCTAAATGAAATGAAATTTAAATGGAGAAATAACAAAAAAAACATTATACCTGTAATTCTTTTCACAAAGAAGCCCAGAGATATTGAACAAGATGTTTCCTTAAACAAGACCATTGTTTCTTCACTGACAAATTCCTGAAGTACAAAAACAAAAGAAATCTCGGGTCAAAGCATACACATTACTTACATAGGCTTTGTCCAAATGAGTTGAAATTTAACCATGGAGCAACATTAAAAAATGAGAATATACTTGTGGCTCTTTTTGCAAAGCCCAAAGATGTTGAAGAACTTGAGTTTTAAAAAAATCATTGTTCTTCATCCTCGGAGATTCTTGGAGTACAAAAACAAAGGAAAGCTCAGTATGCATATAACTTGCATACATTTTGTCCAAACGAGAAAAAATTTAACTATGGAGCAACAATAAAAAAAGGCCAACATACCTGAACCTTTGTTTATAGAGAAACCCTAAGATGTTGAAGAAGAAGTTGAGTGCTTAAAAGATCATTGTTCTTGACTGTAAGAGACTCCTAGAGTACCAAAACAAAAGAAATTACATGTCAGAGAATGCACATAACTTGCATAGGTTTTGTCCAAACGAGTTAAAAATTTACCATAGAATATCCATGGAAGAGAACAATATACCTATAAAGTTTTGTGAAGAAAATCTTAGGTCTTTGGTAGAACAAGCTTTGCTCTCATAAAACATGTGAGACTCACTTTGTGTTTGTGTAGATGAAATGAAAATTCACAAGGTCACTGATAAGGCAAGCAACAATGAGGCTGTAAAAATTTGTTAGGAAAGAAGAAGCGGGAAAAGTGATATGATAAATTTGAGATCTGCCTAAGAAAGAGGGGAAAACTAAAAAGGGGAGAAATGAAAAGTCAAACATTAAAAAATTAAGAAAATAAAAATTTGAGTCATAAACTTCTAGGAAGTGAAAGCAATGTATTTCCCACATTTTTCCTTATTTTATTATTGAGGGAAAGATTTGGGCCAAGATATGGCTAGAAGATTCATATCACATGAATATGAAATCATAGCTCTCTCATTGGTTAAGCCTATATTTTTTTATTCTCTCCTTAAGGGGCAAAAAATAGAGTCTATATTTCTCCTAATGAGTAGTCTCCTTTTCTATCTCCTCATCCTGATGACCGCCCTTAACATGTTGTTATCTCTATATCTTCAAGCATGATTGTAGGAGAAAATGGCATTGGAAGTGAACATACACTGACTCAAATTTATCAAGTCCTAATTGGTTTAGGTCTTCAACTAAAAAACCCTTAGTTGCTATCAAGAAGAGCACCCCTCTTCTAGTATTTGTGCATTGAAATGTCAGTTTGTCTTAACATGCATATCTTATGTAGCAAGTTGGAGCCCTCAGTGAATAACATTTGGCTATGTTGATGCCATGTACACATGAAGATTCGGAGAACATCGATTGGGAAACAAGGAAGGTAGCACAACTGAAACACTTACTCCCATTGATTCCAATCTTGGTCCTACATTAGTCTCTACATATCTTCACTAGGTTTATATTTTCCTCAGGTAAGTTACTCATGAATATATGTATGCATCACGTGGGTTCAAAATAAGGTATTTTTAAAATACCATTTTTATACATTGTTTACATACAAAAGAGTGTAATATAAAGGGGTTATTTATAGATTGAATAGAAAAGGATTATGTTTTATTTAGGAAAAATTCACAGATAAAGATATTTATAAATAGGCCTCGAACGCACGTGATGTAGAGGATATACATATAGTAACTTCCCTGAGATATTTTCTAAGTATTGTTATGATTCTCATGCTTTGAAGGGTGACAAATTATCATTTCTTTAAGTGAATGAAGCTTTAGATTTGTCTTATTAGTCAAAAAATGTAGATTTAGAGGTTTTTAGAGTATTATAGTAGGTATGTTACAACAACTATAGATAGATTGCTCTCTTGATCCATGGCATTCTCTATAATAGCTATAGATATATTGCTCTAGCTCCTGTTGCTAATGACGGCCCTTACACAAGAAACTTTCAATGATTCCCTACATAGGAAAACAAAGAGAATGCCCTATCAATTTCCTAGTTAAGAATATATATAAGTAGGAAAAGTAAATGATAGGAAAAGTGGAACATTTCCTGCTTAGAGAAAATTTTTACATAGAGAAAATTCCCTATGTAGTTCCATATGTAGAAAAATTCCTACATAGGAATAGGGAAATTTCCCTATATAGAAAATTTTTCCATAGGGAAATTATACTATTTCTATGTGATTCCCTAGTTTCTCTAATTAGGAAATGTTCTATTTTCCCTATCATTTACTTTTCCTAATTATGTGTATTTTTTACTAGGGAATTTATAGGGAATTCCCTTTTTTTTCGTATGTGGGGAATTATTAAAAGTTCCTTGTGAAAAGGAATAGAGAGATGGAGGTAGAGAGAGAAACAATGAGAGAGAGGGGTAGAGATAAGCAAAGAGAGATTAAGGGAGGAAAATAAAGAAAGGGAAAGAGAAAGAGAGAGAAATAGAGATGGGGAGAGAAATAGAGAGGGGAACAGATAAAGATAAAGAGAGGGGGAGAGAAAACAAATGGACAAAAAGAGATGAAGAGAGGTAAACAAAGAAAGGGAAAGAGAGATAGGGAGAGAAATAAAGAGGGGGAGAGAAAAGGAATGGAGAAAAATATAAGAATAGAGTGTGAGAAAGATAAGTAGAGACTAAAATGGAGAAAGGGAAATAATGAGAGAAATAAAAATATATTGTTTTCCATAAAGACCAAATGGACAACAATGATGTCGTGACATCCAAGATTGTGAAGCGTATCTTAATCAGTGTGTCCCATGTCCTTGTACTCAGTGTAAGTTTACAATTAGACGAAAGCATTACTTGATTATAGACCATGTGCAATGCTTTGATTAGTTTCAATAAGAGATTATTCGGAACACTCAATCTCAGACTTTAAGTGAATAGTAAGAAAAGTGTGTATCAATCATACTTTCCATTCGCAAAGTAATTGAATATCACATACAATAATATTAGACGTTCCCTAAAAATCTCTATAGAGAGGTGACACTCCATCCCAAGGAATGCACCTATTGTAGCCCATCATTCAAAAGAGTTTGTGGGTATGCAATGGATGGAGTGCCCAAGCCAATAAACCCATTAGAGGGTACGCCACTAGCTACACCCTTGATACTAGAAGAGATGGTGGATCTTTCAAACCTTCCGCCAATCTTGGAGCCTGAGATGGAGACAATGATTGATGCATTATTGCCCATGGATGCCAAGTCATCTAATCCACTCAAAGAGGAAGCATCCATACCATTGTATCATGGGTGTCGAGTATCTTACTTAAAGACACTACTACTTGCACTCTTAAGTGTACATGCAAAGTACTAGTGGAGCGATGCGAGTGTGACCGAGTTGTTCAGGTACATACTATTTCCTTTAATCTTGACTCAATTATTAAAAAAACCTTTTATACTCTTCAAAGGTAAGTGATTTTTTTTTTCATGTTGCTAAAATATCACACATTTTGCACTTAAAAAAATGATGCTTAATTGGTGTTATGAAAGCTTGGCATAGACTACAACACCATCCATATATGTATCAATAATTGTGTGTTGTTTTCAGAAGACTATGGAGACATGTCAAAAGTGTGGTGCTCATAAGTATCGATAGGAATTGCAAGGAAAAACCGTCCCTCAAAAGGTTCTTGGACACTTTTTACTTATATTGCATATACTTTACATCTTTTGTACATCAAGCATGTCAAGCTTGACAACGGGGCATGCACAAAAGAGATCCATAGATGGAGTCCAACGGATATCAATAGATTCATGTGCATGGAGCTACATTGACTCTACCTTTCTAGGCTTTGCAAGAGAGACAATGAATCTTCGGCTCAGTCTTGGCACTATGGATGGCATGAATCCATTCGGTCTTCCCTCAACTTCTTATAGTGTGTGGCTTGTAGTCCTTATAAATTACAACAACTTGCCATGAATTTCTACAAAGAAAGAACACTTGAATCTTAGCTTGCTCATTCATGGGCGTTACAAAGTCAAGAACATGGACATCTACCTCTATCCATTAAATTAGTTGATGGGCTCAAGATTTTGTGGGAGCAAAGGGTCACTATGAAAGACATGAGTAAATATGATTATCGATGGTCTGCTAATATACGAGACATTCTCATATGGACCGTGCATGAATTTCCAAGATTCGTGGAGTGCTTATGTAAGTGGGCTTCCATTCTCATTGCTGATATCTAAAATGGCTCATTCAAGTTTGTGTTGACTAGATAGGGATATTGTGACATGCTTGGTTACCATTATCATGAATATCCATTATGCTCCCAAAGGTCAAGGACCATGAAGAAAATGGTATATTAGGGACACACCACTTTCTTGCTGGAGGTTTATGAACTGAGGGAAGGTTTTCTTGGACAACCTCCAGCACGAATGAATCTCCAAAGCTTTTTCTAACTATCTTTCTTTAGGACTATTGAAATTTTATTGGTCATCCACCAAAACATTATTTGCATTCATTTATAATGTAGACCTCCATCCTATTGTCTCTCTCTCAATTACCTTTCTTAGATAGGATCTCACAAAGTGACCTAATTTGTGACAATAATAATACACATCCAAAAATTATGAAAACTTGACCTCACATACCACTTTAGAACCATAAGTGTCTTGAATCTCAAACACTTTAAGGGGTTCATCTTGATGATATCACAGTATTACATGCATAGTGTTTGATTTTTAAGATTATTGGTAAAGGAGGAACAACTTGCTTGCCCAAAATCAAACAAAGACTCTATCTCTTGTATAGCATGTAGGTTTGGAAAGATGGCCTAAACTAGGCATTTAAACAATAGGATTTTTTCTAGGAAAAAGGTTACTGACAATGGAAGATGTGAACTAGATTTCCATTGCAACCAATTGTTCATGAAAGCACATAGTCCCATTATCCTTGAGTATTGAGCAAGTGCTAGTAGAAGCCCTTCCCAACAAGCATATCATATAAGACTAGACAACAATGAGCTGATATGTTGAGGTATACTAAACTCTCCATTTGTAGAAACATTGTCCATGAAATACAAAAGGAGTGAATGCATGCTTGCAACAAGGAAAAATGATAGGTGATGAGTACTTGGACCTATCTTGTTGAGTGTTGAAATGACTTGTTTTTTTGGCTGATTTTTGTTGTTTTTGAGAGCTGAATGGTTGATTTTATGGGATGATTGATTGATTTGGAAGTGGATTCAGAGTGTTTTGGATGATATTGATTGTGTTTTGGAAGATCATGATGATTGTTGATGGTTCTGTGATGTTCTGATAGGTTCTAAATGGTTCTGTATACCTTCAGTTTTGTTCTGTTTTGGTCTGTTTTGATCTGATTGTCTTCTGTAAGGAGGGATGGAGTATTGATTGATGAAGAATGAGATATTGTGAAAGCTTATTGAATGTTTTGTGAGAGTTTGAAATGGTTTGAGAGTGAGTTATGAGGTTTTGATGACCTTCTGTAACCTTCTGTAGGTCTTCTGTAGAGCTTCTGCTTCTGTTCTGTTTCTGTTCTGCTTCTGTACTGTAACTGTTCTGGTACTGTTCTGTAGACTGTTCTGTAAGTGTTCTGTGGAATGTATGTGTGATTTTGGGGAAAGTTTTCTAGCCTTGGAAAGAGGTGAATACAAGTGCAAAAGAGCTTAAAAGAAGTGGAAGAAGTAGCTGTTGAAGACTCAAGTGAAGACTAGAGTGAAGTGACAGTAGTGAGCTATGAAGAGACACTGTAGTGGCTCTGGTGACCTTTCATATCAGACATACCTCTTGGGAGGGGTATCCACGACCTAAGAGTGATTATTGAGAGTAATTTTGAGAGATTGTAGTGAGGATATGATGTATTATTGATGGAGTGTGTGAGAGAGAGTCAGAGATAGCCAATTCTACTCAAACAAAGTGATTGTATATGAGAGATTAAGAGAGAAGACTATGAAGATATTGAAGATGAATACTATGTGATGTATTTCCATTCAAAGATGGTGTACTTCTTTGCTTTCTTTGTGATATTGATGGATTTTGTGAGGATGTTGAAGAATATGGTTGATTCTATTAAAACCGTGGGAGATTTACATGATGCTGCATGAAGATTTGTTGTGCCTGGTGTTCTTTTCTTCATTGTGATCATATGAAACATGATAAACAAGCTTGTTGATGTTACAAGATAGATTTTCTTGCAAGAGAATTCCCTTTTCCTTGGTGTTCCTCTCGGGGCTCCATGTTTTTGGTGCGCAGCCGGGGAAACTTGCCATCAACAAGCACCAAAAGAGGCTGAAAATGAAGGAAATGGCATTGCCAAGAAGAGAAGAATTCAATGGATGATTGTAAAGTTCCTTCTTCCACTGAAGAGTTGGAATTCCTTATAATCAAAGCCACTTTCCATAAGAAGTTCATCCCACAATGGCGGAAACATATCACCATCATGATGCATGCTCTATGTGGTGGACAGTTTCCTCTTCCTATTAAAGCAGCAGAAACTTGCATCTTGGTGGCAAACTGTTTGGGAACAAACTAAAGAACAGAAACAGAGAGAATGAACATCTATGGAAGATTTGGCATTCATTGAGAAGTTTCCAGACAACATCAAGTGGGAGATTGTGAAGAAGCTTCAGGAGTCTTGGTCTGTAGAGGTTCACAGGGACAAGAAGGAAAAGAGTTGGAATTTGTTCGTGGACGCTCAACAGCAAGATACATGGGATGCTTGGTGTACTGATAATCTTCTGTTTGTTCAATTAGCAACCCACTGGAAGTTGGTAGACAGAGTGTTCTTCACAACATACACTATTGAAACCATTAGAAGCTGGCATTACTATGATGATGGCACCACCACAATGCTCAGACGTATGCATTTTGACACCTTCAGAACCGAATACCTTCCCCTGTGTAGTGGCATGAAAGCAGAATTCAGGGACATTGAGAGGAAAGAAGTAGAAGAAATGTTGGCAAGAGAGTCCTCCAGAGACTGAAGCCTTCTGTTAACCCTCTGTGGAGCACTAACAACATAGTGGAGTCAACCCCCTGATGAATGACGCAATAAAAAGGCAAGCGTTGGAACGAGTCCAGAGGTACGTGAGAAGAGAGAAAGCAAGAATCAGAGCCGAGAGTGAGCTCGCAGCAGAAGCCGCCTTGGACGCCCTTGCGGAACTCTTTACAAAAGTCCCAATGGCACATCAAGCCCTTCCTCCTCCTGCTGGAGGTCCACTTCCAAGCCAGATCCGTCCTGGAAATATTGATGACAGACCAGCGAACGTAGTCCCATTGCCAGTTTTTAAGGGAGAGTACAATGAAGACCCCGATCTTCATGTAGCAGAGTTTATGGTAGCGTGTGTGGCTAACAATGCCAGAACCCCTGAGCATTGGTTAGCAATATTCCCCGCCACTTTCAAGGGCGCGGCGTTTCAGTGGTATGAGAGACAAGCAGCATGAACTTTTGGCACATGGGACGACCTGAAGTTGGCCTTCCTCACTAAATTCAGGCGTGAAGGTTTTGAAGAGCGGATGAGAGAGGAATTTATGAACCTAAGTCAGTCCTCTGGAGAAAGAGTGGAAGCCTATGTCTCACGAATGGAATCCATCCTCAAGAGGTGGACTAACCATAATCTAGATGATGGCATTCAGAAGGGAGTGTTTCTCAGAGGATTACAACCAGAAGTCCGTAAGTTTGTGGAGCTGCAAAGACCGGCCACACTGCAAGCTGCAACAGAAGGTGCAAGATTGTACGATGAAGTGGAAGCTAGATTAGCAATGAATACAAGAAGAGGAGTCCTACCTCCTCTGGTGCCAGGAATGATGTACCCACCAAATGCAGTCCGAGGGACTGTTCCTTATCCATACCAACAGATGCCCCCGGTCTCACAGTACAGTGCACCAAATCCACAATGGCCACAATCCATGCCTCAAATGATGGCCCAACCACCACAACCATGGTCCCAACCAATTTCTTCATTATCAAATCAGCAGCAACAGTGGAACCCTACCAACTGGAGTCAACAGCCAACAGTTCAAACAGGAGCTCTGAATCAGAACCAGAACAGAGACCCCTCTGTATCAGCCCAACCAGTTTATGCAGTGATTACAGAGACTCCTCAAAACCCTCCTACCAGTACGTCCGGAGGAGAAAGCTTGAAGGATTATTTATCCAACTCAGTTGCAAACATAAAAAAGGAGTTGATGGATGTGATTACAGAGCAGTTACAGACGTTGAAAGTGAACACAGCGAGCATATCCAACGTTGCAGGAGCAGGAAGAGATGTGATGCGGTCAAATACTTGGTGTGGTAAGTGTCATCAAGCAGGCCATTTAGCCACTGAATGTACACGAAAACCAACCATTCCTGGAGCTTTCTGTTCCTACTGTTTGCGGAAGAACCATACAGAGGACATTTGCTCTCTGAAGGAGATGCATGATAGGAGAAGGAAGGAAGAAGACGCACGATTTAACTTGCTGGAATCCAAAATGACCACACAAGATATTGGACCCAAGCCTAGAGAGTTTGGTCCTAATTTTGGACCCAGAAGATTTCCTTCTCAAAGTTACAGAGGAAGACAGTCTGGCGGTGGTCAGAGATCAGAAGTGGAGTGCTACAGATGCGGAGAAAAGGGACACATCTCACCAAATTGTCCAAATCCTCGAAGGTCAGTGGAGTACAAGCCCTTATGCAGTCGATGCAAAGGAGAAGGCCACACTGCAAAAGACTGTCCAAGCCCAGCCCCAGTGAAAAACAGTGCTACTGATAGTCCGTCCAAGGCCCAAGAGCCTACCTCCAATTTGGTAGAATTGGAAGTTGCTGCCATCATGCGTGCAAAGCAGAAGGAACCACCTACCCAGAAAGAAAATAACCCTCCAGCCAGAACAGTGAAGTTCAGTCTTCCACCAGAAGAACAGAACGGAACAGAGCTTAACAGTGCCGTACAGAGCCCTACAGAGCCACAGAGAGTTACAGAGACAGTTCCAGAGACAGGACCAGAGGTCCAGGATACAGAAGAGGAGGAAGTGCCACAAGTGGCAGAAGAAGCTCCTGTAATTCCTCTGTTGGAAGAAAGAGGGAAAATGAAAATGGGTGTTGCCCCATTTCCTAACCGGTTAGAGAAGCCAGTGGATCCTATTAAGGAATACGATCTAGTTAGAGATCTAGATACCTTTAAACCAAACCTCACATTCCGACAATTATTGTTGTTGTCTCCCAGTTGCCGGAAAAGATTCAAAAGTATACTGACGAAAAGACGTGGTTTAAGGATTGCTCCCTCAACAGTGACAAAGTCCAACAAGGCTCCAGAGCCTGTAAAAGAAGTGGATGTGGCTAATACTTTTTTAGAACCGGGTACCCCAGAGACTGGCGTGTGGATAGAAGGCTGCTTCATTGCAAATGCACTGATTGATGGTGGTTCATCAGTGAACATTATGACGGATGTGACGATGAAGGATCTAGGCCTACCAGGTGTGCAACCAACCCAATGGCTCATCAGACTGGCGGATCAGAGTAAAATCAAGCCTTTGGGCATTCTTCCATATGTGAAGACTACAGTGGCTGGAAAAGATTATTGGCTAACCTATCTGGTGGTGAAGCCAAACTCTTATGGTACATCCTATCCTCTGTTACTAGGCAGACCATGGCTTTTTGAAGCCCGAGCAAGGACGGATTGGTTTAAAGGAACTTTGATCTTGGGTAGAGGACCCAACAAAGTGGTGCTGAAATTGTATGGTTCTCAAAAAGGACATGGATCCACCTCCTTGGAATTATCTTCTGATTCCCCTAATGAGGCTACGGATGGAACATCAGCAGACGAAGATGCTGTCAAACAGATCCTTCCTAAGAAAACAGTGGCACATTCCTTAACAGTGGATACAGTAAGCCGACTTCCAAAAGATGCAAAGCCATTATCAATGGGTGAATACTTCCTGCCTGAACCAGGAATGACTTCTGAAATCACTTCTGATAGTGAGATAGAGGCATGGATGTACTGCTCTCCCTGTTACATGGCCACAGCAGAAGCAGAAGCAGAAGCCGAGACAGAGGCAGGAGAGGAAACAGAGAATCTGTTCTTCTGTTACAGAGCTCCTACAGAGACAGAAGCAGAAGCAGAAACATAAGCAGAGACAGAAGCAGACGCAGAGACAGAGACAGTAGAGGATGAATATGATATGGACGAAGAGGATTATGCAAGTGAAATGGAAGAATCTATCCCACCTGAAGAGGATACAATTGAAGAAGAAGTTCCAGAAGCATCAGAAGCCGATGAGCTCATGCTATGGGACAGAATGGCAATGGTACCATTTGGTTTGGTAAATGTATCTTCTCATATGCAAAACCATTATAAGAAATGGATAAAGAAGAGCAAGCCGTCTTTTAAGTGTGGCTCCTGCCGTCCTAACCTATCCTCGCCAAGGAAAGATGATGATGATGCACCGTGCCAACCAGCACCAATCCAACTAACCCAACAGGCATCAGAGGGTCCCTGTTATGTGACGTTCCTGGATGTATCTTCAGAAGATGAGTCTTCAAGCCACGAGGTAATTAATTTTGAAACCAAACTCGAAACGGCTCTTATCCCATTTCAACGTCTTAAGGAGCAACCTAAGTCTACACCAAAAGAAGAAGTTGGTTCTAGTGGGACATCAGACGAGGACACCACTCCCTTGAAGGAGTCGGATCTGTATCCAGAAGCAGTCCGTGGAACCTTCATCCATGAAGTAGAAGGTGAAAGGCAGTTAACCTTTGTGGATGCAGAAGGCACTGAACGCCACTTGAAGGTGGGTAGCAGTCTCCCAGAAGAGGAGTTGTCAACCTTGTACAACTTGTTGAAAGAAAATTTGGACGTGTTTGCATGGTCTTACAAAGACCTAAAGGGGATTGATCCCACAATATGTCAACATCATATTGATTTGGAGCCTGATGCCAAGCCAGTACGGTAACGACAGAGGCGAATGAACCCGAATTATTCCACATTGGTGAAAGCGGAGCTGCTGAAGCTTCTGGAAGCCGAGTTCATTTATCCAGTGGCAAACAGTGAATGGGTTTCACCCATCGTGGTTGTACCCAAGAAGAATGGCAAATTGCGAATATGTGTGGATTTTCGAAAGCTTAATTCCAAGACAAAGAAGGATCACTTTCCTATCCCTTTCACAGACCAACTGTTGGACACAGTGGCAGGACATGAGCTTTATTCCCTTCTGGATGGGTTCAGTGGATACAACCAAGTCCAAATCGCAGAAGAAGACCAATCCAAAACAACCTTCACCACAGAATGGGGGACCTACGCTTACCGAGTGATGCCATTTGGGCTCTGCAATGCCCCTGCTACTTTCCAACGAGTCATGATGGCCGCATTTCAAAATCATCTGCATGACTTTATTGAGGTATATTTGGATGACTTCTGTGTCTATAGTTTGATCAGTGAACACTGGGGACACCTGGAGCAATGCTTTGACCGATGCCGGGAGTATGGGATTTCCCTTAACCCCGACAAATGCATCTTTGGGGTCTCTTCCGGAGTTCTGTTGGGCCACATTGTCTCTGCACAAGGGATATCAACAGACCCTGCAAAGATCGAAAAGATCTCAGCTCTGACAGCACCCACCAACCTCAAACAGTTGAGGGGATTCCTAGGCCATGTGGGTTACTACAGAAGGTTCATAGCCCATTTTGCAACAAAGGCAACCTCCTTGCACAAGCTCCTGAGGAAAGATGCAGAGTTTACTTGGACGGAAGAATGTGATAAAGCCTTCCACACTCTGAAGCAGTGTCTGATAGAGGCACCCATTCTGCAACCTCCTGATTGGACGAAAGAGTTCCATGTACACACTGATGCATCAATTGAAGGCTTAGGTGCTGTCCTCTGCCAAAAGGGCTCCTCGAAGTTGGATCAACCGATCTATTATGCAAGCCGAAAAGTCACTGATAGGGAACGAAACTATACAGTGACAGAGCTGGAGTGCTTGGCCATGGTGTTTGCCTTGGAAAAGTTTCGCCATTACCTCCTATCTACCCACTTTAAATTTTATGTGGATCATGCTGCCCTGTCCTTCTTAATGAACAAAGCAGATGTGAAAGGACGAATGATGAGATGGCTCCTTTTATTCCAGGAGTTCGACTTTGAGGTGATTACTAAGCCTGGTCGTTCCCATGTCCTGGCTGATCATCTGTCGCGTATCCCACAAACTGCAGACGAGGAGCAGGATGATCCAGACCTCCCTGATGCTTCCCTATTCTTGGTGGAAACTGTAACTCCCTGGTATGCAGACATTGCCAATCTGCTGGCAACCCAACAGTACCCTCCTGGTATTTCTAGTCGGGAAAGGAAGAAGCTCATGCTAGAATCAGCCCCCTACACCCTGCTCGGCGGTGCACTGTACAAGAAAGGCAAAGATGAAGTGCTCAGAAGATGTGTTGCAGGAGATGAGATTGGGATCGTTTTGAAGGCTTGCCACGACGAGCCATGTGGAGGTCACTTTGCAGGAGAAGCTACAGCCAGGAAGGCTCTGCTGGCAGGATATTGGTGGCCTACCATTCACAAAGATTCCTATGATTACTGTAAAAGATGTGATGCTTGTCAAAGAATGGGGAAACCCACCAAGACAAGTGCCATGCCACTGCAACCTATCCTTCCCTTGAAGCCGTTTGAGAAGTGGGGCATCGACTTCGTAGGTCCAATCGATCCTCCTACCAGAAGGAAACAGAACCGATACATCCTCGTATGTACGGATTATGTCACAAAGTGGTGTGAAGCTAAAGCCCTCAAGCGGGACGATGGTAACAGCGTGGCCCTATTCATGTACGAGAATATCATCACCCGTTTTGGCAGTCCCTTAGAGCTGGTAAGTGACAGAGGCACTCATTTCCTTAACAAAGTCATGGAAGAGTTGACAGAGTTGTATAAGATCCGCCATCGCAAGTCCACTCCTTATTACCCCAGAGCCAACGGCCAAGTCGAAGTCACGAATCGCATCCTCTGCTCGATTCTGACAAGAATGATTGCCGCACATCGTCGTGATTGGGATGATCGACTTACAGAGGCCCTCTGGGCATACAGAACCTCCCATAAAGCAGCAACAGGACAAACACCTTTCCAGCTGGTGTATGGTACAGAAGCAATTTTTCCTGTTGAACTGGAATTACCCTCTTTGAGAGTGGCTATTAAAGAGCGGTTGGGGGATGATGATTCACTGCAACGCCATCTCCTGCACTTGGAATGTTTGGACGAAATTCGTAGGATGGCTCTACAGTGCATGGAAGCCACGCAAGCTCGACGTAAGGCTTACCATGATAGCTTCATCAAGCACAAGGAGTTCAAAGAAGGTGATTTGGTCCTAGCCTATGATTCACGCTTTGGCAAGTTTCCTGGCAAGCTCCAACAGCGGTGGATGGGCCCCTATAAGGTACTTGCCGTCAACCCTAATGGTTCTGTCCAAGTGCAGACCGTTGATGCCTCTGATGATCCCTTTCTGATCAATGGATATCGCCTGAAGAAGTACTTTCCTCCTTGGGGATCTTGACAATTACGGACACTTGATCTTTTCCCTTGTTGGCACGGCACTGTACTTCTTATGATGCTACTTCTGATAGCCGTTCTTCAATCACTTCTGATGAGGTGGACGCAACCCTCTATCCCCTCACACCCCCCTTCCAGCCTTGATCTCTTATCCTCTATTTTCCACCAGCGACAGTGGCGAGGTGGGTTCTGACAAATGGTCTCTCTACCATTCCCTTGCTCAATATTGAAAAAAGAAAAAAAAAACATATCGGTTATGGGAGAAAAGGACTTAGGTCCCTGTCATGCCGACCTATTCTTCGAGAAAAGGTGGAAACACCCTCGGGAATAGGGGAAAATAAGAAAAAGAAAAAAAAACAAGAAAAGAAAGAAAAAAAAAACAAAACAAATCTGTTATGAGAGAAAAGGAAGCAATTCCCTGTCATAGCAGGCCTCGTTCCAAGAAAAGGTGATAAACACCCTTGGGCGAGAAGCTGGCTGTGGAAAAGGTGGTAACACCTAGCAGTCCAGAAAGTGGATTCATTAATTGATATCCCTCGGATCCAATTCCGAAGCTGCCTCCCTTGGTACGCTGTGTCATGGGTCTCTTTGCAAAGTGACTACGTGTCCTCTAGCAGACGACATATTCCTATCCAACACAATGTTCGAATTTGATGGCTACCTCCCTGGGTACGCCTCCTCAACAACTGATGGCGCGATCTTCATCGACAACCCCTTGAGTGATGTGAGCTTTCATCCTAACCGGATGGGGAAGTGAGTATGGGTTCCCCTCTGTATCTATCAACAGAGAGTGAGACAGAGGGTGGGGCGAGAGACCAGTTTTTCCCCTTCAAATCAAATGAGAGGTGAGAAGTGTGAATGAAGTGTTGCATGCACGGGATGGGCCTCTCCAAGCACAAAGCACGATTTGTTTCTGTGCACTGCACCATAAGGCTCCCTGGCCTTCCTTCTCGCACCGTATGCCGGCACAGGGCGGGATGCACAATTGCACCATCAAATGCGCACAAGGCATACAACCTTTGCACAAGTGATTGTGAGGATTACATCAATGGGTTTCCGGAAAAGGCTGCCCTCCTGTATCTATCAACAGAGCGTGAGACAGAGGGTGGGCTGAGTGTGACTAGAGTTTCTTCAATCAAATACCGAGAGGTGAGATTGAGGGACGTTACGACACTTGGAGTCAGGTATGTTCCCGTTTCCCTATGCACCCACGGGATGGGTCTTTACCATCAACACAAAACACATCACCCTGTTCTGTGCAATGCACCATAAGGCTCCCTTGCCTTCCTCCTTGCACCTATGCCAGACGGGTTAGACGCACTAATGCACCATCAACTGTGCACCCTGGCATACTCCTTTCTACACCATTTTCCCCTTGTCGATTCCTCAACCGGGTATGCGATATGGGTTTTAATTATTCTTCTGCGAGTGATATTAGTCATGGGGCGAGTGACTGTTCCTTCATTCCAATTGAGTGACTGTGAGTTGAGTGCAATATCCCTCATCATCGACAAATCTCCTGCGATTCCTTCTATCAGCTACCTCCCTGGGTGCTGCCGCGTGGTCCCTGCCATGACGGACGTGTGCGCTGTAAAGATGCCTTGGTCCCTCCAGCGCCGACAACCACACTGGACGTGCCGTTGACACTCAACCTTGATTCTTGACGAAACAGGCCAAGTTTTTCTAACCCTACAACTTCTGTTTCTTAGTGATGTTCATGTTTTAAGTGTGGGGAAGTTAGTGGATGGTCTATGGCGTGGTTCTAGGTCCCTATTGTTCGGTTAACCCTATCCGTTAAGGTCTTAAGTGTGGGGACGCGTCCCTGCGCGTCTACAGTGCATACCTTTCTGCATATGCCTTACCCTGTTCATGCATGAATGCATTGCCTTGCTGTTACCCTGATGGGGTCCCTTCCCACCCACCCGGTTATTTTCCACCCACCCTTGGGGCTGTTCCCTTGCAGTTTTCCTTCATTCCTTGATTTTGAGGTCCTGCTATGTGAATGCACCCTACGTTCACTTAAATCCAAATCCAACCTTATAGCCCTGTTCCTCCCTTTGAACTGATCATTTTTCCTTTTTACCTACCCCTGTTCCGGTGCACGATTTTCGAGTTATTCATTTTTGAAGCATTTTACACAATTTAGACGATTTTCCATGTGAACGCACTTTTCTTGCTTCGGAACCGTGATCTGACGTCGTAGCCCTGACCACCACTTTCCCCCTGACATTTTTCCTTTTTATTCCGCATCATTCCAATACACGGTTTGTCCATTATTAATTTTCCGGTTTTTTAAGACTTTTTCGTGCGTATTTTTGACATTTTTCCATGTGAACCTGCCCTATTTGCATCGGAATTCCAATTTGATTTGACAGCCGTGTCCCCTGTGCCTTCCCCCACCTTTTTCCTTTTTCCTCCATCCTTTTTCGACTTTCGAATTTTTACCTATTAATTTTTAAATCAGTTTTCGGGCGTATTTTTGGAGTTTTTCGCATATGAACCCTTTTCCCTTCCACCGGAACTGCGGTTTAACGTGATCACCTTGTGCCACTCCTTTTTGTGGACATTTTTCCTTCTTCCTGTGTGTTATTCCGGCGCACGGTTCGTCCGATATTAATTTCCGATCCCATTTTCGGGTTTGTCTTTTGGGTTTTTTCCCATGTGAACGCGTCTTATCTCAGTCGGAATTCTGTTTTGACATGATAGGATTGTCGGGCACATCTTTTTGCACCGTTTTCCTTTTTACTGCACTTCATTCCGATGCACTGATCTTTCGATATTAATTTTTAAATTGCGTTTTTGGTTCGTTTTTTGTGTTTTTTGCACGTGAACGCCCTTTACCCCTCCCGGAACCCCCATCCCGTATTTTTCCTGTTTCCTCCTTGTCGTCCTGCCCACTTTTCGTTTTTACGATATTTCGTTTTGACATCCGGATTGTGAGTTATTAATTTTTCTTTATTTTTCCGTTTTTTTCTCCCGCCCGTTTTGCGCGTGAACGCGCCCGTTTTCGATTTAACGCGTCTCCACGCGCCCCGGTCGTGTCCGCGTACCCCGTACCGTCATTCGAGCGTCGTTTCAATCCCATCACGGCAAATTTTTTTTACCCCGCCCCGCGCACGTGCGCGGGACGGGGATCCGTCCCCTCTTGACCCCGCCCATCCTCCCTTACCCCTGCCCCCCTTTTATTTTTTATTTTTTAAAAGAAAAAACTAAATCATCATTAATTAATTTAATTAAAAAACAAAAAAAAAGAAGAAAAAACCCACCCAACGGACACCCTTCCCCCCCCGACCCTCAACCAACTTCTTTCTCTCTCTCTTCTCTCTCTTTTTCTTTCTCTTTCTTTCTCTCTCTCTCTCTCTCTCTTTCTGTGCGTGCACGATTTCCTCCATCCCTTCTCTCTCTCTCTGCATCTCCACCTTCTCTCCCTCTCCTCCATCTCCACCTCCTCTCCATCGCCCTCCTTCCTCTCCCTTCTTCCTCTCCCTCTCCTCCTTCTCCTCCCACTCTTCCTCCTCCTCCCTCCTCTTCCCCTTCCCCCGCTGTTTTTTTTCTTCTTCTTCACCTCCCACCGCCCCCACCTCCTTCTCCCGCCTACCCTCCCTCCTCCTCTTCCTCCCCTTCTCATTCCCCTCCTTGCTCTCTGCCCTCGCCGCCCTGTTCGCCTGGTCGCCGCGCCGCCGTCGCCGCCCTGTTCGCCGCCGTCGCCGCCTGCCAGAACGCCCGCGCCACCACGCCCGCCGCCGGCTCGTCTTCCCCCACCTTCAACCTCCACCTCCAGCCTCCACCCCCTACCCCACCTCCTCCTTAGGTTAGAAACTAACCTAAGTTAAACATTAATTAACTAACCTAAGTTAAACATTAATTAACTAACCTAAGTTAAACATTAACTAACTAACTTAGTTAAACATTAACTTAACTGACTTAGGTTAACTAACCTGACTAGACTTAGGTAGACTTACCTGATTTACCTGATTTACCTGCCTTAAGTGACTTATGACTAATATGACTAATATGACTAATGTGATTAATGTGACTTAATTAATCCCAACATTAATTTTTCCCTTAAAAAATTTCAAAAATTTCTAAAAATTCATTCTGCCAGTTGCCCATTTTTGGAACTTTGTCTGCTAGGAATTGCCTTTCCTATAATTTTAGATAAATCCATCTTTCCTAAAATTACCCATAAATTGCCAAACAAATATGAAAAATCATTTAAAAACTTGTAAAAAATTCTAAAAAATTCTGAAAACATTCTAAAAAATTTCCCTCCCCTCCATTGCTCATTTTCCATTTATTCCAACATAAAAAAATCACAACTAAAAATAAAATAAAATAAATAAAAATAAAAAACCAACATAAATCAAATTAACACATCTGCTAAGGTGTTGTTTGTTGTTTCATCAGTGCTTTTTGCTTTTCCTTTACTGGGACTCTTCCGTGCGCATTCCTGCATTTCATACACACCCTTCCAGGTATTTATTTTCTGTTATTTATTTATTTATTTATTTTCCCCCTTAATCACAATTAATTGTTAAAATAAACCTTTTAATTCACCCACCGTTTCCACGCGCATTCGCGCTAAACACACATTTTTTTTAAAATAAAAATAAACCAGCCGTTCACTTCGCACGCGCTACGTGCGCTAAAGAGGCACTCTAAAAATTTTAATAAAAATAAACCAGCCGTCACATGAGCACGCGCTGGCAAAAAAGCGCTCCACATCACCTTAATTATAATCAAAGAATTGCATTTAGAGACCCAGTCGGGACTCGAAGTCCGGGAATCGTATAAAAGCACCGGTTTAACCTAATAATTGGTAATTAAATTTCTAATAAGGAACCGCCGTTTTCTTATTAAGGTTTATCACCTAATAAAACTTCACCCATTTTTAATAATTGATTAAAATCAACCCTTCATTAAATTAATTCCCCCCTCACTGCACTTAATCCCCTTTTTAATGAAGCGTTTCGTGGGATGGGTATACGCAGTCATTAGTGTTATTTTCCATGGTCCAGTCTTGGTTCTATCATAGATGTCATATTGATATGTGTTGGATATGGTATGGTTTTGGTTTCCTGTTTTAGTTACGGTTACGGTTACGGGTACGGTATGTAGTTTTTTTTCTTTTGTTGCCTGATACGGGGTTCAGGGTGTTTGTTTGATGCATCGCATGAAGCTTTCGGTCGCATTTGTCTCGAGGTCATGTCAAATTTTTTTCTAGGATGTGGTTTGCCTGGGGTTAGTAGGTCGAGTCACGTTTGATTGGTAATCATCTTATCCTTGGTTTTTGTCTGTTGGTTTGCAGGCATTCACTTTGATTGTCTGTGTTTGTGGTGTGTGTGTAACCATCTGAATGGCGCCTTCTCATGCTCCTCCCCCTATCCAGTACGTCCCACTAGTTAGTAGGGATTACTCGTCCCTACTTACTTTTGAGCCCCTCACGAAGGCAGGACTTGCTGCTTTTGTGGCCACTCCTTTTCCATTACTTCCAGAGGATCCGTCCGTATGTGATGAGTTCCTGGCCTCTTACAGCAAGAAGACAGGAGTAGTCCAAGGCATGTCTATGACATTGACATCTCGAGGCTTAGGGAAGGCTCTGTCCTTACCCTCCAAAGGAGAACCTTTTGTGACCACTCGACAGCTCTTCTCTACTGAAGAGATTCTCAAGCTGTTGCAGAAGTAGACAAGGGAAGTCCTTGATGTTAAGAAAGTGATAAACTCTTCAGGAGTTTCGTTTTCTATGATCACTGATCCCGTATGGAAGACCATGTGCCAGTTCCTTCAAGACAGGTTCATGCCTGCCAAAACACCATCCCACTATTTGTCCAAAGAGCTTTTCACAGCTTCCAGGATGGTGCTAAAAGGAGTTGCCATTGATTGGAGCACATACCTCCTTACTAAAATGGATCAGCATTTTGTTAAAGTCACGAGGGGTACTGTTACCAATGTTACCTACGGATCATATTTGTCAGCCTTCTTGACCTATTCAGGTTTACAGAAGACTGTACCTCCACCTCCTCCATCAGATCCAGTACCTCCTCCTCCACCTTCAGAAGAGTCAGCACCTATTGACATTGAGGATGATGATTCTCCGCCTCCCCTGGTCATACAGCGTAAACGCTTGAAGCGGGTAGCGGACAAAGCCCCTGCTGTACTTCCCTCAGTGCCTATCCCTGCTACTTCTGGCAGTGACCTCCCTGGGTATCTCACTTGCAATAACCTATTCAGGGCACATAGAGAAGGATCCTTGGAGATCTCAGTTCCTTCCCTGAACAGTCTCGTTTCAGGAGATGCCATTCCTTTCCTCTGCAAGGATATTCAAAGTTCCATTGAGTTGTCAGTGACAGCCTGTGTTCAACAGCTGTACGCATCTTTCTATGAGGAGCTCATGCAGTCCAAAGACCAGTTGCATTAAGGCAACATCCGAGTTAGCATCTGCTAAGGATACCCTAGCAGATCTATTTAAGCAAATGGAACAACAAACCCAACTGGTTGCCACTCAAAGCGATGAGATTTCTTCATTGAAAACCCAGTTATTCGAGGCTCAGTCACAGGTTACTAGCCTTTCAGCAGAGAAGGAGAGGATGTCCAACGAAGCGAAAGAATTCCAAGTTCTTTTAGATGACAAGCTTTCAGCTTTACAGACGGCTAATGACACAGTGGCCAACCAAGCCTCCCAAATCCAGCAGTTGCAAGATCAGCTTGCAAAGTCCCGCTCTGTTCCTCCAAGCCCTCCTGTTCCATTAATTCCTTCTCTTTCACAACAGGACTTGGCTGCCTTACAGAGACAGGCTACTTTGTGCCCTCTATTCCAAGACAAAGTGGAAAGATTGCAGTCCCGAATGGACTTGTTATGGTCTACCTTTGAACAATTTCAGGACTTTGTCCTACCAGACCATTCTTTCTTTGTCCACTACCATTTACAGAAGCTGGTCTTCTATATGAAGCTTTCCACGATGGATTTACCTTTTCCAGAGGATGGCTGGAGTGGGGCTTGGTCTGCTGAGTTGTTGACAGAGGTAGTCAGAATGCTCTTTGAAGATTCTGTCACGCCAGACACCATGTTGATGTCATACATGTATCTCCGAGGAGATTTGTTAATTCCAGATGAGGTAGATATGGCATGGTATGTGGGGGATGTGGTCTTACAGGCTGTCCTATATGTCAATCATTTGGAGTTGCGCATAGCTGATATGTTTCAGAGTTATTCCTCCAAAGTGACTGATTGTCAGGATAATTCGTGGCATCCTATGATTGATTCGGTGGTCCTCAATCAAAGACAAAACACAACTCCTACCTTTAACCAGAGTACTAACCAACTGAGGATGGATCTCTTAACCTATCTTTCCAAACATAATCCATTTGATGCTATTTTCTTTGATGCCTATCAGAGACGATCTCTTTTGGGACCTTCTGTTCCTACCCTCCTCTATTACCAACAATTGGCTCACCGCTATGCTATATATATTTCCCTTTGTCAAACAAATTCCACAGTAATTTTACCACTTCTTTTCCAACCTTCCAATTTCCCTCAAATTCCTATTTTTACTTACTGTTCCTTTATTGAGGATCGGGTATTTTCCCCTTCTCCACCCTGTCCTTCACCCCTCATAAATGTACCCTCCACATTTCCTATTTATCAATTAACACCTTTCCTTAGTGATTCCTTACAAATTTCTGCCACTCCTTCTTTAACCTTTTCTTCCTTTTATGATTTTTCTTATCCTTCCCTACATCCACTTTCTCTTATTCCATTACCCTCTCCTAGCACTTCCATATCTCAACCACCTCAGTTGGTTAGTGACTGTGCCGGTTTTGATACTCAGATTTCCAGAAGAAGGGGATGGAGTTCGGATGATTGCCTTACAGGACCACAGATTAATTGGCCAGTAATTTCAGGGGAATGGACAGTTTCAAGTCAAGCTTATCAAAACTATGTTCATTTTGCCCAACAATATTCACAGTCTGCAGATCCCTCAGTGAGATTAACTGCTCACTTTGCTTGGTACCTGGCGTATATGCATAGGCACTCTCATACTGATTCAAAGCCTATCCCAAAGTTGTGCATGAATGTCAATGTTAGCATTGATTCCCAACAGTTGGAGATACTGTATTTTCATGCCCTCTGTTTGCCTAGCAGATACTTGGTCCTATTGGAAAGGATGTGCTGTCTCCAATTTTTTCAAAATCCTCCTAAAAACTTTGTAGATGAATCCTTATCTATGGATCGATTCCGACAACATCAATCTTTTAAGAGGGATCATCTTCATTGATGCCTTTCCAATGTATGGTGCAAGCTATTTAATGCCAAACTCTTCTTTTTGAAGAAGTCATTCAGATGGTTGTGTTGTGTATTAGTGTTTGTGTTGTGAGTTTATGTATGTCCTACGAACGTGGTGGTTTCCTGTTGGATCTTGTGTACGAGCTATGTTTTGGAGATTTGTAGAGATGGGGTCGTGGTTGGAGAGTTGAAGAAGATGATGCTGAAGAAGAAGAAGCAAACTCTTATATCCTTTACAAATTTGTTGTGATTTTTAGTTTGATAAGAGGTGTTAATTTCAAAAGAGTTTTCCTTTCTTTGTATTTTTATATCAGAAACATGTTATAAGATGGGGTCGTGGTGGATGGATTCTTTTTGAGAAGATAATGAAGATCCAAAGTGAAGCTTTGTCAATGAACTTGTATTACCTTTTTCCTGGGTCGCGATGACGCTTCCTTATTAAGTGTGGGGATATGTTGAGTGTTGAAATGACTTGTTTTTTTGGCTGATTTTTGTTGTTTTTGAGAGCTGAATGGTTGATTTTATGGGATGATTGATTGATTTGGAAGTGGATTGAGAGTGTTTTGGATGATATTGATTGTGTTTTGGAAGATCATGATGATTGTTGATGGTTCTGTGATGTTCTGATAGGTTCTGAATGGTTCTGTATACCTTCTGTTTTGTTCTGTTTTGGTTTGTTTTGATCTGATTGTCTTCTGTAAGGAGGGATGGAGTATTGATTGATGAAGAATGAGATATTGTGAAAGCTTATTGAATGTTTTGTGAGAGTTTGAAATGGTTTGAGAGTGAGTTATGAGGTTTTGATGACCTTCTGTAACCTTCTGTAGGTCTTCTGTAGAGCTTCTGCTTCTGTTCTGTTTCTGTTCTGCTTCTGTACTGTAACTGTTCTGTAGACTGTTCTGTAAGTGTTCTGTGGAATGTATGTGTGATTTTGGGGAAAGTTTTCTAGCCTTGGAAAGAGGTGAATACAAGTGCAAAAGAGCTTAAAAGAAGTGGAAGAAGTAGCTGTTGAAGACTCAAGTGAAGACTAGAGTGAAGTGACAGTAGTGAGCTATGAAGAGACACTGTAGTGGCTCTGGTGACCTTTCATATCAGACATACCTCTTGGGAGGGGTATCCACGACCTAAGAGTGATTATTGAGAGTAATTTTGAGAGATTGTAGTGAGGATATGATGTATTATTGATGGAGTGTGTGAGAGAGAGTCAGAGATAGCCAATTCTACTCAAACAAAGTGATTGTATATGAGAGATTAAGAGAGAAGACTATGAAGATATTGAAGATGAATACTATGTGATGTATTTCCATTCAAAGATGGTGTACTTCTTTGCTTTCTTTGTGATATTGATGGATTTTGTGAGGATGTTGAAGAATATGGTTGATTCTATTAAAACCGTGGGAGATTTACATGATGCTGCATGAAGATTTGTTGTGCCTGGTGTTCTTTTCTTCATTGTGATCATATGAAACATGATAAACAAGCTTGTTGATGTTACAAGATAGATTTTCTTGCAAGAGAATTCCCTTTTCCTTGGTGTTCCTCTCGGGGCTCCATATCTCCTACCAAAAGTCCAAGCCATGGAGGATTGAAGATGGATAGAAAATGGATGATCTTATGTTTCTTTTATATAGTGAATTTTAAAAATGTAGAAAGTCTCTATAGTGACCTATAATTTCCTACTATTAAAAGTAGATAATCACACTCTCGTATTCTCTTGAGGGAATTTTAAAAGAACATAGAAATTTTTCTATATTTTCCTATAATTCCCTAACATCAATTATGGTGAATGAGATACCCTATGTATGTATAGGGAATACATACATGCTTGCACAAGAAATATCATAAAATTTTCTAGATTCCACAAATTTTCCTATGCAGAGAATGATTAAAAGTTCATTGTTGGCCAAAAAGAAGCATGACTGAAGGTTTTGGCTAGTGTTAAAGGCATTAATGCATATTCTGAACAGCGGATTCAGACAATAGTATGGTATGGACATTGAAGGAGAATGATAGACTGACTAAAGATGTGATAGTTAAAAATGGGATAGAAAAAAGGATGAATGGGGCCATGGAGGAGAAAGTGAATCGTTTTTGTATGTTGCATCATGCATCCATGGAGAAGTGGCTAGATAGGTATGAGTAGGCCAAAAGAGAGCAGGGAAGAAGACAATCAAAATTTTGATGTAGTACATGCCACTGATCAGTTTGATATTCCAAGGGCATGGAGGAGATGCCGTGGTTTATGTCTATGCGATGGTTGCATGAAGCTTTGACCTAGCTTCACACGAAGGGGTAGAGATCTCTATGGAGGAGTGAGAATTGTTGAGGGGATGTAGTCTAAAGGTGACTCTATGCTTTCTTTATCATTATATCTAGATTTCATGCATAACAACGAACCTAACAGTTTTAGTGTACAATGCAGAATCTATATCACAGCATGGTCAACGGGCGATATTTTTGAGTTGAGTGCATTGAAAAAAATTGCTTCACAATAGATTGTGGTGTCATGGTAAAGTTCGAGCAAAAGATCCAACAGAGAGCCACATATCTGAATATTATATTAGGTAATATGGAGTATTTTGACAACTTGCAAAGTTTTATGTCAATGGATTATTGTAGCCTCTCCATAATCATATTTGATGTGTAGTAGTTTAAAGTGGTATTGTAAGGAGATGGGACAACCTTTGGCGAGGTCCATATGGATTTTTGGAGGTAGATTCTGAGAAAAGATGGAACGATTTGCACGACACATTTGTCTTGTTGGGTTATTGTGAGCATATACATGATCTTTTTTGTTAATTTTTCCATGACAAAAAATAGTCACAAACATTGATCCACTCTTTATGACACACTTATATGTGATATTGAAAAACTAATGTTCTATCCAAATCCCCAGCAACCTCGATGGTGGTATGTTGTGTTGTCACCAATACCTCGGAGTAGGTGAGTATTTAATTAAAGCAATGTTTCTAACATGGATGAGGAGAGTATATATGTAGAGGGATTGATGTTTTGGAAGGTGGAGGGCAAAGAGGGCTTGGAGCATGCAAAAGAGATAAGCACATGTAACGCAGATGAAGAGATAGGAGGCCACAAAGTTTTTGAGAATGAAGTGGGCTCCTCTTTATGTGGAGACCTATGTATAGACCTTCTATTGTGTATGCCAAGCTATGCCAAGATCTTGACATGGAATCATAGGCCATGTCGTATTTGTGCCTGCTTGCTAAATTCATTGATACTTTGCATTCTTTTTTGTAGAGTTATGTTGTCGTGCTTTACCTAAATCCCTATATTGATTATGCTAACATTATTTTTTTAATGTGCAGGTTACCTTTGATGATATCAAGAGAGTAGGATGAGTCAAGGGATGATCAATGAGGACTTGTAAGAGATCTTCACATATATATCTCTAGATCAAATGATCTACTTCAAAGATTTGGTGGACCATGAGTTATTACGAACATCGACAAGCTATTCTGTGAGGTCTACTTCAACATGCTCTAATGCTTTGATCTCTATAATGGCAGGATCGATGTGCTTTAGAAGACTGGCCCCGAATGGAAGGTGCAATTCTAGGAGTGTTGTAGAGATGTAGATGCTGTGAGCCCACGGCTGATTACTACTCCTCTTGCTTGTATCAATTTTAGAGAGGGTGGTTCAGATGGGTATTAGAAGGCCTTGATATAGTGTCACCATCTCGTTGGTCTGGTGGACACCTGTAACCTCTAGAGTTTGTTACATTTTTAGGGACATCTACTCCCATGACTCCAGGTTTTGCTCAGTCGTCCGCAAATGGCACCCCTATGGGTGCTACTCCAAGACATACCACTCCCATAAGTACGCCAAATTTAACAAGGGTCTCCTAGTGGTTATGCCCAAGAGCAAGGTTACAAGTGGGAGGAACATTTTAGACATATCCCAATAGGACATTGATAGCTCGTAGATGAGAAATAAAATTGTTGTGATCATAAATAATGAGGGGAGGAGGGTGATGGCTTGCATAAGAGAGTTGTGACAACAAGTATTTAGGCCCAATTTTTGGACCATTGGAAGAATATACCAAAGGGGAGCAAGGACTATGTAGTGGCGTCTTTGCATGAGGACTTTTCATTACCTTACAGCGTGGCAGAGAAGTTTTTCACTAGGTGGATGATAGAGTGTATGTGTGCATACATGCCACATAGATGATTAGATGCACACAAGGCAATCAAGAGTAGCATCTCAAAGTCTAAGTGATTGGATGTAGAGGATTAGTGAAGACTCACAGAGAAGGCCACAAACTCTTCCTGGAATCGGATGATGGTGGTAGTAATGGGAGGCAAAAAGGATATGCTTGGAGGTAGAGGTCATGCATCATCTAGGGAGTGGCAGCCATAGGACTTATTTGGAGGACTTTATAAGTTTTCTTTTGGTTCTTCTCACTTTTTTATTTGGAATATCACTTGTATTAACAATCTTATTTTTGACCATGCTATTCTATTTTCTTTGCAATACTCCATCACAAATTGTTATCCTATAGGTTTGGAGACTCAATATGTAGAGAGACATGGTTTCACCACACTTATCGATAGATTGTATACATGCGAATGCTCGAAAAGTCAATCATCTATCTTATTTGTAGTCATTATTTTTTTTGTGATGCATTATGTATGGTGGACTAATGTCTGGTTATTTATTTTGTAGAGTCCGCATACACTTCATTGTGTTGGGACGAGCTTTCAGATAGTGAGAAGCTGTAGCATGCACTTGGATTCGTAGAGCATACATTGTTTCCTTTTTTGATCCTGTGATCCGTGAAGGTCTCTTCCATGTAGCATCCTTTGATATATTTCTCATCCTTTATATAAAATTACTTTTTGTGATATTTATAGATACATTTCTATGTTTGTTTGGACTTTCCTCTCCATGGTTCCATGTAGTTTTGTGTGTTGTCATCATTAGTCTTATGTTTATTTTATGACTTATTAGTCTTATAGTTTTATGTAGTTTTTGCACGTGTCTTGATGGCGATTGTGTTTGCAATACGTAATTGGTTTGCAGAATATCATTCAACATGGTGTTGGGGACTCCCTATTTGAATCACTCATTTATTACATGCGTCACTATTTGAGTTAGTATATGCAACACAAAGTATTGCTATTTGTATTGCTACTTGTGTCATGATGCGCAAATAGTGATGCAGATAATGATGAATCTATAGAGATGTCTATACCGACACTTTTAGCGATGAGGGGGCAATTTTTTAAATTAATATTTATGTCACTTTAACCATTGGTATATGGTGTATATCTTCTAGTGAAATCCTATTTAGGAATCTTTTAAAAATAATTAAATCATAACTCTTATGCTACTCATAATATTTATCTTAATCTAAGTAAAATTTTTAAACATATTATAATTCAAACTGTAATTATATGTAAAATCTATGGATTTTAAGTTTTTTATTCTAATTAATATTCAAATATTCCTATTTATGTAGTCCTTACAATTAAATCACATGTATTTAGAAAAATTCATGTGGCATATATCATGTTATGGGCTTGATAAAGATATCAATATCAAATATATGCCCCTTTGACTCCTTCACACTCTAAGCCTCTCCCTTCCCCTCTCTCTCTTTCTCTCAAGATCACTCTATCTCACTTGTTCACTCATTCTTGCTCACACTCAATATTTTTCCTCTCTCAATGTATCTCTTATATCCTCTCTCTCTCTCTCTCTCTCTCTCTCTCTCTCTCTCTCTCTCTCTCTCTCTCTCATACATATGTTCTTTACTAAAACAAATTGGATATGGTAAATAAAGAAAATATTAAAGAAAACAAAGCACATATTAAACCTCTCAACTTCTTTGTCTCTTTTCTCTCCCCTTTTTTCTCTATTGCATATAATTTACTTCAATATCAAACCAACAATGGTGAAAAACATCGTACGTTTTGATATTTTTTTATTCTTCTCTCAAGCTTACACATACACACATATATTCTCACTCAAACTATAGCTCTCATGAGCCTAAAGGCTAGTATACAAAAAGAAAAAGTAACACCTTGAAGCCATATCTTCTTTATAGTAGAATTTGTAGGAAAAAGTCTGTGGGATACAAATAACCACCCAAATAAAAAATCCACGAAAAATGGAGGGAGGTGATATACTTTTACCTCGATGCTTCTCTCATATACATGTTTATCCTTGATCTTGCAACACTTCCATCCATAAACTATGCAAAGAAAGACAAAGTTTTACCATAAAATTTGACATCGACATGATGTAGAATTAAATTGAAATGAGCAACCATGGAAACTAATATGCTAAGGTAGTCATAGACAGTATGGGAGAGAATATACTTCTATAGTGGAGGCCTTCAATTTCTTCGAAACCATGAGTCACAAGTTGGGTCGTAATGTAACCACCTTTATTATGTGACGAGTAATGTTTTAGTAGTCGCCCAGAGTTTACCTTCCAGCCGTTGCCATCCGTACTCCAACTAGAATGATTGGATTTTGTCCAGCTCTATAACCCTAGGTCTACCACATAGGGGAAGTGTCCTACCATTACGTACGAAGGACGACTTTAAGGTTCCTAATTGACCTAACAGTCACCTATCAACAACTAGTTGACATCTAGAGGTGTCCTTCGAGAGGCTTCTTGTCCAGAAGGAGCGATTGCCATTACCCTTGGTTCATGGAGTACAACACTTCTTTCCAATAGCAGACTAAGGATTTATGAAATCTCTCATAATGCTCTGGCACATCTGTCATACCTTTTCCCTAAGATAATTTACAGTTCGGGTTCTGAGACCAAACCCTTCTACCATAGGATTGGATTCATCAGGAATCCATCCACGCGCTTCTCTCTATGGAAGCTCTTAGTTATCTAATTACCTACCACATTATGTGAAACATATAAAAACAACTTCATTAATTAAAAAGAATCCTTTTATGCACAGTTGTTTGCATGTGTAATTTACTCACAGACATACAATTAAAATAAAAAATATAATTGATTATGTTCAATAATGTGTGTTCTCTTGCCCATATAGGAGAAAATTTACAATTTCACGTGCAACCTCATCTGGTGCATCTGTTCGTCACTAAGATCAAATCCACCTATAGCTAGCATTTTTAGGTGTCCCAAGTAGAACTTGGGCCATACAGGGGACCAAGTAGTTCCTAGGTGTGTAAAGGATTTACTAGCTAGAGCCCCCTTGGCACCCTAACCACCTTCTACTTAATGCGATCCCTGCTAGGAGACCTCTCGCTATCGAAGTCGGTCCATGCTTCTCCAGTGGTAAAACCATCCCCTCTTGGTATGGGGAGCACCTATCCTTAGGGGAGGTATAGGGTTCATCAATTTTTATCTGCTCCAATACTTAATTCAATTGAGATCTAATCTAGAAAATCACAAACAAGATTGATGTCTTCAAGCAGTTATGACTTCAATCAATCATGCAACTTTCAAGTGATGATTAATCTAGGAGCAATCAATACTTGAATTTCACATAATGAACTCTTCCCCTTGGAATTTAACTAAGGGTATCTAGATTTTGGGGTCTCTAACTTCCCAGTTTAAGGTTTATTCTTGTAACCAAGTTCCTTGGCCTTAAGTCAGTTTATTTAACTTAGAGATATTTTCGGTCTTAAAATCTTATATCAAAGCTTCTAGGTTAAACTATATTCTTGACTAATTTCTTCGGGGTTCATCCTTAATAAATCTGTCTTGATAAATTTCTCATGATTTCTCTTGAGTTCTAGAATTTTGTAGTTTTCCTAATAGTTTCTAGACTATAAGATATTCTAATAATTTATCAAGTGAATACTCTAAGATCGTAGTATTTCTTAAGAGACTTATCTTATTTCTATTGAATTTGGATTTAAATTTTTAGAAAAAAAACATGTGATAACGAAATTGATAAAGGTTTGTAATCCGCACTCGTGACTCCGTTAGTGACTCCTGTGCTCGCAACTCCAATTTTTGCTTCCACGTTAGTAGGGTCATTCATAATTTCTTCTTTTGAATTCTTTTTCTTCAGGGCCATGATAGAAGAAGAACATAGCATTAATACCGGTTGGCAAGGGTGTAAGACTCTCAATGATGATGATGGTTATTGTGGGATTCAATGATGTAGGTCTTGCGGATGGTTCTTCTTGCCTCATGGAGAGCAATACTTCTTTCTCTCTAGTACACGAAATAGGGATGGGAGTAGATATATGACTTCTAACCGAATTGATAGAATAGGATAAAGTTCTAAAGTGCCTTCTCTTCTCGAATTAGAGTAGAAGAGGATGAGAGACCTTCTATGTATCCCCTTTCTTGGGTTGAATGGAGTGATGTCTCTTCATCTCGTGGAATAGAGTCCCCTCCTTCTCGATTGGCGTCTCGTCCTTGTCAAGATTAATATTGTCCCCCCCTTCCTTGACATCCCCAAGGACTCAATTTATAGTTTTGCAAGGGGGTAAAAAAAGAGAGGAGGCTTGTTTTTTAGCGTTTTTTAATGACATTATCGAAAACAAAGAGAAAGTACATCCTTTTAGCACTTATGATGACATCAAAGAGGGAGCCCCATTTTTGTAGCGGGAAGATAAAAATTTACGAATCTATGGGCAAGCATCACGTGGCATGTTGTCAAGTGGCCATCACTTCAAGTCTTATGACCAAGGCGGTGACCAAGGCATAGACCTTGGTATCTTGGTCATGGAATACTTGGCAACAGGCTATGAAGGTTTCATTGGCACTGTTCGCTACACACGAGAAGCTCCCACTAGCTTGTAGGAAAATCTTCTCAGGATGTAATCCATCCCGGTAGTGTCATTACCTAAGCGTACTTAACTGCCAAGTGACTATATGCTAGGCTAGTTATTTTGTTGTTCTATACTACAAATATAGTTTTAATAAGCTAGTCTTTGGAGGGTCTCCCAAGTCTTTCTTCCATGAACTGGCATATAATCCCTCATTAATAATAATAATTATCTTCATAATGAGAGCTAGTTTCATAATTAGAGCTAGTTTTTTTTAAATGTGCGACATAAATCAATTTTCTTTGGAATGTATACATACATTAAAATAAACTAAGTAATAGAAACATTATATTCTTCCCTCCTTAGAGAAATCAAGATGTTCTCATCTCGAGAGAAACTAGGGGTATTCTTTCATAAGGGTTACCTCATCGACCAAGTGGCATCCTCTTTAGGATAATCCTTCCACTAGATGATATATTCTCTAAGGGTTCTATTCCTAAGGATTCTTTCTTTTACATCTAAGATTCTATTAGGTTGAAGTTCAAGTAAACCTTCGATCGGAATTACAACTTGTTGATCATCAAGAATATGATCAGAATTAGGTATATAGGGCTTCGAGAGACTGATATGGAATACATCATGAACTTTTAGGGTTTCAAGAAGTTGTAGCTTATAACCATTAGATCCAAGAGCCTTTATGACTTTGTAAGGTCCACAATATCTTGGGCTTAGCTTCTTGAATTTTCCCAAGGATAAAAAAACTCCTTTTTGGGCGTACACGAATAAAAACCTTGTACCCTTCTTGGAAGATTCACTCTTTTGTTCTTAGGTCGACATAGGGTTTCTATCGATCCTCGATAGCTTGTATATCTTGCTTGATGGTTTTGACTTGTTCGTCCATCTCTTCAAGCATCTTCTTAGAAGCTTCAACCTTCAAGGTAGGGTCAGAGAATTTTAGCTTGAAATGGGGTCATCTGAATGCTCTGATGATAGGACACATTGTAAGCAAATTCCACCAAAGGTGGATATTGTATCCACCATTTGGGTTCTTTGCAACAATATGCCCTAAATATGTCTTCAATGACCTGATTTACACGCTTTGTCTGCTCATCAGTTTGAGGGTGATAAGCTGTACTAAAAAAAATTTGTGTATCGAGAGCTTCAAATAATCCCTTCCAAAAATGCGAAGTGAATAGAGAATCATGATTGCTGATAATTCTTTTTGGTAGTCCATGAAGTCTAAAGATTTCTTTGACAAATAATCTAGCAATATTTGAGGCCTTGTAGCTGGTTTTGATCAGAATAAGGTGGGTAACCTTAGTCAACATGTCCTCTAGGAGGTTCTTTTGAGATAAGTATATTGAGAAATGATTTGTGGCTTAAAGCATCTGCAACTACATTCTTTTTGCATGGTCTATATTTGATCTCAAAATCATATTCTTGCAAGACTTCGATCCACTAACGTTGCCTCATATTTAGATATGGTTGAGTGAAGATCCATTTAAGACTTTTATGGTCGGTTACCAGTGAGAATTTCTTCCCAAGTAGATAATGTCTCCATAACTTAAGAGCATGGATAACTGCAAGTAATTCCAGGTCATGAGCAGCATAATTTCTCTCATGAGTCTTCAATTTTCTAGAGGAATATGATACTGGGTGTCCTTCCTACATGAGTACACATCCCAAGGCAAGAAAAATCACATCGATCACCACTTCGAATTCTTTGCTAAGATCGGGTAGTTTGAGGATTGGGGCTATGACTAAGCTTAGTTGTCAAAGCTAGACTATTCAACTTGGGTCCATTTAATGGCAACTTCCTTCTTGAGTAGGTCGGTGAGGGGTGCAACAATCAAAGCATAATTCTTGATAAAGACCCGATACCATCCTGTTAAACCCAAAAAGCTACGAACTTCACTTACAGTGGTTGGAGGCGGCCAGTCTTGTACATCCATCATCTTGGCCGGATCTACTGAAATTCCCTCTATTAAAACTATAAACCCTAAATACTCGATTTGCTTCTAGAAGAACACACACTTCTTCTTACCATATAGCTTGTGCATCCGCATTGTCTCAAGAATTGTACGTAGTTGTGACTCGTGACTTCCTTCATCCTTGGAATATATTAAGATGTTGCCAATGAATAAAAGGAGGAAATTATCAAGGTAAGGTATGGATATATCTTGCATTAATCTATTGAAGGTAGTAGGGGCGTTTGTTAATCCAAATGACATTACGATAAACTTATAATGACCATAACTTGTGCTAAAAGTAGTTTTTGGGATATCTTTTTTCTTGATTCTGGTTTGGTAATACCTTGATCTAAGATCTTGGCCATTTCACAATGAATATGAGTGTCATTAGAAATTAACCAGTCCATTCCTAACATGCACTCATAGGTTCCTAGGTTCATCACTCTGAATTGCATGTTGGTTTGATTGCCACACAGATTAAACTCCATCTTACTTGTCTCTTCTATTGAGGAACTTTTTTTCCATTAGCTAGCTCAACTATCATCCCAAGTGCATGCATTGTGTCTATGCCTAGTTTTCTAGTACACCTTGGTGATATGAATGAATGTGTGCTTCCACAATCAATCAAAATTTTTAAGGGTTTACCATTATAGGTTGATGGTATTTAAATCACTGAGAACTATCGATTTGGTCCCTTCTTGTTGAGAGAGGCATGAATTCTTTCTCCCCATGTCGATCTCCAAAGTGGGACCTTCATCATCTTTTACTTCCTTGAGGGTTATGCCAACAACTCTTCCTCTAGCTGTGGCTGTCTGACTTTGGTCTTTACGGAACTTGCTTTGGCATTTGTTTTGTTCAAGTTTTGGACATCACCTTTGGATGTGGCCAAGTTTGTTACAATAATAGCTCTTGAAAGTATCCTTATTACCACCAATAAAGTTCTCCACTGATGGCGTATTAGCCTTCTTGCTTATTAGTAGATTGGAAGTGACCTTGGGCTCTTTTTGCATAGCCCCTACTTATATTTCTGCTTCAAAAATTATTATTCTAAGGATTATTTTTTCTTGGTTTGGACTAGAGTTCCTATACAATTGGTCTTATTCTTATCAATGCGTCTTGGAGGTCGGATGGATGCATTGCTTCAAGTTTGTGTTCAAGGGATCATCCAATCCGTGGAAAAACTTGGATACTTATTATGCAAATATCCATAAATGGTGCATACTTGAGAAGTGTTACAAACTTTGAGTAATAGGTTTCCAATGTCATTTCAAGTTGCTCTAGAGCAAATAATTCATTCATCTTTTGCATGCGGTATATTGGCAGAAGATATTGGCCTCACACTCCATCCTTTAATATGTCCCAAATAATAGACGCTTCGGAGATTCCTTGGTCTTTACCTCATTGTTTTCACCAAATTTGGGCTTCTCTTGTTAGCTTTAACTTGTAGAACATTGCTTGATTAGCTCGGCTAATTCTAGCAGCAATGAAATAATCTTCCATGGACTCAACCCATATCTCTACTTCAACCTCGATGTTTTTTCCTTCGCCATCAAACTCAGATGGTTTGATTTGCTTAAGCAAAAACTTCTTTTCTTAGATCTCAGCAGCATTAAGGGTAGGAATAGCTTTCTGTGATATCGTAAGATTTTCTCTAGTCAGCTCTACAAATGTTATCATACAATTTACTCATATCTTTTCAAAAAGAGAAATCATTTCAGAAGGATAGAAACACTTTATATTAAATTTTTAAAGAAGGTTACATCATGATAGAGTTTTTCAAATTAACTTAAGGAATCTAACCATGGATTTGAGATATATCTATTGACTCGTAATTCTTAAATGCTAGAATGATAAACACTTTCATATTCAATGGATAGACAAAATAATTTCTTTTGCTGTAGGGAAAAAATGCATGGTTTATTTTGGGATGGCTGGTTATTTGGGAGATACATTTTCCTTAATACAATCTAAGCATGGCATTTGGATACATTCATTGGGTAATAATCATGCTTTGAAGAATGGATATCTAAAAATTGGTACTTTAAAGGAGGATCAAGAAGTTTTCGTCCACTCGGATGACCTTTGTCACTTCCTTGTAAATATATTGATTTAGTTTAACCTCCTAGCCTCTAATGAATAAAGTTAAATTCACTCTCTCTTCATGGAATAAATAAACGTTTACGACTTTGAGGTTTTCCATCCATCTTATCCTCTTCAAATTGGTTTGAAGAAAGGCAAGATGGTTTGCGTCAATATAGCAATATCCACTGCTTATCATTTAGCATCTTTCCCAGTATAGTGGAGAAGGATCATAGATGCGATCTAGAATCCACATTACTTGAATTCTCCATCCATTATTCGTAGAATGCATTGTCGATGTAAACATTGCTCGAAAGACTAGGAACCACTCCCAAACTTTGTCTCTCTAGGTAGGATAAAAACACATATTAGCAAGGGAAGGGCAAAACAACTCATATCTTATGCTACAATTACCAAGTTTTTTATTTATTTTGGCTCTAATACAAGTTGTAATGTACCCGCCTTTATTATGTGACAAGTAACATTTTAGTAGTCGCCCAGAGTTTACTTTCCAGTCGTCGCCATCCGTACTCTAACCAGGATGATCAGATTTTATCTGGCTCTATAACCCTAGGTCTATCCCATAGGGGAAGCATCTTGTCGTTACCTAGAGAGGACGACTTGAAGGTTTCTAATTGACCTAACAATCACCTATCAACAACTAGTTCACGTCTCGAGGTGTCCTTCAAGAGGCTTCTTGTCTAGAAGGAGTGACTGCCATTATCCTTGGTTCATGGAGTACAACACTTTTTTCCAGTAGTAGACTAAGGATTTATGAAATCTCTCGCAGTGCTGTGGCACAACCATCGCACCTTTCCCCTAGGATAATTTACAGCCACTACAAGGATATGGAGGTATAATAATGACGATTTGTGATGTAAAATAGTGGTATCGCTATTAGCGTCGCATTTGTGATGCAAATAGCAACGGTACTTAGACGAAAAAAACGCGGGTCGAAACCTGAGCACGTTATTTTGCGCGCATACACGAAAGAGAGAGTGAAAGGGAGAGCGAACATCTTGCATTTGAGAGGGAGAGGGAGAGAAAGAGAGAAAGAGGGAGAAAGAAGGCTTCTCATTGCCGCTGCCACCATTCGCGAAGAAGAGGAGGAGGTGTACGGAGGGCGAAGAGGAGTCGCCGTTGTGAAGAGGAGCTGCCAAACCCTTCTTCAAGCCTTTACGGTGAGTGCATTGTCCATTCTTGCTTTGCTTTTGTGTTTTCTCTCTCTCTCTTTTACTTGTTTTGGTATAATTTGTGTGTACTGAGAGAGGGAGAGGAAATGAGAGAGAAAGAGAGGGAGAGGGAGAGGGAGGGAGAGGGAAACATTAAACATAATAGGGAAAGAGAGAAAGAGAGGGAGAGAGAGAGGGAGGGAGAGGAAATGAGAGAGTGAGAGGAAGAGAGAAAAGAAAATGAGAGAGGGAGAGGGAGAGGGAGAGGAAAGAGAGGGAAACATTCAACATAATAGGGAAAGAGAGAGGGAGAGGAAGAGAGAAAAAACATTAAACATAATAGGGAAAGAGAGAAAGGGAGGGAGAGGAAATGAGAGTGGGAGAGGAAGAGAGAAAAGGAAATGAGAGAGCGAGAGGAGAGAGAAAAAACATTAAACATAATAGGGAAAGAGAAAAAGAGAGGGTGAGGGAGGGAGAGGAAATGAGAGAGGGAGAGAAGAGAGAAAAAGAGAGAAAAAACATTAAACATAATAGGGAAAGAGCGAAAGAGAGGGAGAGGGTGAAGGAGGAAGAAGAAATGAGAGAGGAAGAGGAAGAGAGAAAAGGAAATGAGAGAGGGAGAGGAGAGAGAAAAAGGAAGAAAAAATATTAAACATAATAGGGAAAGAGAAAAAGAGAGGGTGAGGTTGAGGGAGGGAGAGGAAATGAGAGAGGGAGAGGAAGAGAGAAAAGGAAATGCGAGAGAGGGAGGAAGAGAGAAAAGGAAATGAGAGAGAGGGAGGAAGAGATAAAAAACATTAAACCTAATAGGGAAAGAGAGAAAGAGAGAGTGAGGGTGAGGGAGGGAGAGGAAATGAGAGAGGGAGAGGAAGAGAGACGGAGAGAAGATAGAAAAATAGAGAAAAAATATTAAACCTAATGGGGAAAGAGAAAGAGAGGGTGAGGGTGAGAAAGGGAAAGGAAATGAGAGAGGGAGAGGAAGAGAGAAAAGGAAATAAGAGAGGGAGAGGAGAGAGAAAAAACATTAAACATAATAGGCAAAGAGAGGATGAGGGTGAGGGAGGGAGAGGAAATGAGAGAGGGAGAGGAGAGAGAAAAAGAAATGAGAGAGGGAGAGGAGAGAGAAAAATAGAGAAAAAACATTAAACATAATAGGGAAAGAGAGAAAGAGAGGGAGAGGGTGAGGGAGGGAGAGGAAGAGAGAAAATGAAATGAGAGAGGGAAAGGAGATAAGAGAAAAAACATTAAACATAATAGGGAAAGAGAGAAAGAGAGGCAGAGAGAGAGGGAGGGAGAGGAAATGAGAGAGGGAGAGGAAGAGAGAAAAGGAAAGAAAAACGAGAGAGAGAGAGGGAGAAAACATTAAACATAATAGGGAAAGAGAGAAAGAGAGGGAGAGGGAGAGGGAGGGAGAGAGAGAAGGAGGGAGAGGTTGTTGTTTTCTTGTTTGTTGTTGTTGTAGTAGTAGTAGTAGTAATTTTTTTTCTATCTTGTTTATTATTGTTTAGTTTTCTTATTTTTTGTAGTAGTAGTAGTAGTAGTTTTTTTTTTTCTTTTCTTGTTTATTGTAGTAGTAGTAGTAGTTGTTTTTTTTTTCCTTCTTCTTTTCTTGTTTACTATAGTGATAGTGGTAGTCATGGTCGTGGTCGTGGTCGTGGTAGTAGTAGTAGTAGTTATTGTTGTTGTTTTTTCTTCCTTTCTTGTTTATTATACTGGTAGTGGTAGTGGTAGTCGTGGTCATGGTCGTGGTCGTGGTCATAGTCGTAGTCATAGTCATGGTCATCTTAGTCGTAGTTGTAGTCGTATTTATAGTTATAATCGTAGTCGTAGTCGTGGTCGTGGTCGTTGTCGTAGTCATAGTTGTAGTCATGGTCGTGGTCGTGGTCGTAGTCATAGTCATAGTCGTAGTCATAATCGTAGTCATAGTCATGGTCGTGGTCATGGTCATAGTTGTGGTCGTGGTCGTGGTCATAGTCATAGTCGTAGTCTTAGTCGTGATCATAGTCGTAGTCATCATAGTCGTGGTTGTAGTAGTAGTAGTGGTTTTCTTGTTTGTTTGTTGTTGTTGTTGTTGTAGTAATGGTTTTTTTTGTTTTCTTGTTTATTGTTGTCTAGTTTTCTTATTTCTTGTTGTTGTAGTAGTGGTAGTAATAGTAGTTTGTTTTTCTTTTCTTGTTTGTTGTAGTAGTAGTAGCAGTAGTTGTTGTTGTTGTTGTAGTAGAGAGAGATATATATTTTGTTAAAGAAAATGAGAGAGGGGGAGGAAGAGAAAAAAGAAGAAGGAACAAGAGAGAGGAAATAAACATACATCATAATAAAGAAAGAGAAAAAGAGAGAGAGATGGAATGAGAGGAGATAATGAATGGATAAAAAACAAAGAGAGAGTGGTGGTGAGGTTCGGTGAGGTCCGGTGCAACACCACGAGATAGAAAACACTCCGACATATATACGTTAATTTGTGGGTGGGTGGATGGAGACTTTACATACGTTAATGTTTACTGAGTTACAAGAGAAGAAATCCCTTCTCAAACAATTTAAGAAAGAAAAAAAGAATGATAATAATAACAAATTGTTTGTCATAACATAGACAAAATGGAAAATGATGAAGGTCTTGTTGTTCAAGATCGCGAGGCGTATCTTAATCAACGTGTCCCATGTCCTTGCTCTCAATTCAAGGTGGCAATTAGACGAAAACGTCGATTGTCTATAGAACACGTACGACGCTTCGGCGAGTTTCAATCTGAGATCATTGATCAAGCGACCTTGGATTTTCAATAAATGGTAAGAAAAGTTAATATCAATCATGCATTGTACTCGCAAGCTAATTGAATACCATATACAAGAAGATTGGGTGTGGCTGGCAAATTTTCTATCCAGGGAGGTGACATCTCATCCCAAGGGGGAGTGCACCCTTTGCGGCCAATTAGAAGAGTTCGTGGGCGTGCGATGGATGGAGTGCCTGAGCCAATCTACCACTTGGAAGGTACTATCCAATCTATACCGTCAATACCAGAGGAGACATGCATCCTTCCAGACCTACCTATAATCTTGGAGCCTGAGATGGAGGCAATGATCGATGTATTGATTCCCATGGATGTCAAGACTTCTGATCCGCTTAGAGAGGAAGCATCCATACCATTATATGATGGGTGCCGAGTATCTTGCCTGAAGACACTGCTTGCATTCCTAAGTGTGTAAGCAAAATACAGGTGGAGTGATGCCAGTGTGACCGAGTTGTTCAGGTACCTTGTACGTACGCTTCATTGATTTCTTTTCGACACTATCATTAAAAACATTTGTGCTTTTTCAAGGTGTTTTATGATTTTTTTCAGGTTACTGAAATATCATATATTACCACCTATAAATACAATACCTGAGTCTCGTGATGATGTACGACATGCCTTACGAAAGCTTGGTATGGACTACAATAGCATCCATACATATATCAACGATTGCATATTTTTTCGAGGAGAATACGAGACTATGAAGATATGTCCAAAGTGTGGTGCTCATAGGTATCGATAGGACTTGCAAGGGCAAACCATCCCTCAAAAAGTGCTTAGACACTTTTCGCTTATCCCTGCATAAACCACATGTTTCGTACGTCTCGCATGGCGAGCTTGACAATGTGGCATGCGCAGAATAGGTCCACAGATGGAGTTCAACAAATATCAATGGATTCATGTGCATGGAGCCACATTGACTTTACCTTCCCAGGCTTTGCCTGAGAGCCAAGGAATCTTCGACTTGGTCTTGCAATGGATGGCGTGAACCCATTCGGTCTGCACTCAACTTCTTACAGTGTGTGCCCTATAGTCCTTGTCAACTACATTATCTCTCCATGGCTTTCTATGAAGAAATGGCATCTTATCCTTAGTTTACTCGTCCCTGGCCGCTACAAAGTCAAAAATATGGACGTGTATCTTCGTCCATTAGTCGATGAGCTTAAGATTTTGTGGGAGGAGGGGGTCACCGTGCAAGATATGAGCAAGCGCGATGGTCGACGGTCCGCCAATATTCGAGCTATTCTCATGTGGACGATGCATGACTTTCCAGGATTCGGAGAGTGCTCAGGTAAATAGGCTTCTGTTCTAGTTGGTAATATCTTTCATAGCTTGTTCAAGTTTGTATTCACTAATTAGAGGTATTGGAATAGGTCTGGTTACCTCAGGTTATCATGCATGTCCATTGTGCGGGCCACAGTTAGACTCCCAAAGGTCACGAACCATGAAGAAGATGGTATATCAAGGACACACCGCTTTCTTGCCAGAGGGTCATGAACTCAGGGAAGGTTTTCTTGGACGACCTCCAACACGTATGAATTCCGCAAGCTGGTACGAGCTGAAAATAGTCCACCCGGAGTCACATCCAAATGGAATGTGACGATTCTCAGTTTTCTATGAGTTTCCATATTGGACCCACTTACAGATCAACTACTTGTTGGATCCCATGCATATTTTCAAGAACGTGGGCAGCTTGCTATGGGACCACATCACAGGAAAGAGAGATACTATAGGAGCACGAATGTATTTGAAGGAGGTAGGCAAGATGGAGGCACTTTGGCCGTAGTCGAGTGTTGATGGTCGCGTGTAGCTACCTCATGCTCCTTGGGTTTTTTCCACTAAAGAAGAGTGCATTGTGAAGCAAATAGTCAAGTCTGTCCGCACTCCGATGGCTATGGTGCGTTCTCTTAGGTCTGCATTTTCTAAAGATGACCAATTATCAGGGCTAAAATCCCATGATTGGTATAAGATATGTCAGGTTTATACTACGAATGGATTGTAATTGATGTGCGCATTTTGCTATTTAGAGTTTATTCATTGTTCATAATGCTTTCTCATTTGTGGCAGTTTGTACTACCGATTGCGATCACATGATGCCTTACTCCAGAAATACGCAGGGCCATTTACAGGTTGTCGACTTTAGTGCAATGGATCTTACAGAAGGAGATTAAGACATCCTCTATTGAATCCGCGAGGCAAGGAGCAGTGGAGACGGTCTGTCTCTTTGAGAAATACCTACCTACCAGCATGCTTACGATACAAATCCACCTTATTGTACATCTTGTAGATGAAGTGGAGATTACTGGACCTACCCATATGTGATGGATGTTCTTCTTGGAGCACTTCATGAAAACCTTGAAAGGCTTTGTGTGACAACGAGCTCGGCCAAAAGGTAGCATGGCTGAAGGTTGGTTGGTGTCTGAGGCGCAGTGCATATTTCACAATGGCTAACGGTGGATCCAGACAACAATATACTATGGTCGCCGAATGACGATGATAGACTGATCGGAGATATGGTGGTTGGAAATGGGATAGAAAAAAGAATGGATGCTGCAATGGAGGAGAAGGTGAATCACTTTTGTATGTTGCACCATGCCTCTATGGAGACATGGCTCGCCAGGTACCAGCAAGCTAGGCAAGATCGAGAGAAAGTGCGATCTGAAATTTGACATAGTATGCGCCATCGACCGATTCGATATCCCGAGGGCACGGAGGAGATGTTGCGGTTCATGTCAACGCGATGGTTGTATGGAGCTTTGACCGCAGTATCTCGTGAAGGGGTGGAGGTCTCAATCGAGAAGTGGAAATTCTCGAGGGGATGTAGTCCAAAGGTGATGACCTGTTTAGGATTTGTCATATCTATATTTTATATGCGACAACTAATTTGAGTGTTTCAATGTACAATAAAAAATATATAGTGCAGCGTGGACGTGTGGACGACATTTTCTCGTGGAGCGTATTGACAAAATGCGCTCCACAACAGACTCTGGTATCATGGCAAGGTTCGAGCAAGAGAGCCAATGACAAGCAATGGATCCAAGCACAGTTATAGATGAGATGGAGTATTTTGGAAACTTGCAAAGTATTGTTACAGTGGATTACCGTAGCTTCTCCATGATACTATTCGATGTGCAGTGGTTCAAAGTGGTACTTGAAGGAGCTGGAGCAACAATTTAACAAGGTCCATTTGGATTTCTCAAAATAGATTTTAAAAAAAAGGATGGATTTGCGCGATACCTTTGTGTTGTTAACCCATTGTGAACAGGTGCATGAACTCATTTGTTTGTTAATTGTATTACGACATGGTACATGTTACGATAGTTTAATCTCTCTTGTATGTGTTTGTGAATAGGTAATCTTCAATCCAAAACCCTGACAATCTCGATGGTGGTATGTTATATCTTTAGCTCCTTGAAGTGTGATAGTATATGATCAAAGGGATGTTCTAAGCATAGATGAGGACAATATGCAAATAGAGGGGTCCATATTGCAAGGGGTGGAGGCCACTGAAAGCTTGGAGCATGTAGAGGAGCCAGCATCGGGTAACAATGATGGAAATACAGGAGTCCAAGAATTCTTTGAGAACGAGGTGGACTCATCCTTTTGTGGTGACATGTCTATCGACCTTCTAGTGTATGCGGAGTTGTGTCAAGAGATTGACATGGGACCATAGGATACTTCATACTTAGAGCATCCACTTACTCAATTTGTTGATTAATCGCTTATAAGGATACATAAGATATGCATTTTAAGTGAGATCATTTTTTTAGGATTTATATTACCGCGCTTTGTATGATTTAAATTGATTATGCTAACATCATTTTTTATCTGTACAGATGACCTTTGTGGATACTTAGATCATCAGGATGAGTCAAGGGATGAGTGATGAGGAGTTGTAGGATATCTTCAAGTGCATGTCTCCAAATCAGATGGTGAGATTCAGAGACATGGCGGACCAGGAGCTATCTCGAACATCGTTAGGACGCTCTATTAGATTTACTTTGGCCCGATCAGATGCTTTAGCTTCGAGCAGACGAGGTTGATGCTCTAGACTTGGGCCAGAGGGAGAAAGTGCTTTAGGGTCAAGGGGATGTTGCAGAGATACGAAGGCAATGAGCCCGCGGTCGGCAGGAGATACAGGTGCTACTCCTCACTCTCGTGGTGGTTCTAGAGAAGATGGCTCAAGTGGTTACTGTGGAGGCATGGACACGGTGTTTCCGTCTCGTCGTTCTGTTGGAGTTGTGTCACCTCCAGGATTTATCACACCTGTGGGAACGTCTACTCTAGTTACTTCGGCTTTTGCTCAACCGTCTGTAGTGGCACCCCTATGGATGCTACACTGATAGATACTACCCCGGTTGGTACACCAGATATACAGGGGTCTCCTGGATATGCCCATGAGCGTGGTCGCAGGTGGGAGAGGACCCATCTTAGGCATACCCCAGAGGGGTATGCCTATCTTGTTGATGATAGGTTAGGAGCCATCATCATGAATGATGAGGGGAGGAGGGTGATGGCTCGCATGAGAGAGTTGTGCCAACAAGTTTTTTGGCACAACGTCTTAGATCATTGGAAAAACATACCGGAGGGGTGCAAGGACTACATAGTAGCATCCTTGCATGAGGAGTTTCCGGTTCCAGTCATAGTAGATAGGTTTTCTACGGGTTGGATGATGGAGTGCATGTGTGTATATATGTCACAATAGAGGATCAGACGCACACAAGGCACTCAAGAGTGGGGCTACAAAGCCCGAGTGGCGTGGACGATTGGCGCCGATTGAGAGAGGAGGCTACAGATTCCCCAAGACATTGGAGTCAACAGCGTGAGACGGCGAGGGCATGACTAGAGGCTGGAGTGGTCCATTATCTTGGGAGTGGCGGCCACATGACATATATGGAGGACTTTATAAGTTTTTCTTTTGTTTTGCTTGCTTATTTTTTTTGCAATATCCTTTGTATTGACAATCATGTTTCTAACAGTTAATATTTTATTTTCTTTGTAGCACTCTAGTACAAATTGTGATTTGACCGGTCTTGAGATTCGATATGCAGAGAGGCACGGTCTCACAGTATTGATCGACCGATTGTATAGATGTGGCGACCCTATAAGTCACTCATCTTTCTTGTCCATAGTTACCATCTTTAATTAGAATGCATTATTGTATGGTGGACTGATGTGTAGTTGTTTCTTTTTTTGCAGAGTCTGTTCGATGCTCCTTTGCGATGGGACGAGCTTTTTGATGGCAAGGATGTATACCTCGTCCTTGGATTCTTGGAGCTCACACATCCTTTCTTTTTGGTCGCCTAATCTGTGTAGACATTTTCTATGTAGTAGTGATATCTTGCCATGATTGTACCAGTTGCTTTCATCATGTGATCATGTATTTATTTCATGTATCAGTGTTATAACTTAAGTACACTTTGTCTTTATTTACCTTGGAGGGGTCACTCATGAATATATGTATATATATTGTGAGTTCAAGGGGTTTTTAAAATACCAATTTTTTACAGTTTTTACATATAGAAGGATGTCATATAAAGGGGTTACTTACAGATTGAATAGAAAAGGGTTGTGTTTTATTCAAGAAAAATTCATAGATTAGGATATTTATAAATAGGCCATGAATGCACGTTATATAGAGAATTTTTTTCCCTTGTTACCGTCGTTATTAGCGTCGCAAATTTACCTGCACGCGTCATTATTGGCGTCGTTATTAGCATCGCAAAGCGTCGTTATTTGTGTTTGTGACACTGATACTGATGCAAATAGCGACACTAATACTGACTGTTCTATGGCATCGCCAATAACGATGCTTTTTGCGATGGGAGAAAATTTCTTTATTTACATTTTTATCGCTTTTAACGTCGGTATAAGGCCTATATCTTGTAGTGTGCCTTTGGGAGCATGAGAAAGAGAGAGAGACACAGAGAGAGAGAGAGAGAGAGAGAGAGAGAGAGAGAGAGAGAGAGAGAGAGAGAGAGAGAGAGAGAGAGAGAGAGAGAGAGAGAGAGAGAGAGGGGAGGGGAGTCAAATTTTCACTCTATGATTTTAAAACATATATATGCTAACTACTTTGTGTAAAAGTTTATTCGTACTTTTAAAGCATATTATAAGTGCAAATACAAAGAGAAAAAATATTGTTATAATCTAAGAGTTCTCTCCATAGTATTCCAAAGATATATTGAAGAGTTTCTTGCTTATAGTGCATACAAGCACTCCTTGCAATTTAAATGGTACCTTAAACTTCTTTCAATTGCATATTTAAACACACACACACATAGAGGATGAAGAACAAAAGAAATAACACACAAAAACAAAAGGATTAAGCAATAAGATAAAGACTAAAGATGTGGACAAATTAAATCTAAAAGGCAAAAACGAAATAGAACTTTGACAACATACTTTATGTTGAAACCCAAGTTTAATAGAATAGGGCTACTTAAAGTGAAAGGAAATGGAAGAGAGAGAATAATTTTAGGCCTAATACATTTCCAATGTTGGAGAACAATGAGCAACTAACAAGGTGAAATTCTCATCATTATTTATTTTTTATGTAATTAAGGAATCAATGAAATCCTTACACTACTTGTTTGGTCTCATTTTTTGCCTTAACACTAATTGTTGTGGATATTAGAGCCACTCAAATCACTGCACTATATCTTTGTATAAGCAATCTACATGTATTTGAAACGCACTAACCCTCACACTATCTAAAATACAACTCTTTCTTGAAGCAAACATAAATTCATAAATATCAATTCCTTAGTTAAACAACATAAAGTTTCCACTATGACACGGCATTGTAGAATATTCCAATTACTAAGAAATAGTAATAGTAAATTATATAATATACAACATACACAAATAGGGCGATAAATACTATCTTGCTATGTGGACCACCATTACTACTAATAGTTGCACTAATTTATCAGTTTGGGTTTTGAGAACAAACACTAGGTAAGTCAGTGAATCGTCCCTTCCTAGAGTTTCTTCCTAGCGTTTGTTTTTGGGGAAACCTTTTGGTTAACCGAGACCACCTTGCCATAGGACTGGATTCGTGGGGAATCCATCCACCTGCTTCCCTCTATGGAAGTTTTTAGTTATCTAATTACCTACCACATTACGTGAAACACATAAAAACAGCTTCATTAATAAAAAATAATAATTTTATGCACATTTGTTTTTTTACGTAATTTACTCACGGACATACAACCAGAATAAAACAAAATCATTGATTATGTTCCATAGTGTGTGTTCTCTTGCCCATACAAGAGAAAAATTACAATTTCATGTGCTGCCTCATCTGGCGCATTGCATGTCACCAAGATCAAAGTTATCTAAAGCTAGCGTTTTTAGATGTCCCATGTCAAGAATCGTGTGGTGAGGGGACTTTCTTGAGTTGCTGTACCAAACACACATTGTATACACAAGAGAAAGCTCACTCAAGAACATAAGAAGAGAGATGGAGGCCAAAACGATTTCTTGCTGATTTCTTCTTCTTCTTTCATACACTATACAATGTACACAAAGTATAGATAAGATACCACATAAAAAAGGAAAGTGGCCTACTAAGTCAAACAGTGCATAACAGACTACACTAAACAATTGGCGCTATATCTTTTTCTAGCTATAGGTAGGTGTAACAAATTAAATATAATAAGTGATAAGTCAGTGGGCCATGTGAGTATCATAATGACCACCAACATGCTAAGTGTAGACGTGCGAATCCATCTAGCCAAGTGGTCCATTATCAATGTCCACACGTATTGAGCTTGACATCTCAACACTCCCCCTCAAGCTCAACTCTATCTTTGCAACTCCAAGTAAGCTTTAGAACTTTTGAAGCTTCTTTGAACCCAATGCCTTTGTGAAAATGTTAGCTATTTGATCCTGTGTGCTGACATATACCAAGTCAATCTCTCCTGCAAGTACCTTCTCTATCATAAAGTGGTAGTGCACCTTAATGTGTTTTGTCCTAGCATGGAACACTGGATTCCTAGCTAGATGTATGCTGCTCATGTTGTAACAATTAATGACAACTCGACCATCTCCATGCACATCCAAATCATCTAATAACTTTTGCAGTCATATCACCTCACATGCTCCCATAGCAGCACCTCTATACTCAACCTTTATACTCAATAAAGCAACTATAGGTTGCTTTTTTATGCTCCATGTAACTGTTGCACTACCAAGGAAAAACATGAATCCACTTGTAGATCTTTTGTCATGCTACCAGCCAAATCTACATCTGTGTATCCAAAGACCTGTATATCCTTACCTGCCTCATAAAAATGTCCATAATGTAAAGTGGACTTCACATACCTCAATATACGTCTAACTACATCCAAATGAGGCTTTCTAGGCATCTGCATAAACTGACCGACAATGCCAACAACATAGCTCAACTCTGGCCTTGTGATAGTCATGTAAATTAGACTCCCTACTATCCTCCTGAACATAGTAGGGTCTTCTATCTCATCCCTAACGTCAGTACTCAACTTCAGATTTTGCTCCAATGGTACTAAAAGAGGCTTACATGATGTCATACCATACTTGGATAACATATCCAAGCCATACTGCCTTTAGGATAGCCATATACCATCATCACATCTAATCACCTCAATACCGAGAAAGTATCTCAGCTCACCCAAATCCTTCATCTCAAACTTCTTCTTCAAGAAGTCATTAACTTCAGCAATCCCATTGTCACTGTCACCTATAATAATCAAGTCATCCACATAAATGACTATGATGACCAAACCTGCATCTCCCCTTCTCACATAAAGTGAGTGATCAGCATTAAAAATACAAAATCCAATATTTACAAGATACTCTCCAATCTTGTCAGACCATTCTCTAGGTGCTTGCTTTAGCCCATAGAGCGTTTTCTTTAACTTGCACACATATGTGGGATGCTCTAAATCCTCATAACCTACTAGTTGCTTCATATACACTTCTTCTTGCAATTCACCATGCAAAAAGGCATTCTTAATATCCACTTTTTGCAAAATCCAACCTTTGGCTGCTGCTGCCAAGGCAATCACGCATCTAATAGTTGCCATCCTAGCAACTGGACTGAATGTCTCTTCATAATCTATGCCATATGTTTGAGCATAGCCTTTTGCAACAAGCCTAGCCTTATACTTGCTAATAGAACCATTTTCATCATGCTTGACTTTGTAAAACCACTTATAGCCAATAGCTTTCTTATCCTTAGGTAAGGGTACCAAATCCCAAGTCTTATTGGCTTCTAATGCGGCTATTTCCTCATCCATTGCTGCATCCCAATGAGCATGACCAACAACATCCTCAAAACAAGTGGACTCAACATCCTCAACTACCTTCAACATATAAGCATAATGGTGAGCTGCATAACCTTCAAAACCAAATCTTTTAATAGGGTATCTGACCTTGCTAGACCTATGTACCACTAGATTACTCAATGGAACCTTTACATTACTATGAACTCTTTGTACAAGTGGTGTCCTAACTGACGGAATACCAAGCTCATCATCTAAACTCTCCGAGCCACTAGAATCTCCATTAAATCCCAAATGACTAGTAGATGCATCATTACCATCCATCACTTTCTTATTTCCTTTGTCTATGCCTGCAACACTTATAGATCCACTTGAAGATGTGGGGCTACTCCTTAGTCTCCCAGACTAAGGGCTCACTGTAGGTAAAGTACCAGATGTTGTTTTTGGTCCACTAAGACTCCTTGATTCTTGCTTTTCTTTCTGTGCATAGCTTTCATGATCATTATCATCATCTAATATATCATCGACAAGTACATAGCAACTACTCATCTCATAAAAAATAACATCCCTACTCACTCTAAACTCACCTTGACAGGTGTCAAGAATTGTGGTGGGGAGACTTGCTTGAGTTGCTGCGCCAAACACACACTGTATACACAAGAGGAAGCTCACTCAAGAACACAAGAAGAGAGATGGAGGCCAAAACGTTTTCTTGCTGATTTCTTCTTCTTCTTCCACACACTATAAAATGTACACAAAGTACCAAATTCAGGTCCCTAGGTGCAAGCCTCCAAATAGGTGTCCCAAAGATTCATGACGCCAGATGTGAGTATCCGAAAAAGTATCCTAGAGGCTTCTGATGGGGCCAATTTCTTTAATCCATGAGTCTTTATGATGTCTGATATGTGGGTGAAGTTTCACTATATTTCGATTTATAAAATTAACAGTTCAATCTTTTTTAAAAAAATGCATTAACTAGATTATACTTGACTGATAATAACAGAATAACTCACCAATGAGTGTGTGCAACTGCATATTAAATGCATTGTCAACCAAACTACGTGAAACATTGGAAACTTAAAAAGTCACAAAAAATAAATAATGGGTAAAATGGAATATCGGATATTGTGTTACCAAACCACTAAATATAGTAAAGCTATAATGTATCGGCCCATGTATAACTGATCACTGATGTGTGTGTGATTACGCATTGAATTTATCCTCAACTAAACTACTTACAAAATTGGAAACTTGAAAATTTACACAATGTAAATCATGGTCAAAATAGAATATCACATATCGGATTTAGTAGTATGAAACCATGAAATACACATTAGGCATCATACCAAGTATAACTACAGCTAGGCAAAATTTAGCTTCATTTTGCAGGTCACTACTATCAAATACTTGAAGGTCTACTAGAAAGATAACAAAAAACTAAGCTCCTTACAATCTATAACCAAACCTAAGCTAAAAACATAGATCCAATTATGAGGTAGCTTCTCAAAGCATATTGTTGACATTAAGGTTAAATACATCCTTGTTGTTGGGGATCCTATGAACAAGAACCAGATCTATGGGCTTAATAGTGATATGTCGGGCATGAATGGCTAAATGTTGACCGTCACTCATTAGATCAATCAACTGGCTTTCAACTACTTCTTGGAGATCAAGCAAGGCTTGGCTTGACCATCACCCCACATTCTTTGCTTGGTTCCTTGAAAAGAACTTGTGATGATGCCCTGACTGCAAATCTTGCAGTATTTCTCACACCAAACTAGAGCATGGTGCTTTAGAAATAATCAAGTTGGCACTCTTCTAGAATTTCCTTATCTCATGTAGCACAACTGTGCATGATCTCCATCTTTGCTTCTTATGTGTTGGAGGACATGTATTACTAGCTAGAGCAGTAGTGGGAGGTGGAGCAACTGGAATATGTGGACCACCATTTCTGGACAATGGTGAACCATCATTATTGACCACACTAGGGTCATCATTGTTGGCCACAATAGCGCCACCATTATTAGCTGCAGTAGGACCACCATTACCGGCCACCAAGGGACCTTTGTCACTCGTAGTGTACGCTCACTAGATTCGGAAGAGTCTTGAGCTCTTGCTTTTACATGTGCCTTCTTGTTGATAGAAAGCTTGGAACATGCCATGGTTTTGATGATGAAGGATAGAAAGGTGGAGGGTACAGTGAAGAGTAATGGAAAAAAATGAAAGGAGAGACTTGACTTAAATACGAAACTTTAAAACTTACTGTGGTGTAAATGAACTTTAAAATTATCATTTCGTTTCGTTTCTCCACTCCATCTATACCTCTCTCTTTGTCTCTTGCCACCCCCCTCATGCCTCTCTCTCTCTAGGCCAGTGAATGTTCCAAGGTTTGGAATTTTCATATCTTTGTCTTAGGATTTCAAAATCGACTATTCATAATTAAAAAACATAGTTTGAAATTGACTTTGAAAAACATAGTGACAAACCTTCAAAATTTTAAACAAAATTTGTAAGACATCTCATGTTAAAGATAGGAGTATTGATGTGTCATATCCTTAGTACCTATGCTCTCTCATGGACTCTAAATGCATCAAAATTGCTATCTTTATCTTTGCCTCCATTTATTGCCATCTCTCTCTTGGGTTTCCAGCCATTCTGCGTGGCATTGTCTTGCTGTGTTATTTTCATATCTAGCTTTTCTCACTTCATATATTGCCCTACCTATAAATTCTTCTCGAGAGGTTTTGGACTTATTTCTTTTTCCTTGTATCGTATCTCTAATCTCCTATATCACCATTGGAATAATTGCCTCATAGAATTGGAATCATTGATGCCACCTCCATGATCAGTTGCCTTGAAGGATAGGGAGAACCATAGCCTATAACAAGCAACGTTTGTTATTGAAGATGCTATGCATGCGACACACATGTAAAATATGGAGTTATAGTCTAAAGTTATGGACTTGGAGAAGGAGAATCAAAACATAAAGAGGAATATCACAAAAGCTTTGGAGATTGGATCCACTTTAAAAACCAAAGAAGCACGTCAGTGCATCCGATTAGTTAAACCAATTTACAAATTAACCAAAGAAAGTGGACAAAATCATAGACGGTTAATCTACTACACTGAGAAATATGCACCCTCATATAGAGAATAATACTATTGTCAAAGTCCTAAGAAGGATATGGTAAAAACTCCATTGGAAAATCATGAATTCAGGGACATTGTAGATGGTGTCGCAAGTGAACATTTTAGAGATGTGAGCAAATTATTTACTGCTACAGATGCTTAGAGATTATGTGACAAGATGGGAATAAGTTCTAAGTCATATAGCATGCTCTATCAACAATTGGATACACATTCTAAGCAAGTCTTCAAAACTAAGCAAGTAATGCCTCTACCAAAACCATTTCACATGAAGAAGACTCGAAAACAACTAAATGAGAAAGTTTTAGAACTAATTGGTGAGCCTATGCCTCTGGAACACACACATATTGAAGTATGGTTCCAAAGAAGTTTCCTTTGTATTGACTTCATCCAATAACTTTGTACTGGATATATGTAGGGTCCAGATTGCTATGGTCAAGTTCTACAATATGTCTACGGAAGAACATAGAGGCATGCTTAAGTTTGTCCTCAAACTTGATGAGAGTGAGATTTTCAAGGGGCAAAACTTGAGCATGTGAGTATAACATTTACGAATCAAGCATTGGATCTCAACATCAATGAAAACCATCCTTTATACTTTAGTGTGCAATGGAATAATGAAATATGGTGGCTTGTAGCATTTGAAATACCAAAGGAGGACCATGAAGTACTTAAAGTTTTCTTAAACCACTCTAATATATCCAATGTTATTCAACAACAAAATAATGAAGCAGCGCAGGTGATTTAAAAGCATTGAAATGTATGTTTGTTTATCAAATGCAGCGAATGCAAAATTTCCATGCAGATATTGCATGCAAACTAGGAAGAAAGGGAAAGATGGAAAGAAAGATTGGCTTGCCAAGGCAAGACAACAAGGTGCTCCAACATGTGATTAGAAAGTCATCAGCCAATAATCTATCCTTTTCCATTAAAGACTTCATATTCTCTTGTAATCTTGTCTGCATATTTGTTAAGGCTTGATGAACCCCTACTAATCCTTGTGTTGACAAGTCTGCATATGTATCCATATAATCCTTTATTGCCTTCACAAATAAACTTTACAAATGATGTAAGCCCTTCAAATTGTGGTGGCCTTTGAGTGAGTGGATTAGGTGGATAAATACACCCATCAATCCAAAGGTCCAATGTTTTTTTCTCTGCATTTCTTTCTTGTTGCATCATGTATCTTATTGCACCATACCTTTTCACAGTTCTTTTGAACATTGGTGTATATTCATCCTCCAATTGAAAGTGAATATCTCCCTTTCTCTTGGTACATCCTACACGTGCATTCTACACAGAAAAATGTATGCCAATTTTAACTTAGATTAATATTCAAATAACACAATTACACCCTTTTGATTCACTATATCTGTGTTATTTTTTACTCAGTTGAATCTTGTCTCTTTCTCTTGATTTCAATAATCATAGACCCTAATCAATCCCTAATCAGTTTGTAATCTGCCTCTAATTAGCATCAAAATGTATCTTCTATTCTATCCAAAATACACACACACACACACACACACACACACACACACACACACACAAAAAAAAACAAGAATTGATCAAAGATATTTAAACATATTTATACAGAAGCTTGGCTAGTGGAGAACAATAACATCATCTTATATTTTGCCCTAATTTACTCTCCATCACTCTATCACTTATTTTCTTAGTTCATCTCACACCATCCTCTCTCTCTCTCTCTCTCTCTCTCTCTATGAATTGATGCTTAAGGATTAAAAAACAACTATGAATAATAATAACATCATAGAGATTAGAAAAATAAAGATACCTCCATTATCACTTGATTGCTTATAGTATAGAGTGTTAAAGAGGAAGATATCTTATAGCATAGTACTGAAGAGGGAGATTGCTTATAGTAAGGTAGAGAGTGTTGTGGATAGAGAATATTTGATTTTAGCAAATAGTATCCAAACCATTCCTCAATGCGGTTTCAGAAGAATTCATTTGCAAGCAATTATATTCTGGAGGGAAGGAGAAGAGCACACAAAATTTGGGACAAAACTAGAGCTTTAAGAGGGAATGAAAAAATGCCCTTTGGGTAAAAAATAATCTTAAAATATGATGTGTATGACATTTTATATCATTTTTAAACTTCCGTGCCCCTTTTAAGAAGCAAGAATGAGAATGATTCTAATATATTTTAATGTTGAAAATTCGTGAGGGAATTAAAGAGTTGTATATCAAATTGGCTCCATTTTTAGAGAAAATAGAACTATATTTTTTTAGTTATGAGGATCTTAAGAAAAAGTGACCTTATCCTACGATTTGGGAATAAAATAATAGGTGAAATCTATTGAAAATACAAATATGAGATTTGCTTGATTGTAGAAAATCTCTTATTATAATATTATTTTGGAATCTCTTTTTAGAGAGAGAGAGAGAGAGGTGAGAGAAACCCCTTAAGGGGTAAAAAAAAGAGTCCATATTTCTCCTAATGCTTCTCAACTACAAGAGGATCTTCTATTCATATTCAGCAATAGCTAGGAGTGACATTTGGTATTGATGATGGAGGTGTAGCAAGAAGAATGGAAGGAGTTGGAGGAGGAATTCTTTGGACTAATGTGGCTGCAATGTGGAATGTCCATTTTCCTTAGGACCAATGGCTTCTCTCTTGATGCCCATAGGCAATGCCATCTATATGAGGTAGTGGCTTATGGTATTACTTCGACTTCTTCAATACCCTCCTTGGAGAATGGGACCGAGAAAAATTACCGGTATTCATAGTTTTTTTTTACCACTAAGATTGCATGTCTATGTTACGGGAATTATATATCAACGTACATGAAACTCCCTTTTGTGGTTGAGCAGGATGCGGTGCCACATCCTTAGATACTCCCTCCCGGGCATCGAGAGGCTGCAAAACGTCGACGCGAGGAGGCAGAGTCTTCAAGAAGAGTAGAGACTGACGAACATGATAGTAGCCCTCATGAAATGCCCCATCAAGTTGTAGAGGATGAGATTTTGGACAACATGGTACAGCATCTATTTTCGCAATCGGTTCAGGGAGAAGGTCACTCTACGAAGCCAGATGATCCACTATATGTAGCATCATCTACTCCGTTGTATGAAGGTTGTACGTACTCCATTCTTCGTGCGTCCCTCGAGATACTTAACTTGCAAATAATTTATGGATGGACTAATGTCAGTTTGGATGCATTATTGAAGTAGGTATCAATTCAGTTTGGCTTATATATGAATCATAATATTAATTGTTAATTCTATTTTGAAATCAGACAGAAATATATGTTGGTGGTTTTTTAACTCACTTTTAAAATATATGTAGGTTATTATCACAAATGCTTCCAAAAGGAAACAAATTGCCAACTAAGAGAGAGCAAGCAAGACATTACTTGACATCTCTGGGAGGCCTCGATTATGTCAAGATCCATGCATGTGTCAATGATTGTGTCTTATTTCGTGGGATTCATGAGTTCGCACGAGAGTGTCCTGTTTGTGGCGAATCAAGATACGAAGTGGAGATGAAGTCAATGGATGTGCCTCGTAAGGTTTTGCGACATTTTCCGATTGTTCCATGTATAAAACTTATGTTCAAGAGCAAGTCTATTGGAAAGCTCATGTCATGGCATGCTAGTCATCGTTCAAGTGATGGAAAATGGAGGATCCCTGCAGACACACCCGCATGGCAACATATAGATAATTTGTGGCCCGTTTTCAAAGAAGAGCCAAGAAATTTGAGATTTGGTTTAGGTATGGATGGAATCAATCCATTTGGCATCAAAAGCACATCATTCAGTGTATGGCCAGTGGTATTGGTGAACTATAATATTCCTCCATCCATGGCAATTAAAAAGGGACATGTGATGTTGTCCCTTCTGATTCCTAGAAAGCACAAGGTAAAAAACATGGACATTTACTTAGAGTCTTTGATTGAAGAGTTAGAAATGTTATGGAAGGTATTGAGGTGCAAGATACAAGTGCATCTGTATCCTCTAGAGATTTCACATTGAAGGCCATGTTGTTGTGGACTATGCACGACTTTCTAGGATACGGAGAGTGTTCAGGTACATGTATATAACTCTATATTTGAAATTCAAGACTTGAATCAATTGCATTTTATTAATTCACTTATTTTTTCACGTTTAACCACGTCAGGATATCGTGCATGTCCTATTTGCGGTCCCTCTCTAGTTTCCTCTAGGCCGGCGCGTTTAAAGAAGGTTATCTACGACAATCATCATCGATTTCTTCCTATTGACCATCCCAAATATGTTCTCCCTACTAATGAAATGACTCCACAATCTCTAACCATTCGATATTTGAAGGAGAGATGGATTAATGCCGACAGCCACCCTCCACATGGCATGAGTCAGTAAGAAGTGCATTTCTCTCGATTGACTTTAAAGTATTTAGCATGATGAATTGTTTACATAATATATTATTTGTTTGTTAGGTTCTTTATATTCTTTCGTCTTCCGTCCTGGACTGAACTCAAGATCAATCACCTGTTGGACCCCATACACATATTCAAAAATGTTGTATCTACATTATGGGATCACTTGATAGGGGCTCGCGATTCAGTTAATGTACGGGAGGATTTACGTAACATTGGCCACATGAGACGAGCCTGGCCACGCATTGGACCCAGAGGAAGGATTGAGCTACCCCATGCACCTTGGATATTGTCAAAGAACGAGGAAAAAATAGTGAAGGAATAAATATATAGCTTTCGAACACCCACAGGATGTATGAGATGTCCCAAGGGAGCCTTCATAAAGAAAAAGAAAAGAGGTGTGGAGCAACTATCTGGTTTGAAGTCCCACGATTGGCACAAAATGATTTAAGTAAGGGTATCTCTAACCATGAATATAGTAATTAATGGCGTAACTATGTGTAAACTTTGGGGTATGATGACTTTTTCCTCAACCAATCATTTGCATCTATGAATATTGTTTACATTCAGTTCGTACTTCCTACTAGCATATCCCATTGTGCCTCCAAAGATGTACGTGATATCATTTACAAGATGGGAGAGCTTGTGAGGTGTGTATACATTGTATTTTTTCATTATATATCTTTGAATTTCTACACAAAAATAAACAATTCTCAAATACATCTTGATAGATACGTGAGCTCGAAGGAAATTGATCGAAACACATTGCAAGATGCTCGAGTATTATCTATTGAGGTGGTTTGTTTGGTGGAGGAAATTTTTCCTCGAACCATTTTGACTACTCAATTACATTTACTCGTACATTTGATTGATGAGATCGCACTTTGTGGGGCAGTTCATGTAAGGTTGATGTTTTTTCTTGAGCGCTTCATGAAAACCTTGAAAGATTTTGTGAGGCAAAAAGCACGGCCTGAGGGAAGTATGGTTGAGGGTTGGTTAGTGCAATCATCCCTTGTTTATATCTTTGAATATCTTGCTGAAGTGGATCCCTCTCAACCACGACTATGGAAAGATGATGAAGACTTGAGGATGACCTCTATAGTACCTCAAGGAAAAGGAATGAGTAAAGTGCTAACAAAAGAAGAACTTCGTAAGTTAAATAGTTTTTGTGTGCTCAATAGTGATGTTATGAGCAAATGGGTGACACTATATAATGAAGCAAGGGCAAGAAGAAAAAGCGAAAGACAAGAATTTTGCACTAGATATGGACGTAATGTCTCATTTCCAGATCATCTAAATGCGCTCCCACGTTATATTGACATAGATTGGCTACATGAGGAAATGGAGAGAATGGAAAAAGTGGAGGAAATTAATATATCTCAAGAAGAGTGGGAATACGCACGAGGTTGCTTATCAAAGGTGAGACATACTATCAATTAATTTGTTTCTATAAGTTTTATTTTATATAAATAATTGACATGTTTGATTTTTTATCTTTTACTACTAGTGCACATTATTCAATGCACTTTGGTATGAGGGTAAACATCTTCGAACTCAACGTATAGATGAAAAGAGAAATACCCAAGATTGTGGTGTCCTTGCTCACTTCGAGGCTACCAATGGTACCATGGAAGGTTATTGTGGCTTGATCTAAGATATTCTGAAGCTTGACTTCAGACGATTCTTTATATATGTACTGGATGTGAAGTGGTTTAAAGAAGTGGTAACAAATGGTGAGCATTGCACAATCAGACGTCATCCAAGTGGTTTTGTAATCATTGACTCTACAAAATTTCACCAAAACAAGAATGACACATTAGTACTACCTCAACAATGCGAGCATGTATATATGCAAAGGCTAAATTTTTTATATGTATACATGTGATACATATACATAATATAATAAATACTTAAGTTTTTTGCTTTTGTTTTTCAAATATAGGTTGTGTATCATCCAATGGTAAACAATAACTGATGGTGGTATGTCATCCCTATATCTAATCATTCAAAACCAATATATGGTAATATTACTGACATGGAGATAGCAGATGACAATCCAACAAATAATGATGATGTGCATGATGACACCATAATGGATGATATGTGTGATATAGTACAAGATGAACCTTGCGATGATGTTCAAGGAAACACAGAAGAAGACAATAATGTGATTGTCGATGATATTGATGAAGTTATTGAGCAATATAGCAACACATCTGATAGTGGGATATACTTATTTGTTTCGTTACCTCTTGGTAACATAGACCTAGAAGTAGATAGTTTAGCAAGGGCTGATCTCATTGAAGATGAGATGGATCATTCACTGTAACATACTTAATTTGCTTATTGATTCAATATATGTGTATTCCTAATTCTATGCTTTTTATCATGCGCACACGTGCATACTCAAGAATCAATAGTCAATTTTAAAGCAAGCATTGAATTTTCCATAATAAAAAGGAAGTATATTTTATCATCTTCAAGTACATAGAGAAATAATTACGAGATATATATTGCAATGCTTGCTACTAATTATAAGGTTTCTGTCGCTTGCCACTAATTACTTATATCAGGCTTGTCAACTGGAGGAACTGCCATTCATTAGAGAGCAATGAAAAAGTAATTATTAACTCTATTTTTTTAATTCAATGATTCAATGTGTATTCTTAATTCTATGGTTTTTATCATGCTCACATGTGCATGCTCAAGAATCAATTTCAGGTGGTTAAATAATTATTAACTTTGGTTATTCAATTATGTGAATTGCTAATTTTAGGTGGTTAAATAATTATGCGTCTGTTAGCACGTCTATATTAGCGTCTATTTGTGCGGATATATAGACGTAAAATTCGCGTCTATTTACACGCAGGTTTACACGCTGTCGAAGGGTTTGTGAAAGCAAAGTTGCGTCTTTAGAAGACCTTGATATATGTCAAGATGGAAGATCAATCAAATGAATAATCCAATGTCAGAGATGGTTCTAGCATTCAGCTCTGAGTTATATATTTTTAATAGCCATACAATAATTCCAAATAAATTCTGCTTTGGCTTCAGCATGTCATATAGATAGAGTGCACCAATAACATTCTTGTAGTCCACTGAAAGTAGATTCCTCTCTTTTACAGTGAGCTCAACATCAAGTTTTCAGGGCTAATCCAAGAAAAATAGGATGAATAGGTTGCAATATGTTGTTATAATGGGCTGTTTCTGTAAACCTCCTTTCAAATGCAGAGTCTCTGTCTGGTCAATATTTACTGATGCATTTCCTCTTACCTCTGCACTCTTTAGACGTCACATCTCAAATAGTGGTTGTTTCTTTTGACATGTGAAGAAATGTCCCATCATCGATCTCAGTGGTGAGGAAAGTTTATTCTTTGCTGTCTACTGTTTGCTTTCGAGTGGTAGGCATTGTGACCTGTGAAAGTCAGAGGTATATTTGATAGCAGATAACACAGGATTGTCAAAGAATCATGTACAATTCAGATAACCAGTTCTGACAGACAAAGGGTTTTCTGAGATTATGCTCAGATGGAGGAATCTTAGGGAGGGACGATAGAGTTGGTAACTCTATTGTAGCAGCTGCTGTAGATCCATTCTCTGCTTTCAAAGACTTGGTTTTAGCACCTTCTATCTCCACTGCAGCAGCAGTTGTAGGTCCAATTTCTGTTTTCACAGGTTCAATTCGAGCCGTCTCAATTTTGCATGCATATCAGCCTGTGCAGTGGATGCTCCCCAGCAACATGTAGTCCTTCTTTAATTTTGGTCAATAGTGCCTCTTCATTTTGAAATCGTCCTATGGTATGCCGAAATAAAAACCTTCTTGGTCGTCTCATAGTAAGGAGTCCAAAACCAGCCAGTGCCCTCGGCATCTTCCTTGATCATCTTATCTACAGACTCTAATTCTTTTGGAAGGCTCCCATTCCATTCTCAATTTCTTCGAAAGTTGTTCTGTTTCTGCCTCCATAGCTGGTTTGTCTACTTCCAAGTCAACAGCCTCTGCCCTCTGCAATGTTCATCTTAACAACTTGATACTAAGCTCGCAGGGACCTGCGGTCTGCTTGGGATTAGCCATCAGCTTGTTCGAGCTGCGGTTTGCGGGATGGTCCATGGACACCTGGAGGAGGTGGTTTTTGCATAGGGCTGTTTGCTAAATACTCTGCATCATCTTCCAGCTTCACAATCGTACCCCTTATCATACTTATACACAAGCAACCTTGAATGGATACACGCATGGAGCAATTTCGAAGATATACGGCCCATGTGAGACAAACATCAAAATTTGTTTGATAATTCGTGGAGCGAGCTTCTTCTGCGATGTATCGAAACCCCTGTAATCCGAAAATCAAAGCTTCTGCTGCAATGTATCAAAACCCTCGCAATCCCGAATATCAAAGCCTCTGGTAAAAACTTGTGCTCCATAATTGACACAAGTGTTTCCTTCAAATCAGAAACAACCTTTGCTCGTTCTCTCTCTTGTAACCCTGTTGGCATGCTTGACATTTCATCATGAGCAGAAACATCGTTCTCTTTCCCAGAATCAGCCTATGCAGCCCAAGCTTCCTCCCCAATTGACGACTTTTTCTTCCGTTTTTCCCTCCCCCAGAGCACAAAAAGCAACGTTCCCCCTTTCGAGCGATGGCCACCCTCTTCCTTTTTCCAGCGGCTCTTCTTTTTCCTTCAGACCAATAAAGCAGCCCCCCCCAATTTGGCTTTTCTCTCCACCAGGAAAGCAGGTATTGGGAATATCATCTGGAGATGTTCAACGTTAATCAATGGGATTTGTATGTGAACCACCAAGCATCATAATCTTTGTTTGTATCAGCTTTGAGATGGCCAGTTTGGAGTAGCTGAATCTTGTAATGGGACAAGGGCCATCTTTCCACCGTAAATATCTGGCAGTTGATCTACATCAATTTCTCCCAGCAATGTCTCCTGAACATCTTTTCCTTGTACAAATAATATCTTTTCCCTTGTAACTTTGTCCACTAGAGGTGAGATAATTTTCCAAGCTCCCCAAAACAAATATGGTACATTTACCAAATAAAGCTTCCTGAGGCGTTCAGGATATTGGTTTTGCAAGATGTCAAGCACTGCCAAATAACCCCGAATGTCCATGTTTCTCAAGCCCCATCCTGCCAAGTCTCCTATTATGAAAAACTTGCCCTGATCACCACCAATGCTACTGCCAGCTGCTTTATCAAAATAGTAAACAAAGAGCCGTTTTATCTCTTCCAGGTCTCTTTCATATGCAGCATGCCTCGTAGTCAAGAGTATGACTATTGGGCACCGTGTTTATCATGGCCTTACATAAAAATCTGCTTTCTATCAAGTTCTGTGTTGATCTCTGCTTCTTTGACAAAACCAAACGATCTCCTCCATTTCAAGTGCTGCACAAAAAGGTCTGCAGCATTGTCTGTATCAGAGGCGACATGTCTGTGGATCAGTGCATCATGAATTGTTGGTTTGGCACAGACAAACTGCTGATGGAGTACTTTAAAGCATTCCATGACACTTAATTTCTTTCCAGCAAGCCCTTGAAGACTTTATGCGCTTCGTTTAAACTTCCACATTTGACATACATGTCAAACAGAGCATTATTGATTAATTCCTCTTGCTTCAAACCCTCTTCCACGTAGAACAAAAGTATAATCACAACAACTAAATATGTACAAAGTATCAAACCCCACACACAACTTTTAGGTGGATTTCACACCTCGAATGCGCAGCAATACGACAACGCATTTATAGACGCTCTGATAGACGCGCCCGACTTTGCGCGTCTAACGTGCGCGTCTATGCCCCGTTTCTGTTGTAGTGCATATAAAACTATGTTGCCATAGCCCAACAAAAGCTACCCGGCTTAATGCTTTGTAAAACTATATTGTCATGAAGTAAAGTTTTCTTGTATTGATAAGATGCTAGGCCATGTAGATACAAGCTAGAATCCAAGTTAGGTTAGAGTAGGTATGTGTAAGCAAAATTCCCATTTACGCTTATAAAAGATTTGCACTAGAAAGTAAAGTTCCTATTTATGCTTATAATAGATTTGCATGAGAAAGTAAAATTTCCATTTATGCTTATAATAGATTTACACTAGAGACATGCTAAATAAATGTGAGGGTGTCTTCAATCTGTACATATGCATTTGCACATTCATTTTTCACATAAACAAAAAACATTAGCAAACTTAGACTTAATGACATCATAAATTTAGAGACTTGGGCTGATGGGCTTAGTTTAGACTAAGCATTTTGTACTCTAACTTTGATATGTTGATATCTTTGTCAAGTTAAGATGAGGATCAACACAATTTTATGAAGAGAGATGGATAAATTAGATAAATCAAATATTACCTTGCCTACATACCTAGTGCAAAATAACTATTAGATAAAAATGTCACATCAGTTTCAAGCACATAGAACATTATGGAACATCTGATGCCTCCAAATTATATCAACTCATGCAAGAAGTTAACTTGACTTTGGTGTGACTCATTACTCTGCCCGTTGTGTATATAAGCATTTATGCATAGAGTAATGTTCCATAACCAACAGATCCTTGCTTTTTTTTTTTTTTTTGCCCTTCTTGCAACATAGTAAGATGGGATTCATAGAAGAACATGACTTATAAAGCATTGAACTTTAGCATGCATAATCTCTCTCTTCTCTTGTCCTCCTTAGATGGATACCTTTAAACTCCTCTCTCTCTCTCTCTCTCTGTCTGTCTCTTTGTGTGTGTGTGTACATTTATAGGAATGGTTTTTTTGGCTTCTCTCTTTTTGCTCAAAAGAAAAGCCAAAAAAGAGTGGGTGTGTGATTTTAAAATTCAGTGGGCATCAAAATTGGTGTTTATACAATTAGAAAACTAGCAATTAAAAAGGACATTAGAATTATCATGTATACACTAGTTTTGACCAAAGGTATCCCCATGTGACTATACATTAAATTTTACAAAAAATTAGACATGCCTACTACTATGCATCATACCTTCACATCTCTACTCCGATTTTGTTGTAGTGCTACTCTACGAGGGGTCAAGAATATCCAAGCTAAATGCATGTTTGTCTTGCTGAACTTAGAATCCCTTTTTGAATGGAGTGATACAAGTGTGACAACCTTATTTAGGTATATAATTATTTAATGTTTATAGCAAACATCCTAATATTGCATGGTTAAGGGCGATAAAGTTGCTAGCTAATTTTATCGTAGGTTATTAAAACATCATATTTTGATAGCAATAAATGGAAATGGATAATACTTAAGTAATGACATCATTGTTGTGAGAAAAGAATAAGAAGGGGGTTGTGGTATTTATATATAGTAAAGTATGTTAAGGGTTTGGGGTATACTTAAGTGGGAAGGGTGAGAAAGGTGGGGAAGGTTAAATACCTTACTTTACAAGAACCCTATTGACCCATGCTTGTTGAGGTCCTAACGCAAGGCGCTCGACAATTTGCAAAGGGGATAGTGGATTAATGAAAGTCAATACAAATACATAAAGCTTAACAGGCGATTGCATAGTGGATCTTCCTTCAACAAGGAAGGCTTATAAGGTAGTTATTTCTTACTACTTTTGGTCGTTCTCAAACCAATTGTCAAGATTTTGTAGAGTTGTGTAATGGCATTGGTCCATAATTCTTACCTTTGTTACTGCATGAAACAGTAGATGACATGAGGCTAACCGATAATTGGAAGTAAGAGGCAACGTGTGTCAATCAATTCAGATAAATGTATCGAATGACAAATACTAATCCAAGTTGAACGCACCATATTGATAGTACTTCAAATGACCCGAATATCTCATTTCAAGGAAATTGGATATCGTTAGATTAGCCGAAAAGTTAGAGAATGAAAATTTCGTACAGCAATCTGTAAGCTTTTGTACCCTGCTCCCTAAGGTTTGGATCATGACGCTCTGGCATGCATGCCGGAATTACAAGGAGTTCTGTGCTGTGGTTGATGCAGCAGCTGCCGCCGTTAGTAGCAGAACTCGTTTGATCTCCTCCGGAGCGACGTCGCACTGTTGAGATTGCTATACATGCGAGAAAGGAAAAGAATAAGTAAACCACACATAACGAATGTGTCTCAGCAGTACGAGATTATTTTATTGCTTTACATAATCATGGGTCGTTCTGTGATATTCACCTCAGCTCGGAAGACGTCCAGTGCAAAGCCATTGAAGCAGCTAATAACAGCTTGCTGGACATCCAGGCCAAGCCCATCCAATGCTCGCATGGTGGCCAGCAGCAAGCCTTGTCGCTTTGAACACAACATGTGAATGTTAAGGGCCCGGCCCTCTCTGGCCCGGACCTCCACCTGCGCAAATTCCAACGTGGTCGATATAAAGTAACAGTTAATTCCAAAGGGATAAGTAACAGTTGATACACAGGTGACAGCAACACAGAGAGAGAGAGAGAGAGATTACTCAAACTACATCTTCTAAGCAGGTTAATTTGCACTTTTTTGCATAAGAGAAGCAGCTCGGTGTAAAGAATTACCTTAGGGGGTTGATTTGGATCTGGCGCGGAGCTGGGATGAGACTGCAGGCCCAGCTCCTCTTTGACGACAAGCTGGTGATGAGCGTGCGCAGACGAGGTGGGCGTGAGGGGCGACTGATTGAGCTGGAAGCAGCCGATGGGAGTAGCTGGGGGGCATTGCAGGGTGGCTGAATTGAGCATATTGTTGTTAGATTTGTCTGGTGCGGCGGGCGGTGCAGTAGCTTCTAACTCATTATGAAGGTCGTTGATGCGTTGCAGCAACTCTTTCAGATACTCGATCGCATCACCCAGAATAGAGGCTCTGTCCATCTGTATTGTCCACGTCCAGATAAGAGATCAGTACAAATTAACGTATTCATCTATTGTGGGATTGCATATAAGATGTCAGTACAAAGCTATTATGTGACACATATAATATGCATGGCCATGACTTATATAGGATGTCTTTACAAAGCTGTAATGTGACACATATAATATGCATGGCCATCGACGACGGTTCAAAGTTGGGAAAAACGAGCAATTGAGTGAACTAAGTTAGGATAACTTATAAGTTAGGATAACACTCCAGCGTCAGTCCCCTAAGATAACTAAGATAACGGTTCAGAGTGGTTATAATGCAGTGTCTAGAAGGAAGAGCTGATAGTACATACCTTAGTTATCTTGGGGACAACGGAACGCAAGGTGTAGAGCCTGTCGTTGAGCTTCTTCCTTCGTCTGCGCTCGGCCATGAGGTTCTTCGCGGGAGGGCCTTTTTTCCCAGCCACTTTGCCTCCGCCTCTGAAACTCAAAGAAGCAGTGTCATTACCGCCGGCCCCAGATGCCACCTGCAGGCCGGCTGCAACTGCTGCTGCTGCTGCGGCGCCGCTTACGCTGCCTCTTGCGACGCCCCCGTCGTCGTCATCCTCCAATAGCACCATATTTCCTGCCTCCACGAGCTGCTGCTGCTGCTCCGCCTTCGCCCCCGCCGTATCGCTCACCTCCTCAAGCTGAAGCAGCCGGCCACTGCAGTCTGCAGGATTGACGGGCGAATGGTGATCTTCATCAGCTCCACGGTCGACAGGGTTATAGCTCAAGGCAGCTGGTCTTATCGATTCGGACGTGGCGGGCGGCTTGTCGGACTTGATATTGGGATTGCTAGTAGCCCCGCTCGAGGCCGAAGCGTGAGCTCCTCCGAAGAGGCTGTTGTAGGAAGCTGGGTTAATATTAGGGCTACTGCTGCAGGGGCTGATAGGTCCAGCTGGAGTAGTAGTTCGAGTGCTAGTGGGGCTAGGGCAGGCCGACAGAGAGGAGGTGGGAGCAGGGGAAAGTAGTACGTCGTCCACGTGGCGGCGGCGGCGCTGCTGGGCGGAGGCGGCTCGCTTCTGGAAAAGGGTAGGCGGGGATCCCACTGCTGGGCGGGCTTCCAAGGGCCTCAATCGCAGCTGCACGTTGTTATGGTTAGAATTGGTTACGCTAGTAGGGGTTTGGATCAGTAGCTGGGGATTGGAGCCCAAGGAATTAGATAGCAGAGGGCTGTCCTTGCTCATCAGCTGTAGTTGCTGCTGATACTGTTGATGGTGACGATGATCCTCCACGACCCCAGTAGTACAGCTGGACCCCGGCCCCGCATTGAGCATCATCATCTCATGATGATGAAGCAGGGGCCCGCCCCTAGCTGCCCCGCCCTGCAGGTATAAAGGCAAACACGAATTTAGCGCATCATAACCGCCGCCTGCGAAGTAATTGACCTGCTGCTGCTGCGCCTGCTCGCTACCATTACTACTGCTATACTGGTCAGCCAAATTTAAGAGCTGAGGAGGCTGCCTGGAGCTAGCGTCTACGCTAAGCAAATTGTCACTAGCAGATACTGGTAGCTGTGGTGGAATGGGAGTCGTGAAATCCACCATATGTGTCATGTTATGATCTGGTGCAGCTAGGACGGGATTGGATATAAAGCCGTGCAGGCTCATGGTAGCTGCTTCCATGAAGGAAACAACTGCTGAATTACCGGAGGCAACATCGTGAGAAATGTTGATGGATGAGGAGGAGGAATTAGGGTAGTAAGGTGGTTGCATGTGAAGGCTAAAGCCAGCCGATGTGTGGTCGCAGCTAGCACTAAGTGGAAGTGGCTGGCTGGATAACTGCATGAGGAGATGGTTATCGGCGGAGACAGGGCCCAGGGGCGGCGTGGAAAAAGAGGACGCGTCGACTACCATGTTGTCTTTGTTGTTGTTGGTAGCGGTGTGGTCTGCAGCTGTCAGGTACCAGTCTTCGCTCATCATCATCTTCAGCGCTTCTCGGGCCTGCGAACAAGTAGCAGAAGAAGACGAAGAAGCAGAAGAAGAAGAAGAAACTGATCTCCTAGCTGCTCAACGACTGCTACAACCCGCTACAAGACACAAAGAAACAGTGCAAGCTAGTAGCGTGTAGCTAATTCTCCGCTACCCACTGTTGAAAACATAAAAGAAAAGCAGCAGGCACAACAATGACTCCAGAAACAAGCCAACATCAAGGCAACCCTTTTCGATCAAAAGCGAGCGGTGGAGAAACAACGATACAGACAGGGGCAAAAGCAGACAAAGAGAAGAGAGACGGTAGATACTAGAGTCCACCTGAGAGAGAGAGAGAGAGAGCAGAGCAGATGATCATCATCCCAAGGTAAAAGAATAAATGGGAGGGTCACCCACCTCCATAATCGAGTCGAGAAAAGCAGAGAAAAAGCTACTGCAGTGACGCTAGCGTGAGCTCTGCCTGCCTTTAATGCGATTATATGCCAGCCAGCCTCGAGAGCGAATGCGATGCCACTCAGGGGTGTGATCGTACGGATCGCCCTACGTCACCCCCGCCGTTACACCTCCTCCCCTCTCAATGCACTCGATGATCGATCTTTTACGGAAGCGAGCTAGCCATTGGGCTAGAGTCTAGCAGGGAGTTATTTAGTTTGCCGTTAGCAGCAGGCCACCAACTCTGCTGATCTGAGAGAGAGAGAGAGAGAGAGGGAATTTGTGTGCGCGCGCTCGTGCGTGCCTGGCAGCAATACTACTACTAGTGTAGCTAGGTGATCGTGGAGTGGAAGGTGAGCGATCAGCTAGCAAGACTAGGTGATCGTCAAGTGGGGGGGCGACTCGCGAGCAATCCACATGTAATGTGACTAGCGAAGTACTTAGCAAAAGTCAGAGACCACCACGTGACATGATGCTACAGTTCAGGGCTGACTTGTAAAGCTTCCAAGCCTCTCGATCCAACTCAAACGACTCAGAAAGACATTTGCCCTTGGAACTCTGAACCTCGATTGCCAGTTGCAACTTGCCACCAGTCTCCTGAACCTTCCTTGGCCTAGTATTTGACCTCGACTTCCGCCTGCAGAGAAAGACAATAAGTGCAAGTTTGAAATTTTCAAACTGGCTTGCCCGCAGAGAATGGAATAGAGAGTTTTGAAACGGACGCAAGTGCAAGCACAAGTTTGAAGTAATCTCAAACACTTTCTTGTCATCTGGTTTGAACGACAAATGTCGTGAAATCTTTGTTTTTAAATGATCAGTACTTTTCGTTACAAAAGCTCACAGGTAATCACTAGATTTCAAGTAGTAGTCTCTAGATGTAATTTCCAACTGATTTGAAGATGTGCTCTCGCTCTCTCTCTCTCTTTCTCTATATATATATATATATGTATGTATATATATATATATATATATATATATATATATATATATATATATATATATAACATTTCTAGTTCCAAGATTTTGATCTATAAGTAGCATCTCAACACTCTTAAACATGATAACCTACTTTCAAGTAGAACATGCCTCCATTAACCATACGTCTACAGGGGACAGGGTTGGTTGGAACATCAACTTTCTCCAAAGATAAAAGCAGTGAAAAGTACCAAATATATAGAAAACATTAGATTTGACATTGACTAATTTGTTGGTAGCCTAATATGTTAAGGATTTCAATTTCATGTAATATCTGCCCCAACACATCAATCACGTTGCATTAGCTACTATATTAACTAGGGTAGACCATGATTAGCCATATGATTTGAATTTTGCCACCTTAGAAGAAAAATATCCATATTATCACCTGAAATTCAACAATTCCCAGTAGTAACTTAGAAAAAACTTTTATTTCACCACAAGGGGTTGTGCAATCTCCAACGGTGCCCCAATTAGTCAATTTTTACTAGTTTCTACATAATCAAAGCCAATTTTTGCTCTTGAAGCATGATCATGTCAATCTAAATACCTAATTCACTATTATTTATGGAGGGGATTCAATGGCCTGCCCAAGGGATTTGTTTCTTTTAGCAACTTGAGTATTTGAACCCAATTTTCTGATAGCAAGGCATTCTATTTTTCAATGCTAATTGTAAATTGTATACCGAGGATTATGTTAGCATCATCTAAGCATCATCTAGCCTTTTAGCTTCTTAGAGGGTAGTAAATTGTCCATGAAGGACTCACTTTTCTTTCCCTTTGATCCACTTAAAAAGTGGTGTTTGATAGTTAGGTGGTACCAAAAATTGATGTCATTGACACCACCTTTTAGCTGCTAGTGTATTGAGATAAGTTTGAAGATATCTAAAAGAGGAAAATATTTTGAAATTTAAAATTCTTACCCCCCCTCTCTCTCTCTCTCTTACATTAAAAATAAATATTTAAATATTGTATGTTCTACATTTAAAATGTGTCTTTAAATATCTTTTGAGCAAAATAACAACTTTAATTTCATTAAATTTCGCTCTCTCCATATCCCTCTCTTTCTTTCTCTCTTTCCTCTCTCTCTCTCTCTCTTTATTTTCTAATATTATTTAATTTAATCTCCCTCTCCACCCGTCTCTCTCCCTTTCACTCTCCCTCTTATCCCATGATTTTCATATCCATCTCTATCTCTTTCTTATTTTCTCTTTCTCTCCCCTCTCCATCTCCCCTTCCCATTTTCTTTTCTCTCTCTCCAAAATCATGAATTTTCTCACTTCTCCTCTCCCTCTCCCTTTCCATCTCCCTCTCTTCCCCTCTCTTCTTTCCCTCTGATCTCCCGCTCTCTCACTCTTGTTCTCCCTCTTTCCCCATCCCCATAGCTCTCTCTCTCTCTCTCTCTCTCTCTCTCTCTCTCTCTCTCTCTCTCTCTCTCTCATTTCCTCACTCTCTCTTATAAGCATAATGTACAAAGAAAAGACAGGAAGGCAAGAAGGAAAGGGCTTACATCAAGGCTCGAAGACACACTAGTGCTCCCTTGAAGCTCTTCTTCACTTCAATCTTTTTCTTCTCCTTTGCGGTCTCCTCAAGCTCCTCATTCTTCTCCTTCAAGGTCTTGTTATCTCCCTCTCTTTCACTCTCTCTCTCAAGTACAATATACAAATAAAAGAGAGAAAATCAAAGAGGAAAAGGGGTTACCTAAAGGTTTGATGACACATAGATGCTCCCTAGAGGCTCTCCTTCATGTTGGTCTTCTTCTTCTCCTTTGCATTCTTCTTCTTCTTCTTCTTCTTCTTTGGGGTCTCCTCAAGGCCATTACTCTTCTCCTTATGGTCTCCTTTTCTCCCTCTCTTTCATGATCTTCTTCTCTTTCTCTCACTCTCACTCTCACTCTCACTCTCACTCTCTCTTTCTCCTTGTTGCTCTTTCTATCTCTGAAGCTCTCTCTCTAAAGCTTCAAAAAGTATGTGGTAAATATACCGCAGATTGTTTCGGTGTTTTTTTGTTCCATTATAGTAAGATGTCACTATTTACATCGCTATAAGTGTTACTATAAGCATCGCTATTAGTGTCATTATTTGTGTCACTATTTGTGTCCATAGTGACTTTTGAAAAAAGTGATGCTAATTTGTATCAATACTATGCCAGTCCCTTGTAGTGGAAGGGCCTCATTTTAACATTATGTCAGTATTGTAAAAGAACGAACCGAATCATACAATTGTTGTGAAAACAATATTCTTTGTCATGGCCAATACTTTCTTTTTTCTAGATGGACCAAGTTTACTACAAGTTGAGGGCCACAAATCACTCAACTATTATTCTCATTTGCGCCTCTTTGGATCTATGTACTTTTTCACTACCAACAATGTAATTGATGGGATATATAATCCATTTATTGATATAATTTATTGTGTCAAACTTGGCATTGTTGAACGTAATGGTTGCTATTTCTTCATCATTAGCACATTGAAGATCATCTAAGGTGTCATTCAACATGATCTATTTAGACATGCATACCATTTGGTTACCATTCTTATAACTGCAGTATTACTTTACTCATGTAGTCATGCAAGTACTCAGTCAAATCTAAAACTATATAAAGACTTTTCTTTCTATACCATTATTTCTATGAGTGTTTCTTTATTGTCCTTTCTATTCTATTTTGTTTAAACTTGATAATCAATGTGTGCATTCAAATTCAATCTACACATTTTGTCAATGTAAAGTTCTATGTGTTCTAAATGTCATGTTTAGGTATGCTTACAAAATGTGTTTATTTCTTAGAAGCTTATTCATAAAGTCAATTTCTTAGAATCACCTCTCTCTAAGAATTATCTAAAGTACTTGAATTCTTCCTAGAATCATGATTTCCATATTGCTAATTCAAGTTACTCTCAATCTACTCTAAACAAAGGATCATTGAGTAATGCTTCAAGGATACTACAGAAAAATAAATAAGGATTATAGTGAAGATTTTAGAAAACCTGAGGTTTTGATTAGTATGCAAAGTCTACAATGTTTTCTATAAAGTATACTTATGTAAGGCATAAGGTCACATACCTTGAATCTACCTAAAAAGGGATTGTAAATATCCTCCTTGATAATAGTATTGTTAGCTACACATTATAAAAAGGATACACAAAATTTAGCAAACAAAAACATGCTAGCAAGGTCTTGCTATGTCTAGAGCCATCTCCAAAGGGCGATGATATGAGCGAACACCTTACAATGGTCGAAAATTGTGATAGGAGAGGTAGAATGACACTACTAACACCTTAAGATGGGATAGAAAGAGATATAATTAACTAAGATCTATACAACCTTACATAATTGAATATATAATTATAGTAGCTTACCTTGAGTAATACTAATCTATTAATACTACTTAACTACTTACATAACTACCTAATCTACTTTGATTAATATTAATAATCTTATAAGATAACTATTCTATCTTGATTAATGTCACTAATATCTTTTATTCATTTTTTGCATGCAAAAGGATATTATATAAAGGGATTATCTACAGATTGAACAGAAAAAGGTTGTGTTTTATTCAATAAAAATTCACAGATAAGAATATTTATAAATAGGCCTTGAATGCATGCCCGGGGGGTTCACTATAGATGTTGTATGGTATCACGTGAGTGTAAGGAAGGGGGGTTTTTGGAAGGGGACACTTAAGCGTATACATTAGAGGTAGACCCCTCTTAATTTCCTATATTTAACTTAAATTTAAGGAGTGGATAGAGGGAAAAAAGAAGGGGGGATGCATTTGATCACCTCTCTCCATAGATTGGTTTCTCCATGGCATACAAGAGACCTTGACAAGTAAGGTTAAAACCCTAAACCCTCACATAGTAGGGTTATTGAATTAATCATAGTGTGGGAGAGAGGGAGGTTGCACTCTCCCATGGTTTTGGTAGAGAGATTCAACTCCCCTTCTTCCAAAGAGAGCTTGGTGTTTGCTTGGTGTAGTCACTTTAAGTATAAAGAGGTTTGATTTCCCTACACTCTCTCCTCATGTGGTAAGGGGGCACGGGCACTCAAAAACATTGTGACACATACTTTGATGGTATCCAAGTGCCACTACATAAATCACTTTGTGATATGAGTCCCATTTTGATACTTTTAATTGCTTAGGATAATTCTAACTTTTAAAAAGAAAGTTAGTATATGTTCTATGAAGACTTACATTTAAGAAAGGGGATACATAAAAAGTCATACATGTATATATCTTATAAGGTTAAATAAGGGGATATATTTATCTTATGAGCTTTATGAATAGGGGTTTTTTTAGAAGTCCTTGCACACAAGTGACGTGTCTTCTTTACTATGAGTGAACCCCCTGTGAATGCATGTGATATAGAGGATGTATGTATGTAGTAAATCCCTCAAGTTTAGAGAATGATAAGCTAGGTTGAGAAGGGGTTGATTTTTTGTAGAACTAGCACTATCAAAGATTATATTTGAGATAGTAATCACTTTATGTGGCTCTAAGTGGAATCTTCCTTGCAGCTATCTTTGACCTATTAGCCATCTTTCCTATAGAGAAAGTGATCAAGAAACTCATTGAACAAAGATAGAAATTGAAATCCTAAAATATACTGCTTAAATTTTAAGACTTACATATACATATGCATATACATATACGAGTCTATATGCTTTAATATCATCTATTTGTATCTTTATAAAACTTAAGGAATAGAATAAGCATAATGTTCTCTTGAAAAAATGAGCATACCCACAATATTCTAACTTAATGTGTAACTCCTTTCTTGTTATTCATATATTTGATTGTCTGTGAGCTTAAATTGGACAAAAGTCATAGAGTTACATAACTTAGTTGATAGAATTTTAGTTTGGATAGGCATAGAGAAGAGGATGCAATAGAGCTCTAAGAGAAGTAGAAGTAGAAGAGCTCAGAGGGAAGGGGTATCGAATGGTCTTCAAATCTAAAAAAACCAAAATTTACTCCAAATACATTTAAAAAAAATAAAAATTGAGCAATGATTTTATTTCTTGACCAAAACTAGAATATAAAAATTTTCCAAAAGATACTAAAATAAACTCTCAAAATTTTAATTTTGTTGTTTTTGATTGAAAATTTGTTTACACCACATCTACTAATCATCTAGTATTGAAAACAAGGCACCATACTCCCATAACTAATCTATATTTGCAAGCAAAAAATTTATTTAAAAAAAGCTACTAAATGAGGAGAGAGAAGAAATGTAAGCAAATTCTTTGTGGATAATTTAAATAGATTGAGAAATAAATTACATTAGATCTACTAATCATTTTTCATTGAAAACAAGGCATCATACTCTTCTAACTAATCTCTATTTGAATACAAAATTTTGTTAAAAAAGGGCTATTAAACGAGGAGCGAGGATACATTTGAGAAAATCCTTTGCAATTAATATAAAAAAGATAAAAGAAGATTGAGAGAGAGAGAGAGAGAGAGAGAGAGAGAGAGAGAGAGAGAGAGAGAGAGAGAGAGAGAGAGAGAGAGAGAGAGTGTGTGTGTGTATTCTTCTTTTCACTTTTCCTTGTTTCTCAAGGAGAAGAGAGGAGGAGGGGGAGGGGCTAAAAGGCTCAAAAGAGAGTTCATTTCTTTCCTAATGATTAGATTATCAAAAATGATATCAAATATATTATTATTTCTTTCTAGATGATAGAGACATATATATCTCCAAAGAAAAAGGAATTTTGTTTTATAAGCAAATTGGAAGGTGTGTGGTCATCACACATACAATCAACTTGCTTGATTAGATACATATAATTTTTATTGCTTCCTTTTATTCTTCTTTAGCTTCATGTTGGTCAGAGCCTTATCTACACTTCACATTCTCTTCTTTAGAAAGTATACTTTTTGTATTTAAGTAATAGATCATATATAGTAAAGCACTCTTCTTAATCCAAATAACCTTTCTAATGTTCAAAGCATTATTATTATCCAATAAACACTTTCCCTTATTTATAAAGGACTTATTTATTTCCAAAAACCAATTTTATCATATTTAATTCAGCTACGTAATAACAACTACAATGCTTTCTTTTGTGTAGTCTTTATTATGTGCCAAAGCATTATTGTAGCATATAAAAAACAACTGGTACTTAGAGAAAGTACTTTCTCCTATTTAGAAGACACTTTCTTGTGCTCAAACTATAAATATTATTTATTGCAATATATTTTTATTTTTAGAAACTTCCTCTTTATTACTTAAAGTATTCATCTTATACAAAGCAAACACTTTCTCTTTTTTAGAAAGCGTGTTTTCCTCTTTTGAGATTAGTTTTTTCATACCCTTTCTCAATCAAACATGCTCAAACAACACTTTATGGTATTCACAACAATGATCTTGTATTGAAAAGCACTTAGTATTCCAGAGAAAGCACTTTTTAAAATTCAATAAAACATGTTTTACATGCAAAAAAAAAATATATTTCTTGGAAATATTTGGTGGAAAGCACTTATTATTCCAAGAAATCCAAATGTTCGAATCTCTTTGCAATGTTTTGATGGCTTGGAGCCATAATTGATATGACAATTAAAAGACATGTATACATGTTGTTGCATTGCTCATATCCAAATGATATTTCTCAAGGATGCTTTTAATTTCATGTGCCAAAGGGTTCATCATACAAGGTGCATACATGCAAGATAGAGTTTCTATTCTATTTTTTTGCAAGATACTTTACTATGGGTAGTCTAGATATGTTATAGAGTTATTCATGCTCAAGACATGAAAAGAGAGAGCATGCTGGTGCGTGTTGTTAGATATGATCAATGCCCCACCCTCATTAGGCGCTACCAATGATCTATGATGCTCAAAGTTGTAAGGCCCCCATTATGAGGAGAAGCCAAATGTGAGCCCGGACATTGGTTGAGTCCTGACTTGTATATCAGATGAGGTCTATGTGATTGGATGGCAAAAAGGTGACCGTTGTGGGTCTAATCTTTGGGTTAGACAGAGTGGTTAAGCTGGTAGCAACTCGAGGTGCATTGCATCTCGAGTTGCGGGGTAAGGGAGTTAAAAGGGGCCCCTATTGTGGGGTCCGGGGGCCGTGGAAGTGCCGACTAGTGGAGGCTCATATGGTAGGTCGGTCAGCAGGCCGACCTAATGACCTTTGCGGGCTATAAAAGTAAACCCCTTCGTAGCCATCTCTCACTCATCTTTCACCCAGTCAGAGTTGTTCCAGCTAGCCTTAAGCCCTTCACCTATCTTCTGTCTAGATCGCCATCTAAGCTTCACATAGTGGAAGCGCACGGGTGGACAGAGCCATCTTTGTATCAGTTGTTTGGAGTTAAAGAATTTACTGATTGTCCTCTTATCTGTTGTGTACTCTCTATCTCTTTCTCAGATTCTGTTCGCTGCGCCGTGTAATATTTTACACGTGTGCTATGATAAAACAAGAGTTTCCACATGAGCAACTAGAACAAAATGAATATATGCTAAAATGCACCTTAGATTGTGTTGCTTTCTTGAGGACAAGCTTTTCTATTGATGATATGCACATGGTTTTTTGGGAGGTCAAGGTAGCTAATGTGGATAGAGAAAATTAGTTGGATTGCAAGTGTATACCCAAGTCATACTCCATGCATTTAGTGAAAGGTAGGTAATGTGGATAGAGAAAATTAGTTGTATTGCAAGTATATACCCATGTCCTACTCCATGCAAGGTAGGTAATGTGGATAGAGAAAATTTGTTGGATTGCAAGTGTATACCCAAGTTCTACTCCATGCATTTAGTGATATAGATTTTATAAGATTTCTACAATTAGTGTATAAACAAGCATTGGAGAAGATTTTTAAAAAACAAAATCATACAAAATTGGGGGTATTGTATCATTGAGCCCCTTGTTCACTATAATAGAATCAGAATAGAGGTGCAAATGCACAATGCATATTAGCAGGTGCATCTTTCCACGTAAATTCATGTGTAACAATGTAAAACATTTACTTTTATAGACACAAATGCATAGTAAAATACATAGTTATTTGATTTAATAAAAGCTTGATTACACACACCCCTAATTTTAAAATCTCACATGTGCTATTTTTGGCTTTCCCTTTTAGCGAAAAAATAGAAGCTAAACAAAACACACATGCATGCGCGCGCGCACACACACACACACGAACGCATGCACGCACATGCACATGCACACTCACATGCACACGCACATGCACACGCGCACGCGCGCGCGCGCGCGCACACACACACACACACACACACACACACACACACACACACACACACACACACACACACACACACACACAGAGTTTGAGGTTTGCAAAAAGGGAGGAGTATTATTAAAAAGGGCACTTGCTTGCTTTGATTCAAACTTAAGAAAAACTCTTTGTTTCTTGCAATGAATCGCTTCCCTTATCCTATCCCCACGAATGTAAATGATGTTGTGATATTGAGGGTTTGCAATATGTATTTGTAAAATAAATAGGCTATTTTCCATATGTGTTAGTGGGGATACTTTCGCTATTATCGATGAACATTTGAATGGGATCTTTGTTGAAGGTACTATCATGTACTTAAATGTGATTTTTAATGTAAATTTTATTGAGATCTTTGATGCATAAATTCTTTTTCTATAGTACACATGGTCTTTAACATTACTGTAAAGGCGTTACAAGGTTGTTTAACATGCAATTTGATGGGGGTTTTAACGTGCTAAGTATAGTATGTATACTTAATTTTTTAAACATGTTTTTCAACTAGTTTTTAAACAAGTTTATTAATTAGATTCTTATTAATTTTTTGTTTAGTCCTTATATGTATAGGGTGCAACATTTTTTTTAAAAATTTCTTAAAGAAAAGGCCAAAGGATATCATTATTAGGCTATCAAAGACATGACTATGTATATTTAGTTTGGTGTTTGGTGTAGTTTTTTCATATTCATGGTTTATTAAAATAATACTCGAGTGGGTATGAGTATGACACTGTATGATAGTTTGGGGACAAATGTGAGGATATGTGGGGTTAATATTAAATGTGTTTAGATGGGGAAGGTTGAGTATATAATCCCTAAGCCAAATAGTACATGCATTTTAGGGCAATTGTAGTTAAGCTACTAGGAGGAGCCTATTGTTGTGGCATGATGACATGGTCACCAATGTGTTTGGAAAAATTCAAAAACTTGGGTTTGGGATTGATAGCCAGTAGAAAGCAATAATGCCATGCTTATGTGTATACATATGTGCCTATGGCTATGCACACACATATACATGTATTTTCTTATGCATTTGCAAGGCCAATGTGTATGTTTATACATATGTGTGCACTTGCTTGTGTATATCTTATGCATATGTGCATATGATGTACACATGTATATGCATATGATATGTATACATACACATGTATATATATGTGTGCATAACTTATACATATGCATGTGTATATGCGTAGCCTATACATATATGTATATGTTTGCATAGTCTATCCATATACATGTGTGTAGCCTTTGTGTGTGCTTATGCATGGCCTATGTGTGTGCATAGTCAATGCATATACATATGCATATGTACATACATATACACATAGGCACATATATATTCATGAACTATGCATGCATGTGCATATACACACATGCATATACATAGGCTATGCATGCATCTATATGTATACATGTGTCTATACATATATGTATATATGCACATAGGCTACTCGTGCGTACAAGTGATACATATGCCTATATGTATACATATGTAGATATGCTACTTATACATATATGTGCATACATATTTATGTGTATACACATATATATGGATATACATATACGTATGTACAAGCATATGTACACTAGCATGTCATTTTATGCTATTATTCCCATTCTACTATGTTACGCTATGTATAAACATACATGGACACATAGGCTATGCATGTGTTTATATGTATGCATGTACCTATATCTACATGTATCTATATGTCTATGTGTATCCATATTATGCCACTAATCCTATTGTATTTTGTTTTCCTTGATGTTTCTATTAATCTTAAGGCAATTTTTGATGTGATGGCAGTCAACATCTCAATATCTCAATAGTATGGTTGAGAGAGAGAGAATGTTGTGGCTGAGGTAGAGGCCTTCTTTCAGCATCATCATACCCCAACCAAGCTCTATGAGTATATGCTGCCCCTTAGCCATCCCATGAGAGTGGTAGTAGTGGTAGATATGTGTGTAAGCACCAAGATAAAGGTTATTTTGGTAGTGGTGGGAGCCCCTCTCCATAGTAAAATACGGTGTCGGAGGGGTTTTTGTCGAAAGGTCGAATCCATTGGGGATTAGAAGTAGAAGGTAGTAGAGATAGGAGATGGAAGAGAAGATAGAGAATACCCAAGTGGTAAACACTACAAAGACAAAGCACAATGAATTGAATCAATAAGTATTGAAAGAACCTGGAATCTTCGCACTACTGAGAAGCAATCTCGAGGCATTAGATCTCCTGGAGCTTCTTCTAGAACAAAACATGCATAAAAATTATAGCTCCTTCTCTGCTGCTCAGAACCCAAATTTGATGGCTCCGTTCGCTCCGAAAGGGGGGTAAAAATTTAGGACACCTGCTCACGGATCTCCCAGATCACTCCTTCTTCTTTCAGTTAAATCTGTAGTTTTCAGCCTGCTTTTAGCGATCACAACACACACGATTTCGTCCATCTGTCCCTCTTGTGAAAATCCCCTAATTGGCTGAAAAAGCAACTAGATTTTTGCATGCCATCCTAATCTAGAAGTTTTTTTCTAACTTTTTCGGATTTTTACAATAAATAATATCAAAAATAGGCTAAAATTATCCAAAAATCTAGTATTTTTGGATAATCCATGCAACTCACACTAGAACTAATGGCTCAGATCACATTGACTATCTAGATCAATAAATAAGTCGGATGATGATGCATTCCATACTTTTTCACACTGTGTCCTCATAACATCACGACATCCACCCCCTCTGAACCTGCACATCCTCTGGTATGTGCCCAAATCCTAGTTGTCACCAAATTCTAAGTCCTCATCCTCTGCAACCATATTCTTTATTTCTTCATCTTCCATATCTTCTTGGCTAGCCCCTATATCAAGACCACTATTTTCTTCCAATTCTGGCAACTCATAGGTAGTAGATTCCCACCTTTTGAATAATTTGATTATTTTCCCTGCTACCAGAAGTTTGATGGCTATCCCATCTAGCTCATTTAATGCATAAGTAGCATTATCAAACACCTGTCTTACCACATAGGGTCCAAACCATCTTTTGGAAACTTTACGCATGGCACTATGCTGGTTATCTAAACTACTATCATAAACCAATACCCAATCCCCATCTTGTATGGTTCTTGGTCTCAGTCTATGTCTTTTGTTAAACCATTTCCTGCTGCCCTTAACTTTGCAATTGCTGCCTCTATGTCTTCTGACTTTCTTTCCAATTGTCTAATGCATAAGGCCAACAACTCCTCTCGATTCAACTCCTCCTCCCAAGGTAACACACTACATGTGATTGTCATCTCTTCTATCGGCATGATAGGTTTTTGACCATACATCAATTCTGTAGGCATATATCCTGTAACAGCACTATGAGTTGTTCTGTCGGCCCACAAAGCATAATGGAGCAATCGTGGCCACTCTTTTACCTTCTCTCCACATGCTTTTGCCAATGCCTTCACAATAGGTGGGTGACCTCTTTCACTTTTTCCGTTTCCTTCAGGGTTATAGGCTGAAGTTAAAGCAAGCTTTATCCCCAACCATGCAAAGAAATCATGAGCTTCATCAACGTCCAACTCACCCCTATCTGCTATAATTTTTTCCACACAGCCATACCGACAAAAGATCTCTTCTAAGAGAAACGTACATACAGCATTTGTCGACTTAGTACATAGAGCTCTCCCTTCCACTTGATTAGTCAAGTCTTCACGGGCAAGCACAAGATATCTCATTTGCCAAAGACCTGTAGGCATCGTGACTAAATCCACTACCCACTTAAAATGAAGAGACAATGGATATGTGGGTTGCAATCCATCCCGATGTCTCACAAATGAATATATTTGACATGTCGTACATGTTTCCACAAAGTGAGCAACATCCTTATACATACCTTGCCACCAATATCTTTCTTTGATCTTTGTAAAAGTACCCCAAACACCTCTATGACTAGCCCACAAGCTTTCATGAAATTCTTGTATTACTTTTACTTGTGGAGCTCTGTCACCCAAAACTCGCAATGGCGTACCCTGTTTCTTTTTAGCATGTTTCCATAAGTATCCATCTTTTAAAAAAAACCCATACGCTTTTCTCTTGATTTTCTTAAACTCCTCATTTGATCATTCATCTCTCTTTGTTAATGTACTGAGGTATTGACCAATTCCCAGCCACTCTCTTGTACATTTGTCTTCCAGAAATACTTCTACACAAGATACAAAACATCTAAAGTGTCTTCTCTTTGTTGTCCAAGCTTTTGTTAATGCTGTAGCAACACCTTGCATTGCTAAATTTACTCTTACAACATCATTTTCAGCCATAAGAAAGTCATCATCTTCCTCCTCATCCATCATCCCATCTTCATTCTCATAACGTGCTCGAGATAACATGTCTGCCACTGGGTTATCTCTTCCTGCAATATGCTGAAATTCAGGGTTCAAAGATTTGATGTATGCAATCCACCCGAGCATAGTAATGTCCGGAGTAGCACAACTAGTAATCATACCCAATATCGGCAAATAATCGGTCTCAATGACTACATGAGCACCCATAAAATACTCCTTATCACATTTAAGGGTTGTCACAATTCCCCATAATTCTCTTTTAACCTGTGGATATTTTCTTTGTCGTTCAGTCAATACTTTAGCACCAAAGCAATTCTCATATCTTTGCCCTTCCTCATCATCTTGCCCAATTGCCCATCCAATCCCGATTGGGCTTGTATCAACAGTAATAATGATAGGCTTTCCATGTGAATAGTCAGCCTTTCTCAATGTAGGAGCAAATTTTAAGAGTTGCTTCAATTTCTTCATTGCTTTCTGATACTTCCTTTCCCAATGAAATTTCTGACCTTTCCTTAGAAGCTGATAAAGAGCATCGGCTACATGTGCAAAGTGAGGAATCCATATCAAATAGAACACACATGCACCCAAGAATCTATGCACCTCTGATACATTCGTGCATACATCTTGCATTCTATCAATCCCATCTATTTTTTTTGGTGATGGCCTTCGCCCATAAGGCCCACACATATGCCTAACAATCAAAATCTCTTCAACTCCAAAGATAGACTTTTGTCCATAAAGAGTTAAATGCACCTCTTCTAGACGTGTCAAAATCCTCTCACAATCCACAATATGGTATGCAACAAACTATCTGCATCCATGAGCATCCATCTCTTCATTCTTTTCATCCACTGCACACCCTTTGATTGGAACATCATCCAAGAAGGGCATAGTCAATTGTGGTATAAAATCCATGAGTACCCTATTCATAGCATTTGTCATGTGTGCCATTGAGTTTGTTTCACCTTGTGGGAGAGTACACATCCGTGCTAACCCTAAAGGAGTCTTCATGGTTGTGATATCCCTGCTTTCAATTGCAAGCTGAAAACTGATCATAACCCGAGTAAAGATCACCCAAAGAATAGATCGCTCTTCCTGCAAAAGCCTCTGCAAATTCATCAACCACATGACCTGCACCCACATTTATTATGGTCACTTTATTGACCAGTTGCATGTCTTGAATAAATCTCAAAGCCCCATTCTTTTTGGTCACAGTAAACCAACGATTTGAGTATGGGGCTGAAGAAGGCTCCAAGATCTTCATGCAAATCTTTTTATTTAGCAAATCCATCAGCTTTGGCAAGTAAGCTTTAGGCACTGAAATAGGCCCTAAGCTCCATGGTACATGTGGCACAGTAAATATGACCATAGGAGAGACAACATTTGGATTCACACAATCTATTTCACTTGGCTGAAATGCAAATGCCTTCCCATGTCTAGCCAATATTCGCATAAAACAGTCTCTCTCAGCAACAAGCAAAAGAAACCCTTCTGCACCAACTTTCAATTCCTGTAATGTTTTAGATGTAAATTGATGAGCTATATCTTTAGGATCCTATAAGCTTGGCTGCCTTGACACTTTTTCATACATACCCTCACTCTCTGGTGGAAGTGGCAAAGCAATTGGTTTCACCTTTTTGTCAACTGTTTTATAGTTTGTCTCCACAAGTGCTTCAGCCCATTGTAATCCTTCCTGCTGAGCAAACAATGCTAGCACATCATACATATCCAAAGAACATACTAACAACACTTTCAGCCTCATTTTCTGCATGTATAGTTGCTGAAATTTACACCATAGTGTTAGTAATATTCAACCCATAAAAGATGCCTGAAATGCCATCATTTTTAGCTAACAATCCCAATGCTCTTAGTTTCTTAGTAGCCCGTTTCATAGATATGCGTTCAGCCCTACACATAGCTTCCATAGGCTTAAACCAACATGAACTGTTTGTTATAAACTGAGAATTACCAATAGTAAATACATGCTTCATTTCATCAAGAGGCGAGTACACCCACTGAACAGCACTACTGTAGCCCCGCATTACAACAATGCTTCATGAAAATCCAGGTCTTTGAATTCCCTTGCATTTGGAACCAAAGGAGACTCTCAAAGCGTATCCCAATTTCTAGGATGATTAACACAAACAATAAGAAATTGGACTGCTTTTCTCCCATCCTTGCTTCTGACTCCTTGCATAAGCAGAACCATCATCAAGCACCTTTGTTTCCATATGCACACCTGTAATATAGGGTTGTCCCAAAATCACTGCATATGAGTAATTATCTTGCACAAAGAAATGTTGCTCTTCCTGTACATCACCAATCGTCACTTTTACATTAGGACATGCAGCATAGAGCTCCCCTGAAGAATTATTTGCAGCCCTCATTCGCCAACCATGATCAATGTCTACAGGCCATGCACCATTTTCATACAATCCATGGTCAATGACATTTATCTCAGACCCATGGTCAAGTAAAGCAACACAAGGAGTTTCACGCTTCCCTATTTTCACTACTGTTTTAGTGGTAGCTCTAGCCGAATGATTTCTTGTGTAGTGACTTCGAGGAATAAATCCTAGAGTCTCTTCTCCATATTGTTGCATTTGCCTTACTCCACCTTGCATATTGCTACAAGACAATGCATTTTTAGCCACTTTCTTCTCTTTTTCACATGTTGTCCATTGATTAGTAGCATCTTGCATAGACAATCCTATACTTACTTCATGTTCATATGCAGCTTGAATACCCAACAAACCAATTTCCTCTTCAACTTGCAGCAATGCACTAGTGGTATCACCAAGAAACTGACGCTTCCTTTTAATTACGTCAATGATCTCATCATGAAATTCTCACTTGTAAATTCCAAGCACCTCTCCCAAGGTAAATTCCACCCGACTGTTTAAGATCCATTCTTCAAGAACCTTCTTAAGATCTGTGGCTGTCTCAATGTCAGATTGCTACTTATATCCTGGCTGCTTGCCCTTCTTTTTTCCCTCTTGTTTGTTATCCTGTTTTTGCTCCTGATTGACCTCGTCCATAACATGCTCGAGAGGTGGCTAATTTGCAGCTTTAGGCTGATCCACACTTCTTCTTGTCATTCTTTTAGATGTCCTTGCAATATCTTCATCTCTTTTTTTTTTCTTCCACAAGTACATCCGTATTTTCTACCTTTGCTAAATATGCACAAACTGAATATGCATCTATCGGTGATTCCCAACTAGTTATGCCACGAATGTCTTGCCTTGCATGAGACATTTCACTATCAGTGACCTTTCTCTTTTCCATTTCACTATCAGTGACCTTTCTCTTTTCAGCTGCATGTAAAGCATGTGCCCATATTTCACCCTTTGGACCAACCATCACTTGGCCATGCATTCTATCCAACTGTAGACCAAAAGTAGAAGCATGTACCCCCGCATAAGCATTTCGGACAGCCAAGCCTTCCAACAACTTTTGCATACCTCCCTTTCTAAAATTCAAAGAAAGAGGCAATCCCGTTTCTTGTGCATGGATCTTGCCATCTTTCCAAAAGATAAGATGTCATGCCAAGGCCTCCTGATAGGCAGCACAATCCTTTCTCTCGTGCTGCAAACTGTCACACCACATACATCTTTTTCTAGGCTTAGGGGTTGTTGCCCGTCCCCTTTCCTCTTGTCCTTTTTCGTCCAATTTTGCAACCTTGAATTGAAGATCCCACATGCCTTTGACCAATTCATCTAAGACATCTTCCCTAACAGAGGAAACAATAGCAAGTACAGCCATAGGGTTAGCCACAGAAGTAGGTGGCTTACTAGATACATCAACTGTCTTGCTCGTAACAGTGGGCAAGCTAGAGACATGCAATCTTTCTCTTCTTCTATGCTTATTCACAAGTGTAGTAACAGCTTCCTTGACATGTCTCCACTCTGTTTTCAAACATGTCTCTGCAGTCTGATCCTCAAGTAAATCATCAAGCTTCTCTTGAAGCTCAGGATCAGCTGCTTGTAGAAACAATTTATTTTTTTGACTTGCAAGAGCTTGTTGTTCTGCAAGATCCAACTGCTCAAATTGACTTTCAAATTCTCTTAACAATTTCGTATCCACAAGACCCTTATTGGGTTGTAAAACCCACTCTTGAAAAGTCTTGCGCATAATCAAACTGGTGTCCTGAATGTAAAATTCTTCCCTGAGTGTCTTCTTGAAGGCTACCCACTCAGCATCCTGCAAGTATAATTTAGTAATTCGTGGTTTCAGTTCATGAACAGTAACACGTACAAAATACCAGCTCCATGCAAATTGAGCCACCCCAAAGAATTCCATCTTCTGAGTATAGGTATATACATATGCAGATACATTCCTGCCATTGAATAACTTCACCTCACGCTCAAGTGCTTGTAAAGCATTCATCACCTGTTGTTGTTGTTGTACTTGCATAAGCATATTCATATTTTGCACCAACTGTTGTAAAACATCACTGGAGAATGTATTCGAAGATTCTCCCATCTTGTCTTTCCTTCCTCTGACGACCTTTCACGTTGGGTTCACCAATGTTGGAGGGGTTTTTGTCAAAAGGTCGAATCTACCAGGGATCAGAAGTAGAAGGAAGTAGAGATAGGAGATGGAAGAGAAGATAGAGAATACCCAAGTGGTAAACACTACAAAGACAAATCACAATGAATTGAATCAATAAGTATTGAAAGAACTTGAAATCTTTGCACTACGCAGAAGCAATCTCCAGGCATTAGATCTCTTGAAGCTTCTTCATAGAACAAAACATGCATAAAAATTACAGCTCCTTCTCTACTGCTCGGAACCCAAAATTGATGGCTTCGTTGGCTCCAAAAGGGGGGGTAAAACTCGAGGACACTTGCTCACGGATCTCCCAGATCACTCCTTCTTCTTTCAGTTCAATCTGCAGTTTTCAGCAATCGCGACACACGCGATTTTGTCCTTCTGTCCATCTTGTGAAAATCCCCTAATTGACTGAAAAAGCAACTAGCTTTTTTTTAAATTTTTTAGATTTTTATAATAAATAATATAAAAAATAGGCTAAAATGATCCAAAAATCTAGTATTTTTGGATAATCCATGCAACTTACACTAGTACTAATGGCTCAGATCACACTGACTCTCTAGAATAATAAAGAAGTCGGATGATGATGCATTCCATACTTTTTCACACTGTGTCCTCATAACATCACGACAACGGAGAGACCGATAGAAGTTTAGTAGCATCAAGAGAGATAGGTAAAATCTAGCCATGTGTGTACTAAAAACAAAATCCTTTGGGTGGGGTCCTCCAGAATCATGCATGAAAGGAGGTCTTGAGCTACTTGTGTATCCTAGCATTTGTAAACTACAGAAATTGCATTTTAGACTTCCAAAACTAGGATCCAAATGCACTGCAAGCAGCTATTGCTATAGTGCATGAACCCTACCCTAAACCCCCCACATTTGAGACTTACAAACCATTAGCTCACAAAAAGATCAAAAAGTCACTTTCTATAACAAAAGAGCCATGATCAAACTAGGGAAATGGAAATTAAGAGAAGTTTAAAGCAAGGCTTGGATCCTAAGCCTTTGCTGATGATCATACATGGTCTACTAACCATCCTCTCGCTTGAAGTTTCTTGTTGTTGATGTTGGCGATTAACTTCTCTCTTCTCATAGCTTGTTCTGCCTCCTCTTTTGCTGAAATCTATTGAATTATTTTTCCCCAAATTTTGTGTTGGGAATGAAGCGGAAGGGCTTAGTAGAGTGGAAGAATGATACTCTTATTGGGTTGTTAATCATTCAAGGGTCTCCTCCACTACTTCTCTTTCCATCTCCCCACATATTCTTGTGTTATGGCTATCAGTACTCCTCCAAACCCTATGATCGATGCCTTGGATGTAGGTTTTTTCCTCTTTGATTCCACTGTTGTAGTTGGAGACTCTCCTCTTATTGCTCTTGGAGCTATTGCTAGCACCTTTGACTATGCTTGGATTGTTTTTTGGGCATAAGCATTCCAGTTCACCTCATCCAGTGCATTTACTGCAAGGCTTTCAAGTAAGGATACTCCTATTATTCTGTTCATGAGGGCATTATATCTTTGATTTGAGAAGAGAGTGTGGCCCTCGGGGGGGGGGTCACTCATGAATACATGTATATATAACGTGAGTTCAAAAAAAGGGGTTTTTAAAACACCATTTTTATACATTTTTTACATACAGAAGGGTGTCATATAAAGGGGTTACTTACATATTGAATAGAAAAGGGTTGTGTTTTATTCAAGAAAAATTCACAGGTTAGGATATTTATAAATAGGCCATGAACGCACGTTATATAGAGAATATATATATAGTGAACCCCCCGAGGTGTGGCCCATCTTTGCTTGTAGCCTGATGATGGGCTTGGGAATATTAACCAAGCTAATTCCATCATTCGTGTAAACTTTCTTCTTATCCATTTCTAACATCCTATAGACATCTCTCTTCGGCCTCTTTTTCCACTTGTTCACTAATCCCAATGCCTTCTCCATGATCTTTGGGCTAAGTTCAACTTCCACCCTCTTAGTGGCATTTCTCTATCTAATTGTCACCATGCCACTTTTCTTCCAGACATCAAAAGTTTTTATAAATTTAGTTCATTTGCTATGATCTATGTCCTAGCCCACCTTCTCTAAGTACTTAGTAAGATTGCATTGGTCTATTATATGTTTGATTGTCTCTTCTAGTATCACTAGCTCCTCCAGGTTATGGATGTTGTAGTATTTCAGCTGGCTAGAGGCACATATCTTAGTGGTTAAGTAGTATTTTTGTGTTCTTCATCTAAGAATGGGAGCTTGTTGGTTTTATCATGTTGCCCTACCATTCCTGTCACTACACAACAGCCCACAATGAGTTCTCTTTGAAGGACATTTCTTGGATAAAAGGTAAAGTGATTAGAAAGAAACACTATTAGATAGTGAAATGTATAAACCACAAAATGAAAATTTTCACATCAATCAATCCATACATTCTATGAAAAAACCTCATGGAGAATTTTTACTAAAAGAACAAGAAAATTCAATTCGTCATTTTCTTTTGAAATTTAATGTAAGAGATGGGAAATAAGGGAATAAAATAATGGAGGAAAATACATGCTACACTAGCAGGTATATAAGATGTAAGGGACTTGATATTTTTTAATCATCATATTATAATAACAAGTCTCCTTCATCTTCTCTCTCTCTAGCTTTCATGGCTTTCTTCCTTCATTTTTCGTCTTTCTCTCTCTTCTTTTGGTATTTCTCTCCTTGTCACTCTCTTTCTCTCTCTTCTGTGGTCTTCTCTCTCCTCTTTCTCTCTCCCCCATCCTTTCCTTGACAATAGGTATTAGAGCGATAGGTTCTTGATCCAGTTGGCCAACATTCCATTCAGTTATCCTTTTTCAGTCACACATATCTAAGAGCCACAAGTACATAGGTACAGACATGACATGGAGCAGCAGTGGAGTTACCAAGGGTCTTTGGGCCACCAAGACTGCAGGTCAAGAGTATTAATGGTGGCATTGACCAAGTTTGGAGACGAAAAGACCAAATTTAGTAGCTTGTGGGTCCTTCTTGGCCAATTTTGAAGGTGTTTTCCTAAAAAACAATGGTAAATGGAATAGAAGAGGGTATAGTCTTGGTTACTTTTCAAGAAGAGTCTTATCTCTCTTCATTCTCAAGCTCTAGTCAAGCTTCCATGGAGAAAAATGAACCTAGATCTTTTCTCTCCCACCTCCATTGATCAGATGGCTTTTACAAGAGCTTCCTAGGGAACTTGAGCTTCATTCTAAGCAGTTAGTTGGTCATTTACACCTTGCCTTGTCCTACAAGAGGCAACACAGAATTTACGGCATAGTTCATGCTGCCATATCTAGGGAAAAAGCACAGCACTTCTCAGATCTAGCTCATCAGAAATGGCCATTTACTCACCATTCCTACCTTCTCCAGCAAGTTTTGATTTGTTGGAAGCTCTCTTGCATCATTCTTGGACTCTCTTAAATCTCTGAAACTCTAGACAAGTGCAAGTCGGGACAACCATGAAATTTCTCTCTAAGCTCTTCACATATTGAGGAATTTTGCTTCTTTTGGTCCTAGGAGCTTGTGGCTACGAGTACATTTGGAGATTGGAGCATCAAGAAGCATGGATTTGAAGGAGGAAGCAAGAATGGAAGCATTTTATTTGGGGCAGCCATATCCATAGTGCAAGAACCTCAAGATTCTTCAAGTTACCTTTAAGTTTTGGTCTTAAGGCTTCAAGATTGGAGTCTACACAACCATTGGAGCTTGCTTACAAGTCTGGAAGATCTTTTGATGCTTGGAAGGCATTATGGGGTACATTTATTGAAGATCTCCCTTCTATGCCCATCGATGCAAGTTGTGAGCTATTGAGAGCTCAATCCTTCCATTCCAATTGAAGAACTTTTCTTTTTCAAGCTCAAAGATTTCTCTCTTAGCTGAGCATTGCAACCATGGAGTTTATTGGAGTATAATGGAGCATCTTGGAGCACTCAAGAAGGGTAGTTTGATTGTCATATTCATCAAGCATCATAAGGTACTTGGTTCTTGAACTCTTATTCTCTCAAATTCAACCACTTGTTGAGCCATAACCAATTGCTTGAGAGAATGGAAGAGCTCAAGTAGGCATTAGGAGATAGAATTGGTGCTTGTCTGATTTCCAATTCTTTAGAGTCATTTTGCTTCATGAAAAGGTTCAATTCCTACTTCCAAATGCATCTCATGCTGGGTGTTTAATTAATAAATGTTTGACATGTATATTTTGGGTGAGAAAAAGCCTAATGCCAGGCAAGGTGGCAAGACAAAAGAGGGGTGACCCCCCCTCCCTTTCCATCAAAGACTGTGAAGGGGTGCACAACCCTGCCTGGGGGAACTTTGCCCACCTTCCAGTGATCTGGATCCCGAAGTTTGCTTGCAGGTGCAAGTACCCTCTTCAAGAACTAAGATATTGACTTAGCACCGATGTATGAGATGTATTTGTTGATGTATGGATGTACTTAATGATGTACACATGTACAAGATGTATTCACACGTATGGATGTATTCTTGGCTGTAAATGTATGGAAAATATTATTGAGGATGTATTTGCAGACATGAGAATGCATATGCAGTCAATGGCAGTGAATACAATGCTTGGAATGTATGAGAGATGTTTATGCTAAGAGATGCTTATGACATGCTCACTTCTGAAATAAGGTTGCAAACAATGAATTTGGATGATTGGACAATGTATTATGCCATGTGGGATGGCCCTTCAGTCATGCATTGACAAGTTGATTCCTTGCAACCCCTTTCTTGACTCCCATAGGGTGTTGTAAGAAATTTTCTTGTATTTACAGAAGTATACCTACTCCTAAGAAGTGAGGTAAAAGCCTTGCAAAGTGCTTATAGGTCTCACTAAGGGCCTTGATAAGTTTGGGAGCTCTATTTGGACTCTATAAGATACTTACATGTCGAAACAAGCCTCCTACAGGTGTAGACAGGGTGCTGGACTACGCGGTAAAATAACGCTTTTCTTATTATAGAATTTTCTTTATAGTGCCCACAGGTCTTATTAAGGGCCTTGATCAATTTGGGAGCTCTATTTGGACTCTACAAGATACTTATTGGTCAAAACAGGCCTCCTATAGGTGTAGATAGGGTGTTAGACTACATAGTATAGTAGTAATTTTCTTATTATAAATTTTTTTATATAAAACTTGGGAGCACATGCTTATTCTCAATTCAAAGAGGGCATCCTTGGCTTCAATTTAAACCAAAAATTAGGTCAATCAGAGCTTCCTAGCTCAAGTTACGAGCAAAATAGTGACATGTGGTCTAACGGGACTGCACCCTGTCAATGTGTTAAACGAGGCCAATGAAGATGTTCAACAACAAATCAAGGATGCACAAGAACCAAGGACTGAGAACAACCTTGTAACGGATTACGAGGAGTATACTCATGACATTGGAAGCTTCAGTGCTCTTAATGACACTCTATGTAGACATGAGACAAGGCATAATCAAAGACATGATGCTATTTTGGAAAGACTAGAGGCTATACTTGTAGGCATAGCAACAAACATAGAAAATCATACTGAGATGATGAAGAAAATGCATCCACTGAGAGCCACCATGGAAACACTCAATGCCAATTTCTCTAAGTGGTTGGAGATTCAACTGAAGGGAAAATAACAAGATCAATCACATGTACATGTTGAAAGAACCACCTTCCCATCAATTAATGCAAATTCTCAAGGTATTTTAGGAAGAATGGGCATTCCTAGTAGTAGCTTTGAGCTTGGAAAGACTTCTCAGAGGCAAGAGGATCCATTGGGAAATGCATCACGAGGAAATTCTCAGCTTTCATCATCCCCCATGCCTTCAGCAAGGTTTCAACAGTCTTTTGGCATGAATCACTCTCATAATGAGTTAGGACAATTTGGATAGGCCACTCCTCATGAATGAGAGTTGAGAGATAAGATTATCTTCTTCAAATTTAATGGTCAATCCTCTTCCCTAGAGCTGAATCGAAAGAATGGCTTTCAAAGATTGAAGACTACTTTGATATTTTGCCAAGAAATGATGACCAAAAGATCCACTTCGCCACGATCCACTTGGAAGGATTTGCTCATATGTGGTGGTAGTATATTCAGAGGGAAAATCAGCAAGTTGATACTTGGGATGCATTTAAAGCTCTTATGGTTCAAGTTTTTGTGTCTCCCAAAGAGGAAGAGAAGCTTGCCCAATAGTGGTATAGCTTAGAGTAGTGTGGCTTGATAGTTTGAGACTACACAAATAACTTTCTTAATCTCACGATGTATGTTGAGTCCATAAGTGATGATACACAGCTGCATAAGTATATATATGGCTTGGATCCTTAGTTTTATCAGCTGATCTTTTAGCGCAGTCACCTTCTGATTTGTTCAAGGCTATTGAATTGGCTGAAAGATACTTCCATAAGCATCAAAGGGATACTTCCATTTAGTCACAGCATGGACAACAAAGAGCTTGTCTCAACCATCTTTTGGGTAGTCCCTAGAGGGCCTACACAGTCCAATTTTGGACAAAATACAATATTAGAGAATTTGGGAATCTCCCAAGTCCCACTTTCAAATGAGGGGTAAAGATTTGGCCATGTGGCTAAATCTTAACCTATGCTTCAAAGTGGGACTTGGAAAGACAACCTACATAATAATTAGGATAGACTCTACTTTTAAGTAAGGGGACAAGATTTGATCATGTGACCAAATATTAACTATATTGGAAATTCCTAAACTATATGAGAATTCCCAAATTCCCTAATATAATGTTACAACAAAGAGTTGTTGTAAAGCAGGGCTAGTTATGGTGGTGGAAATATGCCATTTAGCACCCCATAGAGTTCCCACATATCCCACCTTCAGTGCCTCAAGGTAAACTAGTAATTTCAGGGCAGTAAACAATGGCAGGGCTAAGAATAAACAAGGGGAAAGCAAGAACAAGAATGTCTCAGCCTTTCGTGGTCAACGATCAATTTCCATGGATTTATATAAAGAAAGGAAAGAAAAAGGACTTTGTTTCAAGTGTGTCAAAAAGTACATAGCTAAACATGCTTCCAAATGTGCTTATAGAAATGCCAAGGCAAGACTCCAAATTATGTTGGCCTTTGAAGACTTGGAGGATGACCATAAGGAGGCAAGTGCCTTTATAATCATTGTTGAAAATGATGAGGCTGATGAAGAAATTCGGCAGGAAGAGTTCTTTGACCCTGCAAACACCTTTCCTTTTGACCCTAGTGGTCATGTATGTGTAGATACAGGTGACAAGAATGACTCACATGCTGCTACCACTATTTGTACTATCTCCCTGGATGCTTGGATAGGATCAAAGAGTCCTAATACTCTTCATCTTCAAGGCAAGGTTCATGGAAAAGATGTGTTTATCTTGGTAGACGGTGGCAGCACACACAATTTCATAAATAGATCAATCATGGATAGGCCGAAATGTTTTTTCACTAATTTACAACAACCACTGAGGGTGTAAGTTGCCAATGGGAGTCAATAAATTAGTACTCAAGTATGACCAGCTAAACATATTCAGCTAACTGAAAATTGTGGGTAACATGTAGACTTAATTATACTTGACATGGGGCCAATAGACATTGTGTTGTGTTGTGATTGGCTAAAGAGTTTGGGCACCATTTCTATGGATTTATATTTGCAGTATATGCAAATTTTCAGCGTTACTTGTAGCGAATCCAAAATAGCAGTGAATTTCAACTCATTATAGCCAAACAACTTAAGAAAGAGTTTAAGAAATGCTCTCAGATTTTTTTATTATAGTTAAATAAGAAAAATATAGCTCAATCTAGCAACGTGTAAGATAATTCAGCTTTAAAGGCTCTTCTAGATGAGTATAGTGATTTGTTTTAGCTACCTCCAACACTACCTCCCAAGAGAGCAGTTGACCATCCCATTGATTTGGAACCACACTCAAAGTTGATAAATAAGCCTCCTTACAGGTTGTCCAAATGTGAAAGAGAAGAAGTGACCAAGCATGTCAAGGATTTATTAGATATGGGTTTCATAGAGCCTAGATCATCTCCCTATGCATCACCTATCTTGCTGATAAAAAAGAAAAATGGCTCATTTAGAATGTGCATAGACTATAGAGATTTGAATAAGATCACCATGAAGAACAGATATCTTATCCCCAGGGTGGATGAATTGTTAGATGAGTTGAAAGGAGCTAAATATTTCACAAATATTGATTTGAGATCTGTCTACCATCAGATACACATGCGTGAAGGGGATGATATTAAGACAACATTCAAGGCTGATCGTGGGATTTATTACTTCTTGGTTATGCCCTTTGGTTTGACAAATATAATTGCCACTTTTCAGAGCCTAATGAATAAAATACTTCAGCCATTTTTATTTAGATTTGTGTTTGTAGTTTTTTATGAAATTCTCATCTACACCCGTTCATTGGAAGCTCATCTATTGCACATGAGGCGGCATGTATGTGATGTACTTAGATATCATAGACTTTTTGCTAAGGAGTCAAAATGTTCCTTCATGCAGACCGAGATAGAGTTGTCAGTGTGGCAGGCATTAGAGTTGATCCCAAAAAAATGCAATGTGTCAGAGATTGGCCTACACCTGCAAATACCACCTCTTTGAGAGGATTCTTAGGTCTCTCTTCATTCTATAGCAGATTTATTCGACATTACGCCACTATTGTAGTTTCTCTCATTGATAGGCTGAAGAAAGAAGAATTTTTTTAGGATGCCATTGCAGATAGAAGCTTTAATTAGCTGAAAGGTTTGCTTACTTTAGCCAGTTTTCCCTGATTTCTCCAAGGAATTTACTATTCAGTGTGATGTCTGTGGGCAAGGTATTGGTGGAGGGTTTCCTTGATTTCTCCAAGGAATTTACTATTCAGTGTGATGTCTGTGGGCAAGGTATTGGTGGAGGTTTTCCCTGATTTCTCCAAGGAACTTACTATTCAGTGTGATGTCTATGGGCAAGGTATTGGTGAAGTATTGTTGCAAGAACATGGGATAATAGCTTTTGAAAGCTGAAAACTTGTTGAAAATGAGATGACGATGAATGTTTATGATCAAGAAATGCTCGCTATTCTTCATGCCATAAAGAAATGGCACCATTACTTGTATGGCAGCAGGTTTAGAGTCAAGAGTGACCATATGGTCCTCAAATATTTATTATCTCAATCCAACCTTACTCCTAAGCAATTATAGATGGGTGGCCACCTTACAAAATTATGACTTTGACATTACCTATACTCATGGGAAAGACAATGTAGTGGTTGATTCCTTATCTAGAATGTAGGCATGTAAAGTCTCTACCATTATGGAATTGCATAGTGATTGGATACATGAGCTTCAGGAGGCTTACCTATTAGATGCTAATTTCAACAATATATTTAAGAAATTATAGCAAGGTCAATGTGTAGAAAGCTCTCCATTTCAGCTGAAAAATGGGCTTTTATGGCCTAACGGCAGGATTTCTATCCCTCACACTTCCCTATTCAAGCAAAAGATCATGCAGGAAATGCATTCAGCACCTATAGAGGTGATCATTTGGGAGTGTTCAAAACCTATGACAAAATCACCGATAGTTTTCATTGGAAGGGCCTTTAGAGAACGGTTAAAGAATTTGTCTTGAGTTGCATGCCTTGTCAACAAAACAAGGACAATGCATTAAAGCCGGGTGGGTTGCTATAGCCATTGCCTATTCCCGAGGGCAAGTGGACTCATATAACCATGGATTTTATTATACGTCTGCCTATCACCAAGAAAGAGTGGAATATCATCTATGTAGTGGTGGAATAGGCTCGCAAAGGTAGCTCATTTTATCCCCACTAAAGCCCAATTTATTGCATCACAAGTAGCCAGCCAGTTTATGGAACATGTGTTTAAATTGCATGGTTTACCACAGGTCATTGTGCATGATCGGGATACAAAATTTATAAGCAAATTTTGGCAAGAAGTATTCAGTTCTATGGGCGCTAAGTTGGCTCCCTCTATAGCTTATCACCCCCAAATTGATGGTCAAACAAAGAGGGTCAACAAATGGCTGGAAACTTATTTGAGACACTTTTGTCATGATGTTTAGCATGCTTGGGATGGATGATTACATTTGGCTAAGTTTGCCTATAATAACTCCACCCATGCTAGCATTGGAGTTTCAAATTTCAAGGCTTTATATGGGTATAAGGTCCCTCTCCCTGCAATCATCTTTAATTATAAGATCAATCCTCAAAGAAAGGAAGAATTGGATAGGATTCAAGCCCTACTTCAGCAATGTAAGCTGAACTTAAAGAGAGCTCAAGATCAAATGAAGCTCTATGCTGATGAGAAAAGATGGGACATTGAGTTCCAAAAAGGGGATTTGGTTTTGTTGAAAGTACTTAAGTCTAGGTATGCCACTCTTACAGATGGATCCAACAACAAGTTAGCTCACATATTCTATGGGCCCTATCGGATTATCAAGCGAGTGGGTGACTTGGCTTATCAATTAGAATTGCCCCCTTTCACCAAGATTAAAAATGTTTTTCATGTGAGTCAACTCAAACCTTTCATTGGATCATAAGTGGATCATTTAGAAGAGCTTCATCCTATGGATGAAGAGGGTATCATCCACTACATTCCAGAGGTAGTCATAGGTGAAAGGAAAAAGAAGTTGCGCTCAAGATCAATCATGGAATACTTGATCAAATGGCAAGGATTTCCCCTTGAAGAGGCCTCTTGGTGACCAGATTCAATCATGGAAGAGTTCCCTTATCTTATGCATGCTAACTTGGCTGAAATATAGTCAACAGGTAGCTTGTCTCAATTCAGAGAGCTTGCAGACAACTCTCTATTTTCAACTAGATTTGATTTTGAATTATGGACAACATTTAATGCAATACATGTCCTAAAAGTACTCAAAGCAAGCTACGTTTCTATGTGTCAAACACCCCAATTGGAGTTACCTATCAAAAGTTATTGCAGATTTACTACAACATGGTCCTGTAGTAGACAACATGTTATCCACTATCTGTAACACTCAATTCCTCACTGAATATGGGTAAAAATTGGTTTTCTCTTATTCCCAAATCATGCCCATACATCATACCGTATCTATGACCCAATATACATACATAACCCCCACATGATTTATTGAATAACCCCTTGTAATTGTGTAGAGCAGAGTAGTACTCTGGACTGCGTTGCCCTATTTTGTAATAAGTGCCCATTTTGTTTTTGAGGGGAAAAACCTTTTGATGGGGATGAGATGTAAGAGACCAGGAATATAGGAAAAAAAAAATGGAGAAAAATACATGCTACTCTGATGGGTATATAAGATGTAAGGGACTTGACTTTTTTTCTCATCAAATTATAATATTAAGTCTCCTTTATCTTCACTCTCTCTCTCTCTAGCTTTCATGGCTTCCCTCCTTGCTTTTCTATCTTTCTCCCTTCTTTTAGTCTTTCTCTCTCCTAGTCACTCTCTTTCTCTCTCTTTTGCTTCTCTCCTTCTCTCTCTTCTACAATCTTCTCTCTCATCAATCCTCTCCTTTCATTTACCTATTTTGATTTTTCATTCACCTTTCACTTTACCCTCTCCCCCTTAGAATTGATGAAAATTCTTTCTAGGATTGTAGACGTGAAGGTGTAAGGGCATTTAGTGCATCCTTAGTGTGCCTCTCTTGTTTCAAGAGTTAGTTATAAAAGGTTGGGTTATACTCTGATGTCGCATATGATAGTCATATCTTGTGAACTAATGCCCACATGTGTGATATAAAGTCAATACGTTAGTCAAGAGGTCACCTAAATTGATTTAGCTTATTATTTGGAGTTCCTCCTCTGTTAGGATCCTATCCAAGTATGGATGTAGCATGATATTGTCTTCTAATGGTCGATTTCTTATTATTGCTAATATCCCAAATGAAGTTGGGGCCACATATGTTTTGTCATACTCATAAGTCTTGATCGCACATCATGGCTCCACATTGGTCATGATTTGATAATCCTCTTGTTCCCATTGAATGCTCAGAGTATACCACTTGCGTAAGAAATGGGACTTAGATTCAACTAATCGTTAGAGCTCAGTAAGTTCCTGTGTTGGCATGGGAATTATGTTTTTCTTCAAGAATTTCATTAAGTGTTGGCTTAAGGCTTGTTGTCTTGAAATTTCATTGGCAATCAACTCTTCCACAATGATAGAGGCCTTTCTGAAGATGAATCATATTCTTCCCAAGAACATGGCAAGGAACATACCTCATTTGCTATGTGTTCGTCAAGTAAACCTAGGTCCAACCATTTGTAACTTCTAGAAAACAATGTGAAAGTTGAGTCCAATTGTCAGATGCACATTACTAAGTCATCTCCTATGTCCATGGCCATGTTGGAATCCAATTCAAGAATGGATTGTTGTTGTTGCGATGGATTAAGACTTACTGGTGGCTTAGTTGAACAAGTTGGTACGTGTTGTTTCTACTTAGGATTTTCATCGGGTTTGGTGAGCATGGTTTGAGATGTTGATTGGGTTTGAATTTCAATTGATGCTTTGTCATCGAATTATGTAGTGGTGTTCACATCATTAAATTTATTAGATGGGAGCTCATTGATGATTAGTTGCTCATTGATGGTTGGTTGAGCTTTTGGTCAATAGACCATAGGAGCACTCATGGGTTGAGTGCCCTTCCTCTTGGCTTTTCTCTTACCCTATTTTACTTTACATTTTTAGGCATTTTTTTTTGGAGCTTGGGATTGATGGGCATACATGCCACTTGTGAGTTTGGGTAGCTACACCAAGGTGTTACCTTCATAGTAACCTTGGGCACAGAATAGAGCTTTTAGGACCCAACATGGCCTAGTCACTTGTGCATTGTAGATGCACCAACTTCTCTATTTAGGTCTAGAGTGTGAGATGTGAAAACTATGAGTTTCTAATGATTAGCTTTTGTGAGGCTATAGTCTATGATTGCGGACCCACTTGATTATTTAATTTTTAGCCTTAGGTGTGGTTTCTAGATGTTGGTGGGACTTCACAATGGGTGTACATTGTGGTATATTACCCCTCTCCTTAAGTTGATACTAGGGTTAACTACCGGTGGCACTACATGCTTTTGGGTGGTTGTGGTGCCCTTGTTGAAAGCCATTATTATTCTAACATTCATGTATTTGGAAAGGTGGATACATTGTGAGTCGTAATTCACATTACAGTGAACTTGTTTTTCGAATACGCAACCTAAGAGTGATTCATTGCCAACACTTTGTTTGTTAGATAATACATAAAAGATGATGGGTAGGCTCTCAATCTTGATAGAAGCCATTAGTTTGGACTTCCTCAAGAGTGGATAGGATTGCCCCCAAAATGGACTTAGTTTTGCATTGGTTGGTTGTAGTTGGGGTTGATCAACTAGTGGCCATACATTAAGATATTATAGTCAGCTCCCTCATCAATTATCATGTCAAAGATGTATGACTTTTAAGAAGTCATTGTTATACGCAGGTAGGCTCATGCTACTACTTTCTCATCCTCATCCTCTAATTCAGTGACAAATGTAGCTCTCGTATTCATTGGTGGTTCTATCATTGGAGGTTTATGGAGTGGATGTGATGGAGGGTAATACTTTTTAATGTAACTTCGGTTGAAAAAGCCTATGCCCTTCCCCTCTAAGATTTCAAGTTCTAAATTGCTTGTTCTACTAATGTTGTGAATCTTGAAAGGTCCTGAATCCTTTGAATTTCATCTTATGCTTGTGCTCCTCCTTAATAGAGTACAACAAGACTAAGTCTCCTTGCTTGAAGTCTCATTGTTTGATGTGCTTGTGAAACTAACTCTTGTGTTGCACCTTCTCACAAATTAGGGCATGGGTTGTAATGAGAGGAGTCTCGAATAGGCATTCTAGCTCTACCAAACAATTTATCTATGCTTCTTTGCCCCTCCATCTCTCCTAGACTACTATTCTCAAGCTTGGAACAAAGAATTTCATTGATAGAATTGCTTTAGTTCCATAGATCAATTTGAACGGGGTCTATCCTACATCCGTTTTGTAGGCCATTCTATATGCTCATAAAGTTGCCATGAGCTTGTTGTCCTAGTTTGTGCATGAAGCAAAGACTACCTTTGTTAGGACATTCACTAAGATCTTGTTCGTAGATACAGCTTGACCATTAGCTTGAGGATAATACAATGCAGATTTTTTATGGATTATCAAGAAGATGAATAACAAGTGAGAATTCACTTCATTGATGAAGTGTATGCCTTGGTCACTAACCCGCTCTATTGGACAACCAAATCCTAAGATTACTTGCTCCCAAAGGAACTTTGCCATGGTCCTAATATCATTTTTGTGAGTTGCTCGAGCTTCTGCCCATTTGGTAAGATAGTTTGTGATAACAATAATGTACTTGGCTATGAATACTGTGCCACAGGGCTTATTAGACCAATGAAGTCAATTTTCCATTTCTCAAATGTTTGGTGTGCAATCATTGAAGAGTGAATCCCAAGTGGAATTATGAGCAAGTGAAAGCAAGAGAGCTATGAGCTATGGCAGATGGAGTAAGAGAGTAAGAGAGAGAGACTCAAGATATGGGAACTCCAATAGTCACAGTGTGTGACTAGCCTTCGCTTTATACAAATGTCATTGAAAGAATAAAGAATGAAGTGACAATGATGGGCACACATCACTTGTAGTGTGCAAGTGTGAGTATTTTCAATGTAGTGATACATAGGTGGCCAAGCACAGGCATCTTTACCCTCAACAACCTCCCACTTAAAGGAAAATGTACCTTGAGTGAAGAGGAAATAATTAAAAAAATGACAAAGTATAATTTTTACATAGAGTACAACATGATGAGAAATAGAGGTCATCTCGTCCAACACGCATCAACTTCCTAAGAAAGGTGCTCTATTGAGAGGCTTTTCATGAGTAGATATGTAGGATTTTGGTCAATTGAGATCTTGGCAAGGTCAATAGACTTTTCCTCAATGACCTCTCTAATAAAGTGGTGTGGCACCTCAATGTGCTTCATCTTCGCATGGAAGACCGGATTCTTGGCTAATTGGATAGCACTCATAGAATCCGAATGTAGTGTAGAGACCACGTCACTCATACCAAGGTCATCTAAACTAGAGAGCCTCCTTACAAGCCTCAATGGCTACAATATAATTGACCTCTGTAGTAGAGAGGGTTGTGCATTTGTGTACCCTCAATATCCATGAAACAGCACCCCCAATAAAGGTAAACACATAGCCAGAGGTGGATTTCCTATTATCTGCATGTCTTGCATAATCAGAGTCAATGTATCCCATGACTTATATATCTTGGTCACCATAATATATGCATATATATTATATGTCCTTCAATTATTTCATGATACCCTTGACGACATTCCAATGTTGCTTGCTAGGTGTAGCCATATAGCTTACCACAACTCCCAGTCCAAAAGCTATGTCAGGACGAGTGGCTATCATGGCATATATTAAGTTGTCCAATAAAGATGCATAAGAGATCTTGGCCATCTCAACCTTCTGCTTATCAAATAGTGGACAATCAAACTGGCTCATCTTCACATGAGAAGGCAAAGGATAACCAATATGCTTAATATCCTGCATATGAAACCACTCAAGAACCTTTTGGATATACTCCTTCTGTAACAAGTAAATAAGACCCTAAGAGCATCACATGTAATGCGCATCCCAAGAATATGTAAGGCTTATTCCATGTCTTTTATCTCAAAGCTCTTCTTGAGCTAGCTTTTCAAAGCATTCAACTTATTAGGAGCTCTCTCAACAATCAATATGTCATCCACATAGAGTGCCAAAATCAAAAGGTTACTATCACGAGCCTTCTTCATGTATAAACACAAATCCATATAATTGCGTGTATAGCCTTGTGAATGCATATCAAACTTGTGGGACCATTTTCTAGATGCCTACTTAAGGCCATGAATGCTCTTTCTCAATCTGCACACTAGGTATTCCTTGCCTTTTTTCTTAAAGCCCTTAGGCTGCTACATATAAATCTCTCATTCAAGTCCCCATGTAAGAAAGCAATCTTAACATCCATGTGATAAAGGTCCAGATCTAATTGAGCAATCAATGCTAGTACCATGTGTAGCGTAGTCATATTCACTACATGGGTAAAGACTTTCTCAAAGTCAACACCATGCTCCTATTTAAAACCATTAGCAACCAATTTGGCCTTATAGGCAGGCTTGGGGCATTCCACATGTGCTCTTCAACTTGTATACCCACTCGCAAGGTAATGCACGCTTTCCATTAGGCAAAGGAACCAACTCCTATGTATGATTTTTCTATAAAGATTCAAACTCTGACTGCATGGCTCTCTTCCAAGAGTGAATATATGGAGGGCTCAAACCACTTAGGATGATATCTGAGTCCAGCAAAGTGTCTTAAGGCACACTGAGGAGCCTATACATGCTATCTAATATCATGATCATGGGCCACTGGAGCATCAGATGTTTGTTGCTGCAAGTTATCTATAGCTGGCTCTATGAGTGCAAGATGCTCCTCCTAAAATATAACCCTACGTACTTGGACTATCCACTCAAGTTGCTTATGCATCGTTTCCTCATGGAAAACTACATTATGGCTATAGATGGCTCTTCAAGCATGTGGATTCCATAGGAAATAGCCCATCTCAACTACATCCCCATAACCAAGAAAGATGAATTTCATAGACTTAGGATCCAACTTTGTGCACGTGCCCTTGGATATGTGGCAAAAATTCTCACAACCAAAGATACACAAATGAGCATACAAGGGAGATTTTCCAGACCACACCTTCTTTGCAATCTGAAAGTTAATAATAGTACAAGGAGATCAATTGATCAAGTGTACCATAGTAGTCACTACCTCAGCCTAAAACTATTGTGGTAAGCCTGCCTAGCTAAGCATACTACAGACCCTTTCATGTATTATCCTATTCATGCACTCAGGCCATACCATTCTAGGGTGGGGTGTACAGGGCGATTAACTGATGCTTAATATCCCTCTCATAAAAAAACTACTCAAAGGCTTTAGAGACATACTCACCCCCATTATTTGACCATCGGCATTTCAGCCGATACCCTTAGTCTATATCCAAATTGGTTCTCAACCAATATAAGGGAACATTGAAAGGTATCCAAAGCATGAGATTTTAGCTTTATGGGATATGCCCATACCTTATGTAACTAATCATCCATGAATGTGACAAAATACTTTGCACCTCCTAACAATTGTTAGGGCATAGGTCTACAAACATTAGAATGAATAAGAGCCAAAGGCCTACCCATGCATAGAGTGCCAAAATTCTTATGTGTACTACATGTCTGTCTACCATACAAACAATGATCACACGACTCAAAATACTTACAGTCAAGGGATGGAAGATATTGCAAACGAGTAAGAATTTTTATTTCCTTTAAGGACATATGTCTAAGACAACGATGCCAAAGATATATGTGAAACTTTAGCCACCACAAAGACAAAACATGATCTATGGATCCAAATACAACCAAGGGATATAAAGTGCTAGACTTGGCACCATGTGCAAGAACAAGGTTCCCATGGGTGAGTATACCAATAGAGATAAGAGTTTTCCTAAGAACTGGTACATGTCGACGAACATTATGCAAAGTAATACCAAGTCATTTCCCAAATGGACAAATCCATTCATACAACAATAGGAGTGGAATCACTCTCTATGAGGGGTCACATGAAAGGAAGCCCCTGAATCCATCAACCAATACTAAGTAAAACCAAGTGAGGCATCAATCAACCGTGACTCATCCAAAAAAGAAGAAGTTGCAAGTATGTAATCATTGTTTGAGTCATGTTACTGCACTACATTCATCTCTTCGATCTTAACACTGGACTTAATAGGGACAATGCTACAATCATCAGACTTGTCCTATACTACACTACATTCATCTCTTTGATCTTAACACTGGACTTAATAGGGACAATGCTACGATCATCAGACTTATCCTATACTTTCCCTTTGCCCTTTTCCTTGTTGTTATCATTGTGCATTTCATGGAAGTGCGGCCTGATATGTCGTGCTTTCCCACAATAATGGCATGTCAAATTGGACTTATATCCATGAGACTTACTACGAGATTGTCCACGGGACTTAGAATGGGACTTCTTTGAGTCTCTACCATAGCAGTCATTCTTGCTCTTGCTATCATGCCAACCCCAAATAGTCAAAGCATGAGAAGTAGGAGAAGCATCCACATTCTTCCTATTTATCTCCTCTATCAAGAGTGCATCCTCTATATTTGACAATTTCAGCCCATTCTCAAGCATATTTATACACATAGTAGTACAAAATGTGTCCCAAGACTTAGGTAGTGTGACCAACAATAAAAAAAGAGATAGATTTTCCTTAAAGTCAATACCTTGTGATGACATTTGGCCAATGATAGCATGAAACTCGCTCAAATGCTGAGAAACACTCATACCTTCCTTCATATGAAGGTTCATAAGCTGTTTTTGCCAATACATATGAGAAGCAAGTGTAATATTCCTGCGGAAAATTATTACGTACACGTGTGAAGTCTCGGGCAAAAGACAATGCCGGCATTGTGGTTGCGAATGATTCGGTCATTAAACAGTACACTCTCCATGGCCAATCAAGGCTAGGGGCTAGGAAATCGCATATGCTTGTGTGAACCTCCTCTTGGGAGGATTCTAATATTTTTTTGGGGTTGCATCTCGAAGACTTGTCATTATGCAAGGTTTCAAGTGAGAAGACCAAGCTAAATTTTGGTCTCCCAAAAAAATACTAACGATAGTCTTCAAATTCTAGCCTCATCCTCACTAGTGTCAACCCCAAAAGGACCACACCATGAGGATTGGCATCATGCAATGCATGAAAAAATGATTTCACTCTATCATAATAGTACATGGAATCTTGTACACTTATATTTTGGCAAGAAGATCATATCTTGCAAATGGGTTCTCCACCAAAAGTAAAATCCCAATGATACTACATTAAAATTCAAAGCTCAACCTGTAGCTCACAACTTGTACTAGGTATATGGAGTTTGCTATATTTATGCATACTCTCCTATTCTAAGTATGACTTCATTCTAAATTATTATTGTTTTAGCTACTAAACATAATGTTCTCCTTTGCTATATTGAAATAAAAACCATATTAATCTATGGGAACCTTATTGAGATGGTCTACATGGCTCAATATCCTTTCTTTGCCAACCCTCACAAACCCACATATGCATTCAAGCTCCACTAAGCTATTTACAACTTGAAACAAAGCCTGCCCTACACCAATGATATTACAAAATTCACAACTATCTTGTAGGCGAATTGTAATCTCTATATGTTTAAAAGTAATGATTTTTTCATCATTTTGGGCATCTATATGGATGATATATCCATTACAACTTCTTTATAAGATGTTATCACTTATGTGAAAGAATTCATTAGTGCAAGGTTTCCCTAAAGTGACTATGGGCCTCTTTCCTGCTTCCTTGGCATCCATGTGGAATGAGATCAATAATGCATCTAATTATATCAACAAAAATACACCAATCAATTTCTATATAAGTTAGAAATTCAATCTTGTTCTCTTGGCAACACACCACTCCTTGCCTCTTTCAAATTGGAGTATTTCAATGCTTCCCTTCTCTCATAAGAATCATATGCCCAAATCTGGGGTCACATTAGATATCACACTACTTACACTCACCTCGATCTTTTCTTTGTAGACTTGGAAAAGGGGGTGTCACTCAAAAATATATAAGCATACTACATGGGTTCGAACGAAAGGATTTTTAAAACACCATTTTTTGACATTTTACATACAAAAAGGTGACATAAAAAGGAATTATTTACAACTTGAAAAGAAAAGGGTTGTGTTTTATTGAAGGAAAATTCACAAATAAGGGTATTTTTAAATAGGCCTTGAATGCACATGATATAAAGTATTTACATATAGTAAAACCCTTGAGTTCACTAACCATATTCTTTCAAAGTACCTATAGCACCTGATAGAAGACCATTGGAAAGGCTTAAAAGGACTTATTTGATACATAAAAGGTACTGTTATTTTGTTAGTCTCAAGTATCATCATCACTCATGTGGGGCAGATTTGTGATGGTGATGGGAGAGGTCACATCTAGATACTAGAAGATCTACCATAAGCTACATCCTACTCATGGAAGGCAATCCATATTGAAATACCAAAATGAAGAATTCTATTGCCATACATTCCACAAATGTGGAGTATATGGTTGTATCCCTTATGACCAAAGATTGCATATCGATTCTTTAAATGATGAAGGAGCTTGATTTTTACACAGCAATTCTTCAATCACCCTCTAATGTGAACTAACCATGCATCACAATTATTACCTCAAGTCATTTCCTTCCTAATGAGCTCAAACACATTAGTTGTCACTATCACTTTTGTAAACAAATATATCAAGAAGCATACCTCCACCTAGAACATGTACCTATCTCTAATAATTGGGAAAACTTCCTAACCAAGTTTGCATCTCATGAGAAATTCTACCTGATATGTACTAGCCTTAATTGATATTGAGTTTCTATTTCTTTTTATAATTTATAATTGCATCCACTCCTTTGCTAAAGGGGGTATAGGATTAGCAAACTTCTTCAATTCCAATTTTCTTTGTGTTGACCCTTCTCAACTTAAGGGGGGAGGTTGAAAAGATATTTGACATTCTTATGTATAACCCTCAAAATGTCAAACATCTTGATCCAACTACTTTCCCTTTTTCAATACACCTAATTTATGGATGTGCCCATCTTGTCATCCAATCTTTGTATCACTTACCAAGTGACCAGCATTTTGTATATAAATCATACTCGTGAATACAATGAGAATTGAGTCTTCTACTTTCTATTTGTACTCTAGCATTCTTGGTTTCTATTTTTTCACACAAAAAACAGATGAAGAAGAGCCAAAGAATAAGAAGAGCATGAGTAAGAAAGTGAAGTGGACCATTGACAAAGAAGAAACAAAGGGCAAGAAAAAAGATTTATATATGAATTTACTTTAGGAGGAGGCCAAGCAAACTATAGTATAAAGAAGAATTTATGGCAAAAAAAGGTGGTTACAATCTATGATTCGTTAGTTAATGGAGCTTTCTATAAATCTAAGAATCGATTAGAAAATACTTATGAAGCTAGCAAAGCTTGAACCATATAGGGATATATGTGAGTTCACATCATTGAGGACCTTCTACATATGTGTAGTTGTAGATGCTTGGTATAAAGACTTGACATGGGAGAGGCAAATATTAGTAGATGTAGCATGTAGGTGCCCAAGTGCATTCAAAAAGAGAGTCTTGTACCAGAGCAACTAAACCTCAACATGTATAGTCATAGGTTTAACATTTGTCGAAGTACCATTCTAGATTATGATAATTATTTTTTCATTATTATGAAAATAAGAAAATTTAAATGCATTTTCATTTGTCTCTTTATTGCATGGTTAGTGAGTTGTTTTGTGAGAATTTTCCTTTAATTATCCCTTCTTCCTCCAGCCGAAGGCTGTGCTGGAGGAGAGGGTTATGGCAAGGATGATTAAGCTCCTTGCTGGAGCTCACGGAAGGTTAATGCTCATGCATCATGCCGTGTGGGGGAGGGGAGGTACCTCTCCCTCTCCCTATAAAAACCATCGCCATGGGAGCTGGAAGAGAGAGCGTAACGCTGACTGAGAAGGAGAGAGGGGATCATGCTGCAGAAGGAGGAAAAAAAAAGGACGGGACGCTGCAGTCGCCAAGCCAAGAGAGGAAAAAAGAAAGAAGTCGTGTAGTCGTAAGGTTGAGGGAAGGAGGAGGGGATAGAGAGGATTCGGAGAAGAAGGAAGGCCATAAGCTGCAGGCCGAGTCAAGAGAGAGTGAGGGGAGAGCATCATCGCCATGTGGTAGACGTAAGGAGGGGACACCGCCATCTGCCGCGCGGATCAAGAAGTACGCCAGCTATCGCCGCCTGATTCGTGAAGCCGCCACATTGCTAGCTGCAAAGATTCGGCCGTCTTCTCATCCACGTGGCTTCTCAACATAAGCTTCAAGAAGCTTCATGAAAAGCTTCCAAGGGGGCTTTCATAAGCCCCCCTCACAGGCGATCCTTACACCCCTTTTCCCCCTTTTTTCCACCAAGTCCGTTTAAAAACCCCTTCCCGTGGGGTTCCATATAAGTCCCCTTTTGACCACTTTTAACCCCGGGTTTCTTAAAACCCCTTTTTTATTGCCTCTCAGGCAGGTTTTTATAACCCCACCCCCCGCGATTTAAGCCTTTCCAAGCTTGCTTTACACCCCTTTTCCCTCTTGCCCCCAAAAACCCACCTTAGGCCTGGGTTTTAAAGACCCTTTCCGTGACCCATTTAAAGCAACCCTTCTCATGGAAATCCTCACTCCCGGGTTTCAAAGCCCTTTTCCATCGGCCCTACAAAACGGGTTTTTCAAACCCAGATTTCAAGCCCTTGCATTCCACAAAGCCATTTTTAAACTCCATTTCTGTGGATTTTTTCCTTCCCTTACACCTCCCATAAAGCTCTCAATAACCAAGTTTTTTTTTCAAGCCCATTTTCATAGCATCCCCACAAAGTTTTAAACCCATTTCTTTTCATTGATTCTCCTCAAGTTCATTTTAACCACCGGATCAAAAACCATCTTTCATATTGCAACTCCCACAAGCCTATAAGGCCTTCTAAAGCTCGATTCTGAAAGACGGTGGAATCGATCAAGGAAGCCGAATCACAAATGGAGTTTTGCGTGCGAAGGAGACGGCCAAGATTATAAATCTGCGTCCAAAGCGAAGAGGCCGAATTTGCGATGGCCCCTAAGAAGGCACAAGGCGCAACCCCAGGAGGATCATCTCCTAACATCCATGTGGACATTTCAGCACAAGTCCAAGTTTTTCTTCCTAATTTTGATTAACATTGTAATATTTGGACTATGCATGGATCATTTATGGAATTAGGATGCACTTTTTCGATTGAAATACCTTGGCTAAATTAAAGGAGATAACTTCGGTCAAAGAATCGGTCATTTGTATTTTTCAAATAAAAGAATGAAAAAAGAGCATAAGATCTCTAGGCATTCCTAGCAAGTGGTTTTTATGCATTACAAAGTAACGAATTTAGATCAACTAAAGATCATCTTTATAAAGTCGAAATTATTATTGTACACTTCGATTAGGCATGGAAAGAATAAATCGCATGTCGCATTATTAGGGATCTTTCCTTCGAAATGATTCATTAAAAGAAGGTTGCTAATAATCCGTAGGAATTTGCAAGGCATGGAAATGGTTATTGAGTTGCATGAAGTAGATTAAACTCTAGTCAATTGGCTTAAATCTCAATCAACTACGTAAATAGTCACGAAAGGTTGTGTAATGCTCATTTAGCATACGAATATCTCATTTAGAAAAGAAGTTAGAAAAAACTGCATGGTTCACATAAAACCCTAAAGTTTAGTAGCATGAATCTTGAATGCATGTTATAAAAGGATCAATTGGAATTATGCCATAACTTAACATATGCTTTGATCTTAACCCAAAAGGTAGGGTTTGTAAATCTACTCATATGTACGCAATGAATCATGTGATTACGAAAATGGTATCGTAAATATCTTCAAGAATAGACAAGTAAATTGGTTTACCCTAAAACACCTAAACCATGAGGGACTCGTTTAGGAATGGTTAAGCGATGCAACTTATCCCAAGTGCTAACTAGGATTTAGCACGTTGAGAACGTGACCTAATCGCTCTTATTTCCAAAGTTGAAACTCTTATACCTAAAGACTTGCCCACATTCACGAAATGTAGGGACAATAGGACGTACTTGCGAGAGATGTACTAGGGTTTTTACCCTAAGGAGGATCGCTTGCTAAAAGGATGAAACTCGATTTGAATTTGGAACCCTAGGACTGACAATGTCGGCCTAATGGAATCAGGAACGGATTGTTATGAAGACACCCTAACCATGTTCCTATCTAATCATGATTTCGTGATTAGAAGACGCCATTCGATGGGTAAAATAGTCCCATGGTTTTGATGCGACACGTGCAACAAGTTGCAGAGTCGCATGATCTTGTGATTTGATCACAAGGAAATGGCCAAATTCCTTGGAATGAGATTGACAGATTCTTGCGCAAGGTTATCTTGCAAGAAGACGAGTAATCGTCCTGATATTGTACCTCTCTTGGGAAAAGTGACCAAGACAAGGGGATTAGATACTTGCTTGGAAGCAAAGGACCAATCAATAATTTGGAGCAACATACTTACTGTTAATAGAACTTAAGGTATTGGTTAAGTTGGGTTAACAAGGTACAGCCCTAACCCAAGGATAAGGGTTAACAAGCAAACCCTTGGGGATCTTGCCAAGTCGCAATTGATCCCGGATCAAGTGCTAGATGCATTCGGAAAGAAGGATTCACTCCTTAGCAGTTGGCCAAAAATAACGACCACTGGAAATGATTGTGCTTGTAATAGTTTAGAGAGTACTATTTTCTTTGCTTGCTCAAAGAATTAAAGGATGAAAAGATATCTAATGCTTCAGGTTGAAGGCCTGAAGGGAGAGGCAGTCTCAGTTACCCCGGACTGTCTGCCTGACCCTAACCAAGGGGGTTGTTAACCGCGCCCGGAAGGTGGACTGAACCCGCCGCGAGAGATCTCTCCGTTGAGCGCTACTTGGAGCAGGAGGACGCTTGGGTGCCAGGGGGGATCTAGCCGTAAATCCCTTGCCTTTCGGGCCGCCCTGCACAAGAGGCCAACGTGACTCGGGGTTGGATCTCGAGGCCCGCATACTAGTCTACGGGTGGAATCTTGGATTAGTAATCCCTGTGGATTGCTGGATAGCCTTCGAGCGTATTATGGATAAGCCTACGAGCTGGACTTTATAAATGTATTTCAAAGATAATATGATGAGCTGTTGAAAAGGAACTTGTTTGACATTGCTTTTCTATGTCAAGTGCTATGGTTACGTGAAGGAACCAGTGCCTAACGGGCTAATTAAGGAAGTTGATTGATGCATGTCCAACTAAATGTGGCAGGTAATTAGACAATTAAAACAACATGAGGAAAGTGTGGAGGATGTGGCCATGGGTTTGTCCTACAGATGGGTGGTCCCGGTTGGCCGGGAACTTTTCTCAATCATGATGAACAACAAGAAGATGGTTCAAAGGAGACGAACAGCAAGGGCGCTGACCTCGAGTCTAATTTATAATAATCCCGATTTACGCTGTTTTAGGGGAATGGAATGGGACTATGCCTTATGGGAGAGAGGTCGAGCCTTGCATCCCTCTCGTTTCCCATTCTCCTTGAATCAAGTGCAGCGTGAATCCACTTCGGCCCTGGCGTTTCTGCGTAAAGTAGTTTGGTTGGGATTCGATGCTAGTTGCCATTTAGGAAATGACCATTAGGAAAAACCCTGATTCAGGTAGGTCCTAAGTGGGAACGGTTATAATACTTCCACTACGTGGTAGACGTGGGAAGTCCTAGATCACAAACCTCGTGACATTCCATGGGAGTGCCGGGCGGAGCTTTCTAGACATCCTTTCCGATGGACTGCTAAGATGTGTCCTGAAAAGAACAGGTGGACACATTACAGTTGGTATCAGAGCAAACCAACGAAGAATTTGTTTTTAAGAAATCTTAAAAAGTAAAACAAATGTTACTGTTCCGAACATTTCCTTACTTTCAATGCTGTCTTGCAGAATTATGAAGCATGGAACAGGTTCTTAGTATTCCGAGTCATGTTTATGACCACGATACATTCCCCGGATTATCAACAAAGGGTTGAGATGATGAACATCCTAGAGCATATTTATAATCCATCTCCTTTGTATGTGGAATGAAGATGGGGGTGCCTCAGGAATCTATTATATAGCTGCCCACCAGTTTGCATACCTTCAAACTAACCTAAAGAGGATCAAGTGGTTGGAAGACCTGAAGATCATGAAGCTATTCATTTTTGTGGAGGCTCACGTAAACTCAACTTTACATATCCGAGGTCAGAGGGTTGAGCTGAGCTCATATATATATGAGGAAGTAACCAGTGTAATCCCCGCCGACAGGATCAATGTGTTGGGGCGCTATGAGAAGAATGGGTTCCAAAGGAAAGGATACCCTGATCTTCCAATGACTTACCGATTCCTGAAGATCCATGACCCAAAACCATACTATTACCAGTTCTCGTAGATAAATGTAATACAACATTATTCTCCCCAAACTAAATGTAAACAGTTGCCCTATCATCCCAAGAAATGTTGTATTCCGAAATGGCTATGCCCATATAAATGCAATAACATCTCTTTTTATCAATGTCTGTTTTGTCGATGAGAATTGATTAAAAGTTAAGTGGCTAGGATTTTTGGTTGATAGCTGAAATGGAGATGAAATATAAATCATAATGATTAACAAGCAATAACGTTAAGAAACCTTTATCCACGCACAACCCCAGGTACAGATTCCCAGTTCGCCTCCTACATCAAGTACTGCCGTAATCCAGGAGAAGAAGTTTCTTCTCAAGTAGATTAAGCGGCCTGAATTTGACAGGAAAGGCAGACCGTCCAAGCAGATGATGAAATTTGGATTGAATCTATGGAGGATTACTTTGAAGCAGCCGGTACTGCACCCACCAACTAGGCTATGCTCACCCACCAGTGAAGCTAGACTTTGGTGGAAGCAATGGTGCAGAGATCAAGGGATAGCGGAAGGATTTGTTACCTGGGAAAAACTGAAGAAAGCTGTGCAAGGAAGATACTTACCACCTGCGTATCGCACACAAAAAATGAATGAGTTCTACGAGCTAGCTTTGGTGAAAGCAATGGTGCAGAGATCAAGGGATAGCAGAAGGATCTGTTACCTGGGAAAAACTGAAGAAATTTGTGCAAGGAAGATACTTACTACATGTGTATCGCACGCAGAAAATGAATGAGTTCTACGAGCTGAAACAGCTGGGACTCACTCTTGACGCATACTACTCTAAATTCGTCTCACTTCTTAAGTATGTGCCACAGATGGACATGACAAAGTAGGTGTCAAAATTTTGTGCTAGTTTAAACCCACCAGTGAATACCCATTTCGAATCTATGCGCCCATCAGATCTATAGGACGCACTCATTTGAGGTGTGCCTATAATTGAGGAGGTGCAGGCTAGACCAAGAGGTAACAAAACTTGGTCCTATAATGACCCGAACAGAGGAGCATATAGGCCTCAAATGAAGAGAGTTCAAGGTCAGAATCAGGGACAAAAAAAGAAAGCAAGGACTAATAATGTCAACAACTTTGTCCCTACCCAAAGCAATGGCCGAAACTTTCGTTGTTTCCACTGCAATGAGCCCGGTCATTTCAAGAGGCAATGTCCCAAGCTTGGAGGAGGGTAGCGCCAGACACCTTTCCAAGGAACGGGTCGTGGCCAGGGAGACGCTACCCGAGGCAGAGGAAGAACCGCCTGTGTTGCCCACAGGGAAATGTGCAAAGAAGAAGATCCGACCATGGAAGCAGGGTTTGAAAGGGTGATAGTCCATGCCGCTCTCCATAAGAAAGGGCCGAATCGCTAGTTCTCGGTGATTCAGACACTGTCGGGACTATCAAGGTAAGGGTTCAAGACCTTGATTGATTGTGGCAGTACACATTCCTTTATCTCACTAGTTTGTGCAAAAAGATTAGGAATAGCCACAGTAGAAGCACCTACCTTGCTTGTGGAATTAGCAAATGGTCGTGAGGTCACTTGTACCAGGCAAACTGCTAAGGTGGAATTCTTTTTGGGAGGAAAGGCGACTTTGGTCAAATTCAGAGTCATGAGCCTAGGTATCCATGAGTGTCTACTCAGAATGGATTGGCTTAAACCTAATGACGCCCATATCCATTGTGGAAAGGGCCAAATTTTCTTTCAGAACTCTGAAGGGTATTTAGTCACAACTCAAGGTGAGGCTGGAAAGCCAAAAATTCAACTGGCCAAAGCATCTTGGATTATAAAGGGAGTCAGAAAGGGACTACATGTCTACTTGATTAAGCTCAATAAGTTAGATCAGAAGCAGGAGTCTAGTAAAGGACCTTCATGGCTAAAGGAATACGTGGATGTATTTCCTGAAGAGTTGACAGGACTCCCGCCTCGAAGAGAAGTGGATCATGAGATCAAGCTAGTGCCAGGAGCTATGCCAATTGCAAAGAGACCTTATGAAATGTCCATCCCGGAAGCAATTGAGCTGAACAAACAACTCAAGCAACTGCTAGATCAGGGCTACATCCGTCCAAGCAGTTAACCATGGGGAGCTCCAGTACTGTTCTAGAAAAAGAAAGATGGAACGCTTCGGCTGTGTATCGATTACAGAGGGTTGAATCAATCAACTGTCAAGAACAAGTACCCTATTCCTAGAATAGATGAGCTTCTTGATCGTCTTCAGGGTGCGAAGATCTTCTCCAAGATTGATCTCAAGTCTGGTTACTATCAAATAAGGATCAAGGAAGAAGATATCCCAAAGATGGCCTTTAACACAAGATATGGACACTTTGAGTTTCTAGTTATGTCATTCGGGCTTACGAAGGCACCTGCTACCTTCAACAGGTTAATGCAGGATATCTTTAGGCCATATCTTGACGACTTCGTACTTGTCTTCTTCGATGACACTTTAGTCTATTCCAAACAGGAGGAAGATCATGAACCCCAATTTCGAATTGTCCTTGATACAATGAGGTCACACAAGCTGTATGCTAAGATGAAGAAATGTGCATTCTTCAAGCGTCAGATTGAATATCTGGGATTCGTCGTATCAGCGGAAGGAATCTCAGTGGACCCAGCCAAGGTCAGAGATGTGCTAGAATGGCCAATACCCACAACTGTCAAAGAAATACGAAGTTTTCTTGGATTGACAGGATGGTATAGGGTCTTCATAAAAAACTATGCTTTGATTGCAGCACCTCTCGCGGACTTATTGAAGAAGCAAACATCCATTGCATGGTCAACTGCCGAACAATCTAGCTTCGATAGATTGAAGCAAAGTTTGGTATCAGTACCTATCCTAAAACTTCCAAACCTCAGTATGGAATTTGAGGTAGTAATTGATGCTAGCACGCTTGCCTTAGGTTGTGTGCTCATGCATGAGTGTAGCCATGAGAAGAATTATGCTACCCATGATCTAGAATTGTTAGCTGTCATCCACGCTCTAAAGCTTTGGAGACACTACCTGTTGGGCAACAAGTTTACTCTAGTGACTGATCATAAAAGTCTCAAGTGGATCTTTACCTAGAACGAGCTCAACATGAGGCAACGTCGGTGGATTGAAGTGTTGGAAGAGTATGACTTTGAAATCAAATACCGTCCTGGAAAGGAGAATGTAGTTGCCGATGCACTCAGTCGCAAGGCATTCCTTAATTCTCTAATCTTGCAAAACTCATCAACAACCAGATCTCTAGCCACAAAGGTATCCATGCCGAACAATCCAATACTTGAGCTAGCTAGAGAGGAAGCATACCATGATCCAACCTATCAAAAGATGCTAAGGGAGATCTCTATCAAGGATCAGGACAAAAAGTTACAGGCTAAGTATCATGAATTCTCTATCAATAGTGGACTTGTCTACTATAGAATGAGGTTATGTATACCGGCAAGCCAACCACTTAAGCAGAAGATATTATGGGAAGCTCATGATTCCCCTTTCTCAGGACATCCTGGCTATGTCAAGACTCTCAATGCAGATATGAAGAGCTACTATTGGGAGAGGCTTAAAGGTGACATTCTCAAATATGTCACTGAGTGTTTGTCTTGTCAATGTATCAAAGCCAAACATGTCAAAATGCCAGGGAAGTTGCAACCACTCGACATTCCCCAAATGAAATGGGAATTCATCAGTATGGACTTTATTGTTGGCCTACCCCAAGTTCAGGGAGGATACAACTCCATTATGGTTGTGGTTGACATGCTGACTAAGGTTGCACACCTTATTCCAGTAAAGACAAACTATAAAGCCTCAGACATTGCAAGGTTGTTTATCAAGGAAATATTCAAGCTACATGGGCTACCCAGAAGAATCATTAGTGATCGTGATTCTCTCTTCACATCACATTTTTGGAGATCTATCTTTGAAGCCATTGGAACTCAACTCTGTTTTAGTACAGCTTATCATCCCCAAACTGATGGCCAAACAGAGAGATTCAATCAAGTCATTGAGGATATGCTTAGGGCATATTGCTGTCGTGAACCAAAAAGGTGGATTCAATACTTGCCTTTGGTGGAATTTGCCTACAATGCTTCTTACCAACAAAGCATTCAGATGACCCCTTTTCAAGCATTGTATGGTCATGACTGTTGAAGTCCCCTAAACTTCTCAGATCCAACCTTGAGGGTTGAAGCTTCAAAGTAGATGTTGGAAGAGATGGATGACCAAATAAAGTCAATAAGAGAGGACATCCAAGCTACCAAGGATAGACAAAAGGCATACGCGGATTTGAAGCATCAAGATAGAATCTTTGAGGAAGGAGACATGGTCTTCATTCGTGTATTCCCAAAGAAGAGTTCTCTATCCTTAGGAGATTGCAAAAAGCTAAGTCCAAGGTATTGTGGACCATACAAGATCCTCAAATGCCTAGGACCTAATGCTTATAAACCGCAACTCCCCGAGAACCTAAAGGTTCATAATGTATTCCATATCAGCCTATTGAAGAAGTATGTACCTAATCCTAACCATGTACTTGATGACCAACAAGTTGTAATGCCTAGTCAAGGAGTCCTTGAACTACGGCCTGATAGGATCTTAGATGTTAGGGAGAGACAACTGAGATCTAGAACCTTGAGAGAATGCCTCGTCCAGTGGAAAGATTATCGCGAGAAGGATGCCACTTGGGTAGATGAAAGCACTCTCAACCATCAATATCCCCAGTTTATCTCAAGATGAGGACATCTCGATTCCTCCTAGGGGGAGAGAATGTAATATTCCTACGGAAAATTATTACGTACACGTGTGAAGTCTCAGGCAAAAGACAATGCCGACATTGTGGTTACGAACGATTCGGTCATTAAATAGTACACTCTCCATGGCCAATCAAGGCTAGGGGCTAGGAAACTGCATATGCTCGTGTGAACCTCCTCTTGGGAGAAGGTCAAGAGGATAAGGATATATTTTATGGCAAAATTTTTTTCCTTTAATTATCCCTTCTTCCTCCAGCCGAAGGCCGTGCTGGAGGAGAGGGTTATGGCAAGGATGATTAATCTCCTTGCTGGAGCTTGCGGAAGGTTAATGCTCATGCATCATGCCGCGTGGGGGAGGGGAGGGGAGGTACCTCTCCCTCTCCCTATAAAAACCATCACCATGGGAGCTGGAAGAGAGAGCGTAACATTGACTAAGAAGGAGAGAGGGGATCACGCTACAGAAGGAGGAAAAAAAAAGGATGGGACGCTGCAATTGCCATGCCAAGAGAGGAAAAAAGAAAGAAGCTGTGTAGTCGTTAGGTTGAGGGAAGGAGGAGGGGATAGAGAGGATTCGAAGAAGAAGGAAGGCCATAAGCTGCAGGCCGTGTTGAGAGACAGTGATGGGAGAGTATCATCGCCATGTGGTAGACATAAGAAGGAGGGGACGCCACCATTTGCCGCTGATCAGGAAGTACGCCAGCTGCCGCCGCCTGATTCGTGAAGCCGCCACGTCGCTAGCTGCAAAGATTCGGCCGTCTTCTCATCCACGTGGCTTCTCAACAGAAGCTTCAAGAAGCTTCTTGAAAAGCTTCTAAGGGGGCTTTCATAAGCCCCCCTCACAGGCGATCCTTCCACCCCTTTCCCCCCTTTTTTCCACCAAGTCCGTTTAAAAACCCCTTCCCGTGGGGTTCCATATAAGTCCCCTTTTGACCACTTTTAACCCCAGGTTTGTTAAAACCCCTTTTTTATTGCCTCTCAGGCATGTTTTTATAACCCCACCCCCCCCCCCTTTGGGATTTAAGCCTTTCCAAGCTTGCTTCACAACCCTTTTCCCTCTTGCCCCCAAAAACCCACCTTAGGCCGGGTTTTAAAGACCCTTTTCGTGATCCATTTAAAGCAACCCTTCCTGTGGAAATCCTAACTCTCGGGTTTCAAAGCCCTTTTCCATCGGCCCTATAAAACGGGTTTTTCAAACCTGGAGTTTAAGCCCTTGCATTCCACAAAGCCATTTTTAAACTCCATTTCCGTGGATTTTCCTTCCCTTACATCTCCCATAAAGCTCACAATAACCAGGTTTTTTTTTCAAGCCCATTTTCATAGCATCCCCACAAAGTTTTAAACCCATTTCTTTTCATTGATTCTCCTCAAGTTCATTTTAACCGCCAGATCAAAAACCATCTTTCCTATTGCAACTCCCACAAGCCTATAAGGCCTTCTAAAGCTCGATTCTGAAAGATGGTGGAATCGATCAAGGAAACCGAATCACAAAGGGAGTTTCACGTGTGAAGGAGACGGCCAAGATTATAAATCTGCGTCCAAAGCGAAGAGGCTGAATTCGCGATGGCCCCTAAGAAGGCACAAGGCGCAACCTGAGGAGGATCATCTCCTAACATCCATGTGGACATTTCACCACAAGTCCAGGTTTTTCTTCCTAATTTTGATTAACATCATAATATTTCAAGTGTGCATGGATCATTTATGGAATTAGGATGCACTTTTTCGATTGAAATACCTTGGCTAAATTAAAGGAGATAACTTCGGTCAAAGAATCGGTCATTTGTATTTTTCAAATAAACGAATGAAAAAAGAGCATAAGATCTCTAGGCATTCCTAGCAAGTGGTTTTTATGCATTACAAAGTAACGAATTTAGATCAACTAAAGATCATCTTTATAAAGTCAAAATTATTATTGTACACTTCGATTAGGCATGGAAAGAATAAATGACATGTCGCATTATTAGGCATCTTTCCTTCGAAATGATTCATTAAAAGAAGGTTGTTAATAATCCATAGGAATTTGCAAGGCATGGAAATGGTACTTGAGCTGCGTGAAGTAGATTAAACTCTAGTCAATTGGCTTAAATCTCAATCAACTACATAAATAGTCACGAAAGGTTGTGTAATGCTCATTCAACATACGACTATCTCATTTAGAAAAGAAGTTAGAAAAAACTACATGGTTCACATAAAACCCTAAAGTTTAGTAGCATGAATCTTGAATGCATGTTATAAAAGGATCAATTGGAATTATGCCATAACTTAACATATGCTTTGATCTTAACCTAAAAAGTTAGGGTTTGTAAATCTACTCATACGTAGGCAATAAATCATGTGATTATGAAAATGGTATCGTAAATATCTTCAAGAATAGACAAGTAAATTGGTTTACCCTAAAACACCTAAACCGCGAGGGACTCGTTTAGGAATGGTTAGGTGATGCAACTTATCCCAAGTGCTAACTAGGATTTAGCACGTTGAGGATGTAACCTAATCGCTCTCATTTCCAAAGCTGAAACTCTTAACCTAAAGACTTGCCCACATTCACGAAATGTAGGGACAATAGGACGTACTTGCGAGAGACGATCTAGGGTTTTTACCCTAAGGATGATCGCTCACTAAAAGGATGAAACTCGATTTGAATTTAGAACCCTAGGACCAACAATGTCGGCCTAATGCAATCAGGAACGGATTGTTATGAAGACACCCTTACCCTGTTTCTATCTAATCATGATTTCATGATTAGAAGACGCGATTCGATGGGTAAAATAGTCCCATGGTTTTTGATGCGACACTTGTGCAACAAGTTGCAGAGTCGCATGATCTTGTGATTTGATCACAAGGGAATGGCCAAATTCCTCGGAATGAGATTGACAGATTCTTGCACAAAATTATCTTGCAAGAAGACGAGTAATCGTCCTGATATTGTACCTTTCTTGGGAAAAGTGACCAAGACAAGGAGATTAGATACTTTCTTGGAAGCAAAGGAGCAATCATCAATAATTTGGAGCAACATACTTACTGTTAATAGAACTTAAGGTATTGGTTAAGTTGGGTTAACAGGGTATGGCCCTAACCCAAGGATAAGGGTTAACAAACATACCCTTAGGGATCTTGCCAAGTCGCAATTGATCCCGGATCGAGTGCTGGATGCATTTGGAAAGAAGGATTCACTCCTTAGCAGTTGGCAAAAAATAATGACCACTGGAAATGATTGTGCTTGTAATAGTTTAGAGAGCACTGTTTTCTTTGTTTGCTCAAAGAATTAAATGATGAAAAGATACCTAATGCTTGAGGTTGAAGGCCTGAAGGGAGAGGCAGCCTCCTCAGTTACCCCCGATTGTCTGCCTGACCCTAACCAAGGGGGTTGTTAACTGTGCCAGGAAGGTGGACCGAACCCGCCTCTAGAGGTCTCTCGGTTGAGCGCTACTTGGAGCAGAAGGACGCTTGGGTGCCAGGGGGGCTCTGGCCATAAATCCCTCGCCTTTTGGGCCCTGCACAAGAGGCCAATGTGACTCGAGATTGGATCTTGAGGCCCGCATACTAGTCTACGAGAGGAATCTTGGATTAGTAATCCCTGTGGATTGCTGGATAGCCTTCGGGCAGATTATGGATAAGCCTACGGGGGCTGGACTTTATAAATGTATTTCAAAGATAATATGATAAGCTGTTGAAAAGGAACTTGTTTGACATTGCTTTTCTATGTCAAGTGCTATGATTACATGAAGGAACCAGTGCCTAATGGGCTAACTAAGGAAGCTGGTTGATGTATGTCCAACTAAATGTGGCAGGTAATTAGACAACTAAAACAACCTAAGGAAAGTGTGGAGGATGTGGCCAGGGGTCTGTCCTATGGATGGGTGGTCCCGGTTGGCCGGAAACTTTTCTCAATTATGATGGATAGCAAGAAGATCGTTCAAAGGAGACGAACAGCAAGGGAGCTGACCTAGAGTCTAAGTTATAATAATCCCGATTTATGCTATTTTAGGGGAACGGAATGGGACTATGCCTTATGGCAAAGAGGTCGAGCCTTGCATCCCTCTCGTTTCCCATTCTCCTTGAACCAAGTGTAGCGTGAATCTACTTCGGCCCTAGCGTTTCTGTGTAAAGTAGTTCGCTTGGGGTTCGACACTAGTTGCCATTTAGGAAATGACCATTAGGGAAAACCCTGATTCAGGTAGGTCCTAAGTGGGAACGGCCAGAATACTTCCGCTATGTGGCAGACGCGGAAAGTCCTAGATCGCAAACCCCGTGACATTCCATGGGAGTGCTGGGCGAAGCTTTCTAGACATCTTTTCTGATGGACTGCTAAGATGTGTCCTGAAGAGAACAAATGGACATGTTACAGCAAGGGTTTGCTTATCATAGAGATTATGAATTTTCTCACAAAGATCCCATGCAAGTTGCCCATTCATGACAACATTATAATAAACCTACTTATTGAGGAACACATAAGTTGAAGTAGTAGCTCAAGCTCAATTGCAAATAAAATCTAAAGCTCAATGTAACATCCAAGTGTGAAGTAAGCAAATCTCAATGGAACAAAAGTCAAATTCTAGACAGATTCTAGACAAGCAAACAAAGCTCAAGTTCTAATGTGAATAGCATCTAAGCATCCAAGATACATGAAGTACATAGTTGAGACCATAAGACCTAATAAAAGCTTCAAGCTCATAAGGTCATAGATCTCTAAAGCATCCAATGAAGTAACTGAAAACCAATGTTAAATGTCCTAAGCTCAAATCAAAGCTCAGATGCATTAATAGCATAACCAAGCATAGAGCTTTAATATCATGCACCAATACATTCGATAGAATGCACAAATAGCATGAAAGAGCATTAGGCATAGGCTGTCCTTGTTATAAGCTTGTTGTCTTCTATACATACAATAATAAAATAACAGTAAAGACTAAGGAAAAGTGAGCTCAATCAAAGCCCAAAAACATTCTAGGAGCATGCTCAAGCATGTGGTACTACCATAGACATCAATGTATCATCCCAAGTAGCTTTGGGAAGCATTGACAAGCAATAAGATATGCTTTCATTGATAAAATAGCCTTCAGCCCTGCTTATTATAATAGTAAAAACGATAGTAAAACTAAGTCAAATATGGGCTCAAATCAGTCCAAAAGCATTCTAACACATTGGCCAAACATTCTCTAAGTGTCCAGCATTAACAAATGAACATCCTAGAAACATTACATAAGCTAAGAGCATGACACTTCCTAGACAAACAACATTTATCCGTATTATGACAATAGTGATATTTATGAGAAAACTAAGCTAAAAGAGTACTCAAATTAGTCCAATAGTATCTCAAACCAATAACATATGATCCCCCAAGTAGTATCGAGCAACAAAACACAAGTATATGGGCATCCTGGGAAGCATATACGAGCTCCAAACATTGAAGATATGGATGTCCCTGTTTTATGATAACATGATGCCCTATTTGCACAATTAACAGCTGAAGCTCAATAACGATGCTCAATGTTAATGGTCCATGCCGAGAGGAATGGTAAATAATGCCAAAGCCTTTGTCTAATACCAAGTAGTGGTTGAGCAAGCACAAGTGCTTGAAAATGGCCACAGCTGAAAAAACGTTTTTATATTTCCATCCTTGAATACTGAGCTAAATACTCCTTGAAATAAGCTCAATGTAGGCTCAAGAATGCTCTGAGAGGTAGCCCCAATAGGTCCTAATAAGTCCTAGAGCAAAGAGAGCTCATTTATGAACCTCAAGATGTGGAGCTATGGTTGCCAATAGTGAAACCCTACTCTAGATAACTCAAATGAGAGCTAAAGCAATGTCAAATTGAGCTCCAGGTCATAGAGAAGAAGGCTCTAATATGAGTTGAAGGGAGAAGCACAAGTGGAAGCAAGAGAGATGTGAGCTATGGCAAATCGAGCAAGAGAGCAAGCGAGAGAGATTCAAGATGTGGGAACTCCAATAGTCACAATGCATAATTGGCCTTCCCTTTATTCAAATGCCATTGAAAGAATAAAGAATGAAGTGACAGTGATAGACACACATCACGTGTAGTGTGCATGTGTGCAAGTATTGTTAGTGCAGTAATACACGGGCAGCTAGGCACAACCGCATTTACCTCCCAACAAGCACTAGGAGTCAACTCCATTTGTCCTTATGAATAGGAACTTTGGTCCATTGACGCTCATCACAGTGCTTCATAAACTTAGCTACATTGTAGAATGGTATAGGCCACCACAATTGAGACTAGAGCACCTTGCATGTTGTGGTATCTCAACTCAAATTTCCTCTAACAATTCCACCATATACTTATGTGAGCACATCTTGCATTTCATGTTTGCAGACATATCTCGCTAAAGGTCCATCCTATCCTAACCGATATACTTGAGCGGAAAATCAACATAGTGTTGGATCTTCAAAATTAGTCTCTTTAACCTATCTTTTTATATGGATCATTCAAGGAATCCATTCTCTAGGATGTGGACTATATCATCCACCCAATACAATGTGAGGTCTACTCTAAAAAAGTCTTGTTTGTTGGACATTCTCAAAAGATGTACATCTGGTAGGTTATCCAATGATGCCCTGTCCAACTGCTTCACCTATGGATATGGGGGACATATGATCTTCCATATAGTGCTATTTGCCTTTGTGTACTACCACACAGAGAAGTCAAATTCCGAAAGCAAAAGTAACCATCAAGCAATGCATCCTATTAAATATGATTTGTTCACAAGATAAAGCAATTCTCAATTATTCACAAAGAAGGTAAAGGGTGACAGTAGAAGATAATGTCTAAATTTCTTTACAATAAATACCATTGCTAATCCTTCCCTCTCTATTGTGGAATAGTTCATTTCTCTATCAGTGAGTTGTCTATTAGCAAAGCTCACTAGATAATCAAGGCTATGCTCACCAGATTAGCACAACATTGCCCCATGGCAAACTTTGATGCATCAATGTGCACATGGAAGGTAATGGACCAATCTAGGGTTCTTTTAAGATAGGAGCTGAAGTTACCAAAACTGGCACTTTGAGGGGTTTATTGAGAGACTGTATTGCCTACATCATTCAAAGACTATTCATAGCTTTTCTAAGTGCTCTTCCCAATTGGTGTAGATGCACAAGTCATCGATGAATATCTCCAACCATTTTCTTAGCATGTCCTTGAAGATGGCACAAAATGAAGCACTAGAAGGTAGTAGGGACATTGGTTAGCCCAAATGGCATGAATATGTAGGCAAACACCCCCCATTCAATGGTGAATGCCATCTTGTGGATGTCATCCGAATGGACTTACAATTGGTTTTAGCTTGAGAACCAATCCAACAAAGTGGAGGCTTCCTTTCTGCCACTCTCTCTACTATGTGCTCAGTGTATGGTAATGGATAGTTGTCTCTCTTTGTAGTTGTAGTTCATGCATACTCGAATCTTTCCATTCTTTTTCATGACTATCACTATGGGTGATACCCACTCCATGTGCTCTATTGTTGAGGGTTGAGATGTTTTGATTTTTTGGTTGATTTTTGTTGTTTTTGTGGACTGAATGGTTGATTTTTTATGGATTTTATATGATGATTAGTTGTTTTGGAAGTTTTTGGGATTATTTTGGATGAGGTTGATTATGTTTTTGAAGTTAATGATGGTTTATAGTGGAGATGCGATATTCTAACATGTTCTGTTGATGTCATGTTAGTGTTTGATTGTGCCTATTTGAGTCTGTTGACCTTCTGTTTTGATTAGTTTTCCTTCTATATAAGGGGTTGGAGTAATGATTGATGAATTTAAGTGTTTGGAAGCTTGCTTATTGATTTTTGATAGTTTTGAGTGATTTAAGTTGAGCTAAAAGCTTTTTGATAACCTTATGTTAAGCCTCTCTGGACCGTATGTAGAGCCTCTGTAAGTGTGACGATGGATGAATGTGTATCTCAAGGAAGTTTTCCAATCTTGGGAAGAGATGAATATAGGTTCAAATTAGGTTGAAGAAATAGCTGCTGAAGACTTCAAGTAAAGATTGAAGTGACAATGACAGTAGTAAGCTCTCAAGGATCACAATAGTGGTCCTAGTGACCTTTCATAGTAGACATACTCAACCTAAGAGGGGTTATGGTTGATTATTCTTGATTATCTCATTGCACTATTGAAAGAGATCATGTATGTGTGAGAGAGAGAGAGAGAGAGAGAGAGAGAGAGAGCCAAATTTATGCAAAACAATGTATCTATGAGTGAGAGATTGTGAGAGAAAGCTATGGAACCTTTGAAGAAGAATACTATGTGATGATTTCCATCCAAAGTGGTATATTCTCTTGTCTTTGTGGTATTTTGGTGAATTCTATGAAGAATATGAAGAGCATAATCAATTTGGTTCAAGTTAAAGCCATGGGATAATTGTTTCTCTATGAAGTTGCATGAAGACTTCTTGTTCCTGGTGTTCTTTTCCTTGTTGTGGTCATATCAAATATGAAAAAGATGTTTGTTGATGATACAAGATAGATTTTCTTGTAGTTGATTCCCTGTTTTGTTAGTGTTCCTCTTGGGGCTCCATGTTTTTTGTAAGCAGTTGAGGAAAATTGCCATCAATAGGTATCAAAATAGGTTGAAAATGAAGGAAATAGCTCTGCCAAGAGGAGACGAATGCAATGGATGCTTGCAAAATTCCTTTTACCACTAAAGAATTGGAGATTGTCATTTGCCAAAGCTACTTTTTACAAGAATTTCATCCCACAATGGCGAATACATATTACCATCATGATGCAAGCTCTATGTGGTGAACTATTTCCTCTCCTTGTTAAAGCAACAGAGACGTGCATCTTGATGGCAAGTTGTTTGGGAATAAACTGAAGTGCAGAAATAGAGAGAATTGTAATATATCAAATATTTCATGGATAATTCTGAGAAATGCTTACGATAATGCAAATTTTTTTATTTTCCCTCCCCAAAACAGACTGTCGTGCTGTAAGAGGAGGGAAATAGAATGAAGGACTAAGCTGCTTGGTGGAGCTCGGCGCCTTCCACCGCCATGCACAACGACACATAAGGAGAGGGAGGATTCCCCTCCCTCCCATATTTAAGAGAGGGGTTGCTGCCGTGGAAAAGGGGAGGGTTGCCGATTCCCTATGCCGCTGCCATGAGATAGAGGAGGACAGCCGAAATAGCATGCGCCCAGAAGACTTGACGTCACCTGCTCGCCGCTGGGAAGCACCACCTGCACTCGGGGTCCCTCGTACGCAGAAGATCCCCGCATCTCCTTGTCACGCCTGCTCGCCGTTGGGCTCTTCTTCCAGGTGGCGTGGAAGCTTCCAAGGAGCTTCCAAGGGGCCCTTAAGCCCCTTTTCACCGCCCCCCCTGCGCATGTGTCCTAAAAATTCTCCCTATTCCCCCCAAAGATCTAAGGCCTTAAAGGCCTTATTACGCCCCCCCCCCCCCCCCCCCCCCCCCCCCCCTTGGTTTTATCCTCTTAAGGGCCTTTCACCCCCCCTTATTGTATCTTTCAAAAGCCTTATTATTACCCCCGTGTCCTAAAAATCCCCAAGGACCCCTTCTTATGTTTTTGGAATGTCACCTCCCCCCCCTCGTGTATAAAGGATCATAAGCCTCTTTTTTCCCCTATAAAGAGTGGGCTTAGAAGTCCTATTATTACTTTTCCCCCCGTGCTTTTAAAAGTCACTTAGCCCTTTCCTTGAGCCCCCTTTTCGTATTTTATAAACCCTCAAGCCCCCTTTTCCTTGGAGCCACACCCCCGTGCTAAATCCTCAAAACCCCTATCCCTTTCCTTGGAACCACCCCTATTTCCTCCGTGTTAAAACCTTCCCTAGTCCTTCCCTTGTGGCATATTAAAACCCCTTCCCTCCAAGTTGACCTAAGGTCGTTCGACCTTACTTATAACCTTTACGGTTACTCTATTTCCTTGGAGTTCTCGTCCGCACCTTGTGTTTTTCCATCCCTTTTTTGTTCCTCGTTTGAACGAGTCATTAAAAGGCCATTAAGCCTTTCCATGGCTTCAATGAGTCTTAGTCATAGAAGGTTCTAAAACAACCTTTAGAATTTCCCCGACTTCCAAGGAGGGAGCCTTCCAAAAACTACTATCGACGGGCGGTGCAAGGGAGCAATGGTGAAATCCAAAGAAGAATTGTAAAGCTGCTTCCACGTCCGAATGACTACAATTGCGATGCCTCCTAAGAAAGTCCAAGGCACAGTTGCAGAAGGGTCATCTCCCGGTATCCATGTGGATATCTCACCCCAAACCCAGGTTTTTCCTTCTTAATTTTATATTGTTGTAATTCAATCATGTAAGATGAATTGTTAGGGATAGGATATATTTTGTCCTAGTTGTTCACGACGAAGGAATTTACTTTAATGGAACATGCAAAATAAATAAAGCATAAGCGTAATTTTTTTTCAAATAGCTTTATGCATGGAAAATGCAAATCATGAAAGGACTCTTACGATGCATAAACTCTATGAAATTATCATTGTTAACTGTATAACTTAGCAAGGAAAAGGTTGCTTATTTAGCATGAGTTTGTTTGCAAAGAAAAGGGAAGATTAGTTGGATTTAACCTAACCTCAAATCGATGAAGTATAGGATTGAAAAGTCAATTGATACGTAGATAACAAATCATACGAAAGTAATCTCGAAATTACCTTCTAGAGTTAACCAAATTAAACTTAAAAATACCTATGCTGCGAAATATTTCATTGGGAATGAGTTAAAATTCCAAGAAATGTCTATACCTTAAATACTTGTCCACATTCCCTGAATGTAGGGTCAGTAAATTGTAATCGAAAAAGGAACTAGGGTTTGTCCTTGAGATTCTTACAAGAATGAAGCTAGGAAACCCTAGGTCTAACAACGTCAGCTTAAAGAACCCGAAACAGATTGATTCGTGATTCCATTATCGCATAGTACGATGCGGCACTTGCACAGCAAGTACGAAGTCATATGGTCTTGTGATTGAATCACAAGAAGGAAGGCCAAATTCTCGCAACGAGGATGGCGGATCCTTATGCAAAGTTATCTTGCAAGAGGATGTGTACTTTGATATCCTCCTTGGGTAAGGAAGATTAATTGGAGATTAAACCAGAAACTGAAGTACCCAATGAACTTTAAGGTTTGACCAAGTTGGGCTAATGGGGTACGCCCTAACCCAGAATATAAGGGATCTTGCCAAGTTGCAAGACACCCTGAATCGAGTGCTGGATGCATTCGAAAGGAAGGATTCATTTTTTAGCAGTTTGCCAACAACAAAATCGATCAATGGAAATGTTTGTGCTTGCTAGAGATTTTAGAGCACTGTTTGACTTGTTTGACCAATGAATTACAAATTAAATAAATATCCATACTTCAGGTTGAAGGCCTGAAGGGAGAGGCAGCTTCAGTTACCCATGACTGCCTGCCTGACCCTAACCAAGGGGGTTGTTGACCGTGCCCGGAACGTGGACCAAACCCGCCGTGAGAGGTCTCTCCCTTGAGCGCTACTTGGAGTAGGAGGACACTTGGGTGCCAGGGGGGCTCTAGCCATAAATCCCTCACCTTTCGAGTCCTGCACAAGAGGCTAACGTGACTTGGGATTTGATCTCGAGGCCCGCATACTAGTCTACGGGCGGAAACTTGGAATAGTGATCCCTGTGGATTGCTGGATAGCCTTCGGGTGGATTGTGGATAAGCCTACGGGCGGAACTCCTTGTATTTCAAAGGTCAAGTGATAAGATTACGTGAAGGAACCAGTGCTTGACGGATTAATTAAAGAAGCTGGTTGTTACTTGTCCAACTAATGTGTTAGATAATTACATAATTAAAACAATCCGAGAAAAGTGTGGAGGATGGGCCATGGGTCCGTCCTACGGTTAGGTGGTCCTGGTTGGCCGGGAACTTTTCTCAAATCACGAGAAATACTAGAATGATCGTCAAAGGACAGGAACAACAAAAGCGTTGACCTAGAGATATATCTTATCCCGATTTACGCTGTTTTAGGGGGACGGAATGGGACTATGCCTTATGGCAGAGAGGTTGAGCTTTGCATCCCTCTCGTTTCCCATTCTCCTTCAACCAAGTGCAGTGTGAATCTGCTTCGGACCTGGCGTTTCTGCATAAAGTAGTTCGCTTGGGTCCGACGCTAGTTGCTGTTAGGGAATGACCAATCAGGAAAACCCTAATCCACATCGATCCTAAGTGGGAACAGGTAGAATACTTACGCTACGTGGCAGATGCGGAAAGCCCTAGATCACAAATCACGTAACATTCCATGGGAGTGTCGGGCAGAGCTTTCTAGACATCCTTTTCGATGGACTGCTAAGACGTGTCCTGGATGATACTAGTGGACACGTTACAGTTGGTATCAGAGCCGACCAACAACTGAATTGTTTTTATGAAATCTTGATGAAATGAAGTAAAGCAATTGTTGCTATCCAAACATTTCCTTAGCTTCAATGCTATCTTGCAGAATTACAAAGCGTGGAACAAGTTCTTAGTATTTCGAATCATGTTTATGACTACAATGCATTCTCCGCATTATCAACAAAGGGTTGAGATGATGAACATCCTAGAGCATATCGATAATCCATCACCTTTGTACATGGAACGAAGGTGGATGGGTGCTTCAGGAATCTACTATATAGCCGCCCACCGGTTTGCTTATCTACAGACCAACCTAAAGAGGATCAAGTAGTTGGAAGACCTGAAAGTTGTGAAGCTGTTCGTTTTTGTGGAAGCTCACGTAAATTCAACTTTACATATTCGAGGTCGGAGGGTTGAGATGAACTCATATGTATATGAGGAAGTAACCCGTGTAATCCCCGCCGACATGAGAAGTATGGATTCCAACGGAAAGGATATCCTGAACTTCCAATGACTTACCGATTCCTGAAGATCCATGACCCAAAACCTTACTATTACACAGTTCTTGTAGACAAATGTAATACAACGTTGTTCTCCCCAAACTAAATGTAACAGTTGGCTTATCATCACATGAAATGTTGTATTCAAAAGGGCTATGGCCATATAAATACAAATAAAGACTTCTTTTTATGTCTGATTGTTCATAAGAGTTGATAAAAAAGTTAAGTAGCTACATTGGTTACATGATAGCGGAATTGAAGATGTAATATAAATTAATGACGATTATCGTATAATAACATTAAGAAAACCTTTATTCAGGCATAACCCCAGGTACAGGTTCCTAATTCGCCTCCTACATCAAGTACTGCTGTAATCCAGGAGAAGAAGTTCCTTCTCAAGTAGATTAAGTTGCCCCAGTTTGACAGGAGAGGCAGATTCGTCCAAGCTGATGCTGAAATTTGGATTGAATCCATGGAGGATTACTTCAAAGCAGCTAGTAGTTCACCCACCAACTAGGCTATGCTCACCAAGTTAAAGCTCATCGGCGAAGCCAGACTTTGGTGGAAGCAATGGTGCAGGGATCAAGGGATCACAAAGGGATCTGTTACCTGTTGGGAGAAGCTGAAGAAAGCTGTGCAAGGAAGATATTTATCACCTGGTTATCGCACGTAGAAAATGAATGAGTTCTATGAGCTAAAACAGCTGGGGCTCACGCTTGATGCATACTATAAATTTGTCTCACTTCTTAAGTATACACCGTAGATGGACATGACACATCAGGTGTCCAAATTTTGTGCGGGTTTAAATCCACTAGTCAATACCCGTTTTGAATCTATGCGTCCATCAGATCTTCAGGACACACTCATTCGAGCGGCGCCTATAATTTAGGAGGTGCAGTCTAGACCAAGGGGTAACAAAGCTTGGTCTTACAATGACCCGAACAGAGGAGCATTCAGACCTCAAATTAAGAGAGTTCAAGGTCATATTCAAGGACAAAGAAAGAAAGCAAGGACGAATAACGTGAACAACTTTGTTCCTACTCAAAGTAATGGCCGAAACCTCCATTGTTTCCACTACAACGAACCCGGTCACTTCAAGAGGCAATGTCCCAAGCTCGGTGGAGGACATCGCCAAGCGCATTTCCAAGGAACAGGCCATGGTCAAGGAGCCGCTACCCGAGGAAGAGGAAGAACCGCTTGCATTGCCAATAGGCAAATGTGCAAAGAAGAAGAATAAGAAGATCCGAACAATGGAAGCAGAATTCGAAAGAGCGACAGTCCATGCCGCTTTACACAAGAAAGGGCCGAATCACCAGTTCTCGATGATTCAGACACCGTCAGACTATCAAGATAAAGGTTTCAAGACCTTGATTGATTGTGGCAGTACAAATTCCTTTATGTCACCAGCATGTGCAAAAAGATTAGGAATAGCCATAATAGAAGCACCTACCCTGCTTGTGGAATTGGCAAATGGTCGTGAGGTTACTTGTACCAGGCAAACTGCTAAGGTGGAATTCTTTCTGGGAGGAAATAAGACTTCGATCAAATTTAGAGTCATGAATTTAGGTATCCATGAGTGTCTACTCGGAATGGATTGGCTTAAGCCTAACGATGCCCACATTCATTGTGGAAAGGGTCAAGTTTCCTTTCGAAACTCTGAAAGGGAATTAGTCACAACTCAAGGGGAGGCTGGAGTGCTGAGAATCCAATTGGCCAAAGTATCTCGGATCATAAAAGGAGTCAGAAAAGGATTACCTATTTACTTGATCAAACTCAACAAATTAGATCAAAAGCAAGAGTCTCACGAAGGACCTTCTTGGCTAAAGGAATACGCGGACATATTCCTTGAAGAGTTGACTGAACTTTTGCCTCAAAGAGAAGTGGATCATGAGATTAGGTTAGTACCTGGAGCTGCGCCAATTGCAAAGAGACCTTATAGAATGTCCATACCAGAAGCAATTGAGCTGAAGGAACAACTCAAGCAACTTTTAGATGAGGGCTACATCCGGCCTAGCAATTCACCATGGGGAGCTCCAGTATTGTTCCAAGAAAAGAAAGATGGGACACTCCAACTATGTATTGATTACCGAGGATTGAATCAATTAACAGTCAAGAATAAGTATCCTATTCCTAGAATAGATGAGCTTCTTGATCGTCTTCAGGGTGCAAAGATCTTCTCCAAGATTGATCTCAGGTCAGGTTATTATCAGATAAGGATCAAGGAAGAAGATATCCCAAAAACAGCCTTCAATACAAGATATGGGCACTTTGAATTCCTAGTTATGTCATTCGGGCTTATGAATGCACCTGCCACCTTCAATAGGTTAATGCAGGATATCTTTAGGCCATATCTTGATGATTTCCTGCTTGTCTTCTTCGATGACACTTTAGTCTATTCTAAACAAGAAGAAGATCATGAACCACAACTTCGGATTGTCCTTGAGACAATGAGGTCACATAAGTTGTATGCAAAAATGAAGAAGTGTGCATTCTTCAAGCGTCAGATTGAATATCTGGGATTCATAGTATCATCAGAATGAATATCAGTGGACCCAGCCAAGGTCAGAGATGTGCTTGAGTGGCCAATACGAGTATCCATCAAAGAGATACGTAGCTTTTTTGGATTCACAGGATGGTATAGGGTCTTCATAAAAAACTATGCTTTGATTGCAGCACCTCTCATAGACTTACTGAAAAAGCAAACTTCCATTGCATGGTCAACTCCCGAACAAAATAGCTTCGACAGATTAAAGCAAAGTTTGGTATCAACACCTATTCTAAAACTTCCAGACCTCAATAAAGAGTTCGAGGTAGTACTAGCATACTCGCCTTGGGGTGTGTACTTATGCAGGAAGGTCATCCAATAGCATACTCTTCAAGGAAATTGAAGAGTCATGAGAAGAATTATGCTATGCATGATCTAGAATTACTAGCTATCATCCATGCTCTAAAGTTGTGGAGACACTACCTGTTGGGTAACAAATTTACTCTAGTAACTGACCATAAAAGTCTCAAATGGATCTTTACCCAGAACGAGCTCAACATGAGGCAACGTCGGTGGATTGAAGTGTTGGAAGAATATGACTTTGAAATCAAGTACTGATCAGGGAAAGAGAATGTAGTTGCCGATGCACTTAGTCGCAAGGCATTCCTAAATTCCCTAATCTTGCAGAATCCATCAACAGCCAAATCTCTAGCTACAAAAGTATCTATGCCAAACAACCCTATACTTGAGTTAGCTAGAGAGGAAGCATGCCATGATTTGACCTACCAAACAATGCTAAAGGAGATCTCTATCAAGGATCAGAACCAAAAATTGCAGCTTAAGTATCAGGAATTTTCCATTAATAGTGGACTTGTCTACTATAGATCAAGGCTGTGTATACCAGCAAGCCAGTCCCTTAAGCAGAAGATATTGTGGGAAGCTCATGATTCTCCTTTCGCAGGACATCCTGGCTATGCTAAGACTCTTAATGCAGCTAGGAAGAGATACCATTGGGAGAGGCTCAAAGGTGACGTTCTCAAATATGTCATCGAGTGTTTATCTTGCCAACGTATCAAAGCCGAACATGTCATGATGCCAGGGAAACTGCAGCCGCTTGACATCCCCCAAATGAAATGGGAATTCATCAGTATGGATTTTGTTGTAAGCTTACCCCAAGTCCAGGGAGGATACAACTCCATCATGGTTGTGGTTGACATGCTTACTAAGGTTGCACACCTTATTCCAGTAAAGACAAACTATAAAGCCTTAGACATTCCAAGATTGTTTATCAAGGAGATATTCAAGCTACATGGTTTACCCAGAAGAATCATTAGTGATCATGATTCTCTCTTCACATCACACTTCTGGAGAGCTATCTTTGAAGCTATTGGGACTCAAATCTATTTTAGCACCGCTTACCATCCCCAAACAGATGGCCAAACAGAGCGAGTAAATCAAGTCATCAAGGATATACTTAGGGCATACTACTGTCGTGAGCCGAAGAGGTGGATTCAATACTTGCCTTTGGTTGAATTTGCCTACAATGATTCTTACCAGCAAAGCATTCAGATGACCCCTTTTCAACCATTATATGGTCATGATTGCAGAAGTCCCCTAAACTTTTCTGATCCAACCTTAAGGGTTGAAGCTTCAAGACAGATGTTGGAAGACATGGATGACCAAATAAAGTCAATAAGACAGGACATACAAGTGGCCAAGGATAGACAGAAGGCATACGCGGATTTGAAGCGTCAAGGAAGGGTCTTCAAAGAAGGAGACATGGTCTTCATTCGCGTACACCCTAAAAAGAGTTCCCTATCCTTAGGAGATTGCGAGAAGCTAAGTCCAAGGTATTGTGGGCCATATAAGATCCTCAAATGCCTAGGACCTAATGCTTATAAACTGCAACTCCTTGAGAACCTAAAAGTTCATAATGTATTCCACATTAGCCTATTGAAAAAGTATGTACCTAATCCTAACCATGTACTTGACGATCAACAAATTGTAATGTCTAGTCAAGGAGTCCTTGAACTAAGGCCTGACAGGATCTTAGATATTAGGGAGAGACAATTAAGATCCAGAACCAGAGGATGTCACTTGGGTAGATGAAGGCACACTCAACCATCAATATCCCTGGTTTATCTCGAGATGAGGACATCTTGATTCCTCTAAGGGGGAGAGAATATAATATATCAAATATTTCATGGATAATTCTGAGAAATGCTTACGATAATGCAAAGTTTTTTATTTTCCCTCCCCAAAACCGATTGTCATGCTATAAGGGGAGGGAAATAGAATGAAGGACTAAGCTCCTTGGTGGAGCTCAGCGCCTTCCATCGCCATGCACAACGACACATAAGGAGAGGGAGGATTCCCCTCCCTCCCCTATTTAAGAGAGGGGTTGTTGCCGTGGAAAAGGGGAGGGCTGCCGATTCCCTGTGCCGCTGCCATGAGATAGAGGAGGACGGCCGAAATAGCACATGCCCAGAAGACCTGACGTCACCTGCTCGCCGCTGGGAAGCACCACCTGCACTCGGGGTCTCTCGTATGTAGAAGATCCCCGCATCTCCTCGTCACCTCCGAGTCCTACTCAAATGATTTGTGTGACTCGAGATAGATTCTTGAGGGCCCTTGTTACTAGTGCAAGGTGGAATCTTGGAGGAAATAAAGTGCATCCTCATGGTTTGAGGATTTTGTTTCTTTTATAAAATGCTATTATTAAGTTTACTTCCAAGGAACCTATTTGATTTTGTTTTTGTGTCAGTGCCATAAGATTATGTGAATGAACCATGTTCCCTAAGAGGCTTAATTAAGGAAGTTGCTTTTACATGTCACACATAAATGTGATAGGGCTAATTAGATAACTAAAGTACACCTATTGAGGAAAGCGGGTGCGCAAAACCCCCGATGGGTCTGTCCTATGGTAGGGTGGTCCTAGAGAACTGGGAGGCTTCTCACAAGATTTTACCATCATTCGACCTTTAGGAAGCGCGGGTTAATACCCGATTTCATACCGTTTTTGGGGATCAAAATGGAATTATTTCCTATAGGCAGAGAGGTGGAGCGATGCATCCCTCTCATTTCTACTTCCCCTTGAACTAGGTGGAGTATGGACTTGCTTCAAATTGGGTAACTCCGCATAAAGTAGAATGACCAAGAAACTTTGACCACTAGGGACTCAAGTTTTAGGTTGATCCTAGTGGGTTCAGCTGCGAACATTCCATTGCAATGCGAACTCGGGAAACCCTAGGCGAAAAACCGTGTGGCATTCTATGGGAGTGCCGTGGAGCAACATTGGACAGCCAATAGATGGGCATGTCACACTAACAATACTTGATAGCTTGGCTGCCTTGTGAACCTAATAACCCTAAAGTCCACAGTGCAATCCATGCTAGCAACAGTCACAAGGACTTTGGTAATATAACCTCCAGGTTATCTTAAACTATCATCAGCCATTTGCAGAATTGTGGAGACCTCTTTTTGGATTGCTAGACCTAGCCTCTCCATCAATTCTGAACTCGTGATGTTAATAGATGATCATGTATCTCTACGATAGCATGATCCAGTAGTATTATATCAATGTAGGCTACAACCCTTGGGCAATGTTTTTTAGCATGCTCCCACCAATCATCTCCTACTTGCCCTATGCCCAAAGGTTCCATTATATACCCAATATGCATGATTTTTTGAAAAATCCTTGCATACTCATGGAGACAACTTAATTAGCTGCAAGAGATTCACATCTAGTCTAACTCACAAAGAGAACTTGCCAAATCAAATTTTTGATCATTCGCTAGAGTTCTCTTCTTTCGCCAAACCATTCTCTCTTTTGGTCATTGAATTGAATTTGGTTCTTCCCTCTTAGCTTTTTCCTTTTCCTTAGCAACTCTTTATCCTTCTTAGTGTCAGCTTTACTCCCTACGGGTTTTAGAGGTTCCCCTTCCATGTCGGGGTTAAGGACTTGTGTTCCTTTGCTGTCTTGCTAAGGGTTTCCATCAATGGGCTTTACATTACCTTTGTCGCCTTCTCTACCCTTTTGACCTCTCGTAATGGCCCGCATGTTAGAAGCTTTAGTGCCATTAACCCGTACAGCCACAATGAGGCTAACTCCACTACCACTAGGCAGCTCCTCTATAGGAGCCTTACCTCTTTGAAGTATTTGTCTGGGCCTACTATCTTGCTGAATATTGTTTCCTTGCACACGATGGTTAACATGACCTGGCTGTCTACTACCTTGCTAGAGAGAGCTAATCTTACTCCAACACGTGGCAGCCAAATGGCCGAACTTTCCACAAATATCACATTTGACGTTTGGACAATTTCTAGGGTAGTGATGGCCATCACACCATTTACAACTAAATCTTGATGGACCACCCTCTTTAGGGCGTCTACTCCCTATCAGATTCTATTGTTTCTTAAGGAAATTAACATCAATGGCTATTTGTTGATATTTTTCAGAAATCATGTCAGTGTAGTGCTTCATTATATCCTTAACTTTGCTAAGGACATTCAATGCACTTGACTCATAGCCATGATCGTCTATTCGTCATTCCATTGGCCTAATAATTTGATTGGGCATTGGTTGTTGACTCACAGGAACAATGTTAGGGTTTGATAATTGGCTCCCCCAAACATTTGGTGGAGCAATCTGACTAGCCATAGGCATAATCACACTGGGAGAATCTGGCAATAAAGGCACATTTTGGACCATGCTTTCTCTCACATTCAGGTTATTCATAGCTATCCCTTAACTTCCATTGCCCATTGGTTAGTGCCAAATTATTTCCCAAAACTAGACCCATATTAAGATTGGTTCGAGAGGCATAGGCCGCTTGTAGTCAGGATTCTACTTCTTGCGCTTGTCTAATGGCAAAGTGACACTACTCAACTGTCTACTTCTTGCGCTTGTCTAATGGAAAAGTGACACTACATCCAGCAAAGTTACACTACTCAACTGCACCTGAATGTTGAAATCCAAACCATGCAAAAAATATTGCAATTAGGTAGCTGCTAGGATAGGGATATAGGCCGCTTGTAGTCAGGATTCTACTTCTTGCACTTGTCTAATGGCAGTCTCTACATCCAGCAAAGTGACACTACTCAACTGCACCTGAATGTTGAAATCCAAACCATGCAAAAAATATTAAAATTAGGTAGGTGCTAGGATAGGGATAGAGGCACATTCCCATCATGGCTATTTAGAACCCCCTTGGCTAGGGTTGGCGGCCAGCTGGATGGTTTGACGCGCCCTCCAAAAGTTCAACCTGATTCATTATTCCCATTTCTTTTATGAGTTTGGGGTCACACAATATTTTTACAAGCAATATTTCTAAATTTACAAGCACAAACAATGGTGTAGGTGATTGCTTCGGACATCTACTAAGGTGGGGTTCCTATCTTTGATGCTTAGCATTTGTCCTTCTTGCCTTGGCAGAAATTTCCAATATCCTCTGAGGGTTAGGGAATACCTTCTTTTCGACACTACTCCTGTGTGATAGGAGTGAGCAATTATGCAATTGGATCTATATCTGTTATTCTTGGATGATAGTTGTCATAGCTTGCTAGCCTTTAATCCAGGGTTCTTGTCTTGGAAAAATGACACTCGAACTCTCTTATATTAACATCGAGTTGCGTCATGGTTAAAGGTGATATCTTAAGGTTGGTTAAGCTATATCGAGGCCAGATGTAGAATAGAGACCAGTGAGTCTTTTATTTGTCTCAAGGTCCCCCTATGAAGTAACAATAGATTGGCTCAATTACCTTTAATCCCTAAATAAGTCAAGTTAAGCCCTATATAGGATTTATCTCATTGAACTGCTTGAGCAATTAAGGTTAATGCTTCACATGCGTGTCTTATAACTATCTTTAAGATAAATCACTAGCAGTGCAACTGAAACCATCCATGATACCACGTAACCTAAATGCGAGTCCTTCTTAGGATGATGATGCAATGCAGAATTCTACTCTTGGGAATTTCATTTCAATGCACTTATGTGAATCATAAATAGAGGCTTGTATTTTTCTTTCAAAATCATAAGGCATAATGCATGTGCAAGCTACATCTCCCTAAAGGATTATAGGAGCCCAACACCCAACTTATTATTGCAATAACCTAAACATGCTTAACCCGTTATTGTGGCACTCACGATTTTCATGGACTTGATTCAAGCTCTTACTCCTAATTTTCCAGTTTAACCAATTTCGTGATGCAAAAAGTATGATTTTTGCTTATTGATGGATATGCTATATGGTCCTGATTACCCATTTTTTAGTTTCTTTTACCTCTTAAACATGCCAATACTAGTGCATAAATCTAATGCACTACAAGTCCAACAATAAATTTCTTGATTTCAATGTGCACAAATGTGAAATCTTTTATGCAAGTTATTCATTCTAAGTCATCCAGAGTGCAATAAAACACCATTTTTCAACATGCCTTATTTGGTGGTTAGTTAACATAGATTTTTACCAGAACACTTCCCCCTTCCCAATGAAGTCGATCCATGTTTTTTTGAAGAGTTTCCACCAAAGTAGATTTATGGGGCGCACTTGGTTACCAAAGTGATGTGGTTCCTTGACCTGCAGCTCCATCGGTTGAAGGGGGATTTGCGATCGGTTGGACCCTGCTTCGCTTGGGAGGCATTGTATAATTTGGCTTTTTCTTTGCAGCTACGCACCCAGGCTACAAGAGAGATGATTCCTCATGGGAGGAGATTTTCGTGAGAACCCTCTCTAAGCGGGGAAAAAAGACGACAAGCTTGGAAGCCTTCAAAGAGGAAAAATTCCCCCCCTCTCTCTCTCTCTCTCTCTCTCTCTCTCTTCTCTTCCTCTCCCTTTCTCTCTCTCTCTCTCTCTCTCTCTCTCTCTCTTTTCTCTTACTCTCTTCCTCACACTCTCTCTAGTCAGTCAGCATGTGGGAATCACGATCCCCAATCCCCTCCTTCTCTACGCTTAGGGCCTTTTATAGTGTCTGGGGGGGGGGGGGGTTAGGTATGGTATGAAGCCCCTCTTATTCCCATCAGGGTGGCCAAGTGGATGGCTGCCGCCATGCAGAGTATAGGGGAGGGGAAGTAATCATTGCCCTCCCCCCATGTCATCCCGTCCTCCACCAGTCGACGGCCACAACAGCCCCCCCTCCGACCTCACCAGCTGGAGCTTCCCCCATGCCCGCACATCGTCAAATGGTAGCCCCCCCTGTGTCTACCATGTGGAGCTCCCCCACGCCCATGTATGTATGTTGGGGGCATGGCCTTTTTTTTTTCTTAAAAAAATTTCATTAATTAAAGGGGGGCAATGGGAAATACATTCGGGGTGGGAAAAAAGGGGGAAATATTACATCCTCCCTACCCTTAAGGAATCGAGATATCCTCATCTCAAAAGGAATTGGGGGTATTATTGGTTGAGAGTCCTCTCATCAATCCATGTGGCATCTTCTTCTGAAAAGTCCTTCCACTAGATGGGGTACTCCTTGGGGATTCTACTCCTCAATCTCCTTTCTTGAATGTCTAGGATTCTAACTGGCCAAAGCTCAAGGACTCCTTGGCTTGGCATTACAATTTGTTGATCATTGAGTACATGGTTAGGATTGGATACATATTTCTTTAGTAGGCTAACATGAAATACATTGTGAATTGTTACATTCTCAGGGAGTTGGAGATTGAAGGCATTGGTCCCTAGGTATCTGAGGATCCTATGGGGTCTACAATACCTTAAACTTAGTTTTTTAAACTCTCCCAATGATAAGGAACTCTTCTTGGGTTATACACAAATAAAAACTATGTTTCCCTCATTGAAGAGTCACTCTTGTCTATCTAGATCTGCATAGGCTTTCTACCTATCCTTGGCAACTCTAATGTCTTGTCTGATGGCCTTAACCTGCTCATCCATTTCCTCAAGCATTTCCTTAGAAGCTTCTACCCTTAAAGTAGGATCTGAAAATTTCAATGGGGTACGGCAATCATGCCCATACAATGCTTGCAAAGGTGTCATTTGAATGCTTTGTTGGTAGGAAGCATTATAGGAGAACTCTACCAATGCTAGATATTGGATCTATTTCTTGGGTTTGCGATAGTAATAAGCTCTAAGGATATCTTCAATGACTTGAGTAACCCTCTTTGTTTAGCCATGAATTTGAGGGTGATAGGTTGTGCTAAAATAGAGTTGGGTCTCAATGGCCCCAAATATCCCTCTCTAGAAGTGAGATGTGAAGAGGGAGTTGCTGTCACTAATGATCCTTCTAGGCAACCCATGGAGTCTAAATATCTCCTTGATGAACAGTCTAGCAATATTTGAAGCTTTATAATTTGTCTTGACTGGAATGAGGTGTGCAACCTTGGTGAGCATGTCTACTATAACCATAATTGAGTTGTATCCTCCTTGCACTGAGGGTAACCCAACAACAAAGTCCATGCTGATAAATTCCCACTTCATTTGGGGGATGTCAAGAGGTTGCAGCTTCCCAGGCATATTGACTGGCAAGACAAACATTCCGTGAAATATTTGAGCACGTCTCTCTTAAGCCTCCCCCAATGGTAGCTCTTTCTGACCGTGTTGAGGGTCTCGACATATCCAGGATGGCCTGGAAAGGGGGAATCATGTACTTCCCAAAGTATTCTCAGTTTGAGTTTCTTGCTCAAGGGTATGCATAATTTTGTTCTAAAATAGAAAAGTACCTCATTGACAGAGAATTCTTGATATTTGACCTTAAGTTTAGGGTTTTGGTCCTTTTTCAAAAATTTCTTTATCATCCCCAAATATTCTGGATCATGGCTAGTTTCTTCCTTGGGCTAGTTCAAGGATAGGATTGCCAGGCATTGACACCATAGTTGCTAATGATTTCGGCCATTGAGGGTTCCTCCATGATAAGAGAGTTGAGGAACACGTTGCGACTTAGGCATCAGTGACCACGTTCTCTTTGCAGGGTCGATACCTGATCTCAAAATCATACTCCTGTAGAACTTCTATCCAACGACATTGCCTCATGTTGAGGTCGGTCTGGGTGAAGATCCATTTAAGGCTCTTATGGTTCGTAACCAAAGAAAACTTGTTACCAAGCAAGTAATGTCACCAAAGTTTGAGGGCATGAATCATTGCTAGTAGCTCTAGGTAATGGGTGGCATAATTCCTTACATGGCCTTTTAGCTTTCGCGAGGAATATGCTATGGGATGACCTTCTTGCATTAGAACATAGCCCAGTGCAAGTGAGCTAGCATCCATGACGACTTCAAATTCCTTACTTAAGTCAGGGAGCTTCAAAATTGGTGCTGCCACCAAGCTACGCTTGAGTTGATCAAAACTTGCTTATTCAGAGGAGGGCATCCACACTATGGCAACTTGCTTTTTTAGCAAATTTGTGAGGAGTGTTGCAATCAAAGCATAGTCCTTAATGAATACCCTATACCAACCTGTTAATCCAAGAAAGCCAAGCACTTCTTTAATAGTAGCTGGTGGAGACCACTCTTGGACATCATTAACCTTGGTAGGGTCTACAAAGATTCCTTCATTTGACACAATAAATCCAAGATATTCAATTTTTCTTTTGAGGAAGGCACACTTTTTCTTCTTAGCATAGAGCTTATGAGTCCTCATGGTCTCAAGGACGATGCGAACATGGGATTCATGATCCGCCTCTTCCTTGGAATACACCAAGGTGTCATCAAAGAGGATGAGTATGAAATCATCGAGGTATGGTCTAAAAATGTCATGCATTAGCATGTTAAATGTGGTAGGGGCATTAGTCAATCCAAAGGACATTATTGTGAATTCAAAATGACCATACTTGGTATTGAATGCCGTCTTCGAAATATCCTCATCCTTGACACGGATCTGATAATACCCTGACCTCAAATCAATTTTGGAGAAGATTTTGACTCCCTAGAGTCGATTGAGTAACTCATCTATCCTTGGAATGGGATATTTATTTTTGATGGTTACTTGGTTCAGGCCTCTATAATCGATGCAAAGTCAAAATGTAGCATCCTTATTCTTTTGGAACAAAACTGGACCTCCCCAAGGTGAACTGCTGGGGTGTATGTACCCTTGGTCCAGTAGTTGTTTGAGTTGTTCTTTTAACTCAATGGCTTCAGGAATGGACATCTTGTAGGGCCTTTTTGCAATTGGTGCAGCTTTTAGCATTAGCTTAATCTCATGATCCACTTCCTTAGGTGGTGGTAATTTAGTCAATTCTTCTAGGAACACATCCACATATTCCTTTAACCATGATGGTTCTTCATTGGTGTCCTCTACCTGATTTGATTTTTTTATTTTGATCAGGTAGACGGGTAATCCCTTTCTTATTCCTTGAACTATTCGTGTTGCCTTAGCTAGTTGTATCTTTGGTCTACATGCTTCTCCTTGTGTTGTGACTAGCTCACCCTTAGGATTCCAAAAGGATACTTGACCCTTTCCACAACGAATGTGAGCATCATTGGGGATTAGTCAATCCATCCCGAGCAGGCATTCATGGACTCCTAGATTCATTACTTTGAACTTAACAGTTGTGGGCTCGTTTTTGAGTAGGAATTCCACCTTAGCAGTTTGTCTAGTGTAAGTAATTTCTCACCCATTTGCTAGTTCGACAAGTAAAGTGGATGCAGTTATAGTGGTTATTCCTAACCTTCTTGCACAGGTTGGTGAAATGAAGGAATGAGTACTGCCACAATCAATCATGGTTTTGAATTTCTTACCCTGGTGGTCTCTGATGGCATTTGAATCACAAAGAATTGGTGGTTTGGCCCTTCTTATGGAGAGCGGCATGAATAGTTGCCCTCTCAATCTCGGCTTCCATGCACGGATCTTCTTCTTTGTCAAATCCTTTAGTGGTAATATTGGAAGTTTTTGCATTTCCCAATGCTGTAGGACCGTGGCCACAGGTAGCCCTAGCTTGGCCTCCAAATTTCCCTTGACGGCGGTCTCTGCCAAGTTTGTTACATTCCCTTTTGAAGTGCCCAGGCTCATTGCAGTGAAAAAAACGTAGGCTTTGATCACTTCTTTGAGTGGGAACAAAGTCACTGATTGCATTTACTCTTGGCTTCTTCCATTGGCCTTGACTCTGTCCTTGCACCCTTGTAACTTGAGCTTTCGACATCCCTAGATTCTAGTCTCTGTAAGCCCAAGGTCTGGACTTTTGGTGGACTTCATGGGCAATAGAACCTGCTCTTATCAATGCATCTTGCAAATCCGAAGGACGCATTGATTCCAGCTGAGTGTTTATTGATGGATTCATCCCATCACAAAACTTTGAGACTTGTTGGGGGATACTCATTGTCGGGGCGTATTTCAGCAAGGAAACAAATTTCAACTAGTATGCCTCCAAAGACAAGCCCAACTGCCTCAACTTAAAGAACTCATTCATCTTCTGAGTTCTATATGCAAGTGGCATATACCTTCCCTACACTGCTTTCTTTAGTTTTTCCCAATTTATTGTGCTTTCAGTGTGACTGCTTGATCTTTACACCATTTCTTCCACCACAACCTAGCTTCACCGTGAGCTTGAGCTTGGCAATCATGGCTTAGTGCACCTGTTTCGGATGCACTGAAATAGTCCTCGATGAATTCAATCCATATTTCGGCATCACCTTCAATAGTTTTCCCTTTTCTGTCCAATTCTGTTGGTTTAATTTGTTTGAGAAGAAACTTCTTCTCTTGTGCCTCTGCTGATGTAATATATTAAATAAACAAAAGGGAAAAAAACATTTCCGCCTTCATGGCGGCGCATGTGCTGTGCCGTGATGCCGCGAGAGCTACGAGGATCGATATGGAATAGAGGGGAGGGGGGGGCAGCAAGCTCCTCGCTGGAGCTTGCTCAGGGCCCTCTCCATGCTTACTGACAGGCAAGGGGGGGAGGATTCCCTCCCCTCCCCTATATAAAGAGGAGAGGGCAGCAGTTGTGGGGAAGGAGGGAGGATACTAAGTTGCTGCCGTCAATGTGCGCTGAGAAAAGGAGGGAGGATACTAAGCTGCTGCCATCAACCTGCGCTGAGAAAAGGAGGGAGGATACTAAGCTGTTGCCGTCAACGTGCGCTGAGAAGAGGAGGAGGCCTCGTGTCACTGCCGAAGGCCGTAGAAGGTCTGTCGAGCCACCGCCACTGTTGCCGCCCTTGTAGCCGACTGACGGCTGGCTACCCCCCCCCCCCCCACGTCAGTGAAGCTTCTCTAGGAAGCTTCCTAAGGGGGGGACTAATCAAGCCCCCATTCACCCCTCATATCCCCTTTGAATTTTCATTTCCCCCCTTTCCCGGGTTTTTAAACCCCAAGCCCCCTTTCACCCCCCCCTTATATCCCTTTTAAACTTTTTTACCCCCCTCA